>NW_028277096.1:18057000-18361500 GCF_059951505.1 Python bivittatus
TTAAAGTTGGCAAGGTTGGGAAACACTGGTCTATACAGCCAAGAAAAGTGTCTTACATGAGTGAATGAAGAACTTGTTGGAATGGAGATGTGAGTCCGTTGAGAAGGCCTGCTGCGGGAAAAAGGAGAGGGAGTTTCAGTGTGCACAAGCAGCAATGAAAACCTTTCTTTGCCCAAAAGAGACAGCCATCTCTCCACTGAACAGTAGAAGCTGGTTCCACCAGCTTGCAACTCTAATTTAGGTAAGCTGGTTGATGTGGTCTGGTATCTTTGAGGTCCAAACTACCCACAAAGGCTCTCAACATCTTGTGCATTTGCCAAGGAGCACAACCAGAAATGGGGCTAACATCTGGGTTGGAAAGCTCTGATGACTACTAGCCAGCCTCATCAGGTAGACTAGACAGGAAGTACAACCAGGTCAGCTAATTCTACTTTATTGTAAGTTTATGTTAACAGAATCTTGCAAGTCTGAAAGTACAATTCTCCTCCCATCTCCTTTACCCCCAAGAAATTAGGGAGAGTCTCTTCTGAGCCTCTTGCCCCACCCACTATCCAGCTGCGGGCTATGCTGCCTCTTATCTTCCCTAGGCTGCATCTCTGGGCCCTGTCTCCCAAGGTCATTCCCACATCCCACACTAGATGGCAGCAAAGAGATCCAGAAAACTCTCACCCTTTCCCATGCTCTTGTGATCTTCCAGATTTTTACAGCTGGGAATAAAAATGAGAGATGTAAGTCTAACAAGCAAATAAAAAAATAACCACATTTAGTATGCTTTGCAAACGAAGCCTTTAGCTCTTTAAACTGATTTAGTTAAGTAGGTCATGTGATTTTATTCCCGATATAAAGGAACGGCATGGAATGGAATGGTTGGAAATATGTGATCTATCTCTTTTGGAAAAAGCAATATTTTCTACTAATCAAAGGATGCAGTAATATGTGTTACTACGGCAGAGATGTTGTGATTACTTTACAATAATATTTTGTATTGATTATATTATGGTAGTGTATTTATTAGTAAACTAGGAAGTATTGATAAGTATAATATATAAGGTAGTTTTTTCCCTTCTTTTCTTTGTTTTTTCCTTGTTTTCCACCTTTCTTTTAGTTTCTATTAATTTTTTCTCTTTAAGTTTAAAGATTGTTTTGTTAATTGCATATGTTCAGAATGTAAAATAAAATTAAAATTAAAAAAAAAAAGTAGGTCTTGTGAACCTGGCCTTGGAATATGAGTAAGATGAAGATCATGGGGTCAGCTGACAACAGTAGGTCCCTTATGGTGATTGGCCTGCTGACACATGCTTTTTCTTTTAACAAAAGAAAACAGACCAACCATGACCTCATCAGGGTCAGGTACATTGCTTGGAATAGATACTGGCGTAGGATGGGCTAATTTTGCAGCTGCCCCAGCACTATCCTGCTTTGTTTTCCTGGTGTAGAGTAACCTATCTCAGTGTTTCTCAACCTTGGCAACTCTAAGATGTGTGGACTTCAACTCCCAGAATTCCCCAGCCAGCATCTTAGGGTTGTTAAGGCTGAGAAACATCGCCCTGATAGAAAAACCCAGCTGTCTGCTGCCATCCAATAGGCATATGTACAGTCCCGATATGATCGCCCTGTTTCATAGGACTAACGGCTGTTTAACTGTACATTAGCCATGATTTGGGGTTTGGACAGTTCCAGGCAAGCCTTGAGTACAAATTAAACTCTTTACCTTAATCACACGCTGTGATCACAGCCCGTGCATTCCAGATGCACCTTGAGAAAAACTTGAACAACTCAGTTTTTAGAGGCATGTAATTAAGATACATCCTCAGTATGCCTTGATTATTAATTTGTTTGGCAGTTTCAACAATTATTATTTTTGGATTACTGTTATAATAACAGCTAGTACAATAAAAATTCTGTCGAAGACAAAAGGATCCATATTTTCCTATGTTAATTAATTGAAGGGTTCAGTATTCGTCTGCTTTGATCTGTGTATCTTGTGTTAAGTGTCTCAATCAGAACTTGATGATTTTCTGACATGTCCATTTCTGAAATATCCCAACACGGTTCTCAACTCGGAATATGCATAAAGATGTCTTAAGAAGGACATATTTTGAGGGAAATATGTTTAGAAACTCGAGTTAAAATTGGTTGAGAAACATGTGTTTCTTTTCTTTGAAAATATTTTTATTTTAGAGAGCTTTAGCACATTTTGAAATGAATAACACAAGTCTCTCTTATGTGGGATGCGCTTCAAAATAGCACAGTTGTGAAATTAAAGGATTAGCATGAAGAAAACAAATCAGAACAAACTGCAGTAGGAAAAGCTATAACAGAGACTTGGTTGCATCAAGGACTTGATTATAGGCACTGAAGAAACTTGTTCATCCCAATCAGTAAAATATTTCTGAAAAGAACCAGTCTTTAATTGGCTATGTTTGAATGATAGAGCTAACGTAGTCAGCTGCTATTCCAGCATACAACCAGGTACGCCTTGGTCAGTTATGGATATGTCTTAAGCAGCCTCCCAGTTGTTGGAAAAACCCACACTCCCTCGCATTGATGATGTTACCTAGTTGGGTAATGAAACGTCTGCAAGCAAACCACCAAGCTCAGAGAGCCCCAAGGACTCCGTTGTTGGAAAACTCAGGCGCTCTATAGCAGGCCCATACTTGCATACAGACAACCAGCCAGTCTGAAGCAAATTCTCACAAGCAGCGAGAAACAATAGGGCAACGATGCTAGCATGGGAACCAGAGGCCCAGCAGAGATTATACTACCTGAGACTTCTCAGGAAACACCAACTGAATGAAAAACTGCTGGTGACCTTCTACCGCTGTACCATTGAGAGCATTTTAACCTACTGCACCTGTGTATGGTTTACTAACTGCACAGTGGCAGATAGGAAAGTGCTCCAGAGGGTTGCCACCACTGCTCAGAGGATCACTGGTTGCCCTCTCCCCTCTTTGGAAGAACTTTACAGCTCCCGCTGCCTTAAGAAGGCTCAAAACATTCTTAAGGACCCATCCCACCTTCTTTTTTTGAACTATTACCAACTGGCAGATGGTGCAGGATCATAAAAACAAGGACAAATAGGCTGAAGAATAGCTTTTATCTCAGAGCTGCAACTATACTGAACTCTACTGTATGGTGCAATATTAATGTAACATCAGGGGTTGTGCAATGGTGAATAGAATGTGAAGGATGTGTGTTTTTTATTCTGTGGTTTTTATATTTATAAGGTGCACTGGGGATGGCATTTCATTTCGTTGTACAAGGTACAATGACAATAAATCATCATCATCATCATCATCATCATCATCATCATCCTGCAACAAACTCAGATGTCTGCTCTGCCACCACGTCTACACCAACAGCACCATCACAGTCCCCAACACACACAAGCCTAGAAGGTCCTTCACATGCTTTTCCTCTAATGCAGTGTTGTGTTTGTTGAGACCTTTTGAGGGAGTCTGAAACCTTTTGATATATGTGAATTCAGCAGTCTCTCATTCAAGGGTGCGGTTGAAGTCTTTCCAAAACGACTACCCTGAGATCTGCAGTAGCATCCTGGGAGGTTGAAAGGCTCGGAGATTAACTTCTCCTCGTTTTGAGTCCTGATGTCAAACTGGCGGCCGTGAATTCTTTCACACAAAGCTTGTCCCGCTTGTCCTATGTAGAATCCAACAGACCATTGCTGGATGGTGATGGCATATATCACATTAGAACAGTGTTGTCCAAACTTGGCCACTTTAAGATGAGTGGACTACATAGGACAAGCGGGACAAGCTTTGTGTCAAAGAATTCACGGCCGCCAGTTTGACATCAGGACTCAAAACGAGGAGAAGTTAATCTCCGAGCCTTTCAACCTCCCAGGATGCTACTGCAGATCTCAGGGTGGTCGTTTTGGAAAGACTTCAACCGCACCCTTGAATGAGAGACTGCTGAATTCACATATATCAAAAGGTTTCAGACTCCCTCAAAAGGTCTCAACAAACACAATGGGGTTTTTAACACATTACAATTATTCCTTTGTGTGTGCATGTTTCCTTCTTCAAGTATCCCCACTCATTGTATCCCCATGTTTCATACTCATGTGGCCGTGGGGGACAGAGGGGGGACGAAAACAGAGATAGACACCGAGTTCCAAGAGCAGCAAATTTTTCAGGGCCAAAGTAGGATCCTGTTTCTTTGCTAGCAGCAGAAACAGATATTTAGCCATCCTCTATATCCTTCTATCCCGTTTGCATGGCACCGCTGATGGGTAGGTGGGTACCTGGAGAAGGTTAATTTATTTCCCTAAAGCAGTGTTTTTCAAGCACTAAAAGTCAGTGCTTGACTAAAGCAGTTGGCTGGGGAATTCTGGGAGTTGAGGTCCACGCATCTTAAAGGTGCCAAGTTTGAAAAACACTACCCTAAATGCTAGAAATACTTTGGGTTAAAATACAAAGCCCTTCTGTTCACCTTTCTGATGGATATGGGGATTTTTAAACATGCTAACCTCGCCTTCTTTGACCCAGGTGAGGGTTATGTACACAAACATTGTCCAGATACCCACCAATGCACTTAACCTGGTTACTGAATTAACCACGTTTATAGCTGTTTGAGTTCATGGATTTGCACCCTACTTTGGACTATAAATTAAATGGCATGCTGAGCTCCACAACATACTAAGCCATAAAGTGAAATTCAGCATGCTGCGTAAATACATATGCTAGCATTAACCTGCCCTTGTTAAATGTGTTGTGTGAACACAGCCATTGAATTGGTCATGTTCAGAAGGCAGCCCCAAGAAAATTGTGAATCTTCATATGCAAATTGTGAGTGTGAGTATGTCTTTTAAGGGCATATGATTATAGAAGTAGCATAGAACTGATTTTCATGTGAAGGTACTTGGAAGTGATACCAATCAGAACAGAGTTACCTGTCCATTGTTGGATTCATAAGCGTACCAGTTACACATCTACTGCCCTAACTCACTAACACATAGGGTCCCTTTCAACTGACCTTCATTTAACATTCCAGAACATCAATGTATCTGGTGGATTGCAAAGAAGCAAAGTGAAATGCAAGACAATACAGGTAGTCCTCATTTAGTGACCGCAATTGGGACCAGCAACTTGGTTGTTAAGTGAAGCTAAGTGAAAAATCACATGACTGTGATGGTGCTTATGATTTTACTTCAGCTTTCCTTTGCTTTACAGCGTCAGAAGGATACAACCGCAAACAGATAGATGAGACCAAATGGTGGGGAAGATTTCTGGAACTCGACTCACAAGGAAACCAGGTAAAAGGGCAAATCTTATGGCCCTTTTTCCCCACACCCATGCCTTTTGGAATGCTTATCCAAGTGCTGGGATAATTAACAAGAAGAGAATTGATGTTTGTATTTACATTCTTCGTAGAGGAAGGAAATACAAGAGAGTAAACAGGCACACCATGGGGACTACACATTGAAAGCAATGCTCTAGTGCTGCTCAGGAGGCAAAAGAAAGCCTTTAGTGTGAAACTGATTTTGTCTTGTCAGTTTCAAGCAACAGCACCAATGGTCATTGTCCCAAGCGGTCACTAAATGGGGACTCCCTGTACTAGCACTCTGGAGCAGCAAGCAACCTAGTATCTTCCAGATGTTTTGGACTGAAACTTTCAGTCCATCGCTTTCAGCCAGCATGGCCAATGGCAAGTCTTGTCACCTAAATATGATCTGCAGGGGGCCTATCCCTGAATTAAATGCTGGCCACACCACCTGCAGACCAGGAACCAAAATGTCAAGGGAGGGAGAAGAAATGCCCCTGTGCAATCCTTTCAGCTCCTTCATTTATTCAGGGGACGAAGTGAAAGGTGAAAAAAAAATCTCTGCTGACTGAATAATGCCACGCAAGGACTCCACACCCTCTTCGAGGACCTAACACTTCCGGACCTGCTAAAAGGAAATGCATCCATCACATGCAGAGGTTTTCATCCAGCTTTTGCTCAGATGCCTCGGGCTCTTTACTCTCGCTTCAGTTGCTCAACACCAGCCATGGGTGTGAATGCTTTCCCTGGAAGGCAAATTCATCACTGTCTAACCTGAACCTGGAGACATGTGGGCATTCTAGGAAGAGAATCACAAGCAAGAATGCAGCTGCGCTCTCCACAAACTTGCTCTCAGGGAGAAAAGAGTTTTCATTTATTTCTATAGGCTTCCTCCATGGCTAAGTTGAAGGACCTTTAACAGCTAAGGATGACTTCAGCCTGTCTTGCTCATAGGCTAAGGATGAGATGAAGTCAACATCATGGGGGCATGGCAGAAAACACAGATTGCTGGGGTATATTTGTGTCATTGAGGAAAGGCCCATGACCTTCTTGCTGGAACTTAGATCCCACCTTTCTGCCAAGAGATTGTGCTACTGGAATCATAGTAACTTTGGAGGCAGGAAAATGGATCGGGGAGGCTGTAGGAAACTCATAACTCAGAGTTGCCCATGTTTGTCCTATAGCCAAGGACCAAAGGTAGTTGAAGTGTTGGGACTCAAGTCCAGTTGATCTATCTGGAGCACCTCAAGTTAGGAAAGGTTGTGATAGGTGGCTGAGTAAGCATCCTGAGGAGCAACATTCCACACTGCAAAATGTAATTGCAGTTTCACTTGGAATTCGCTCATCTCCAAATGTTCTGCAGGCTAGCCTTGTCATATGGCAGGGTGAAGAAAGCAGAGATCAACACCAGACAAACAACCAGGCAGAAATCAATACTCTGATCAAGGAACCACCAAGGAGGAAACCACATCCCCACCAAAACTGGCTGGGCATGGGAACTTATTATATATAAACAGACAGCAAACCCCACACTCCCTCGCCCTGATGACACTAGCTAGTTGTGTAATGAAACATCTGGAAGCAAACAACCAAGCTCAGATACTACTAAGAACTTCACAGTTCAACCCTGAGCTACAGATACTCTCTTCTATTTGAGAGTGAAGAAACCTGTTTCAGGCAGCACCAGGACAGGTCCGTACAGGTAGGCCTCACTTAACAACCACAATTGGGACTGGCAACTCCATCACTAAATGATGCAGTCGTTAAGCGAGACATCATGCGACTGCGACTTGCAATTTTACTGCCAGCTTTTTCATTAGCTCTGCTTGTTGTAAGCTGGCTATGAAGCATGAAATTGTGATTACATGACCATGGGATGGTGTGACAGTCATAAATGCCCACCAGTTGCAAAGCGCCTGAATCTCAATCATGTGACTGCAGGGATGCTGCAACTGTTGTAAGTGCGAGGACTGGTCGTAAAGTTACTTTTTCAGCGCCATCCTAACTTCGAATGGTTGCTAAACAGGACAGTTGTTAAGCGAGGACTAACTGTAGAAGAACGCAACCACAGGTATCTGAATGGATAAGAAATACAGGGCTCTAATGCTGAACTAAATATTCAGGGCATGTTTGCACATAAGATTCCTTCCTTGCCTTCCCCCTCCCCTTTTAAAACTTTTTAATAAAATTCCAAGGCTTGAGGGGAGGACATGGGTCAATTGCAGCCTGGCAGGCTTAAAAGACAGTTGTTTCAGCCAAAGTTCACCAAGTTTTAGCTTTGTCAGCCTCCCCTTTTCCCTCTGGATGGTTATGACACAGCGTCTAATTCTCCCAACTGCTCTGTTCGCTGATCAAAGGCTCCATCACGCTTTGACGGAGCGCTTTGTTTGGAGCTGAGCAGAATGCTGATGAGAAATTGCCCCAGCCACGCAATTCCCCATCTGACAGCAGTGCCTTGACCCAGGACGTCACCTGCTTCTATTTTAGGTTTTAGCTGGTTATTTTGGAAATAACATTCAATTGGGAATTCAGTGCATCACCTGTATATTTACAAGAGAGAAGAAAGAATCTCTCAGATGTGAACCCTTAAAACCTTCCACCAAAAAGGAAGCCAAAAAGACAGAGAGGAAAAAAGGCAGGGTACTCTGAAAAAATCCATTAGGGTGGGGTGCAATATCTCCTTTGAGATATTTGCCCTAAGAAGAAGCTGGTGCAGGAAAACAAGATCTCCCAGAGTTTCTTCCCTATTGAAAGGTTTAGGCTGTGTCCGCATAACACACTTACCGATGGGGAGGCCTGGGAGTCTGAAAGCAAAATCTGTATCATATATCACCTCCACCTTCCCCTGGATGCAGTTCGCTTCCAAATTCCTGCCATATCTCTTTCAGCCTGTCACCCCCCAGATGGGACTGCTTGCTCTATCTCCTCCACTCCGAACCAGAGTGCGACCCACCCCTTTCCAATCCTAAACTTTCCAAAATCCACCCAAACACTTCCCAAAACAAGGAAAAACCTGCCAACTCCAACTATTCAAGAGCCCAACCACAATATTCAATTTTTCCTTCCCTGCCATTTGAAAAAACAAAACCTTGTGTCTCCCTCCTCCCCATGCTCAGTTTACTTTAATCCCTGTAAAGGATGCAGGGCTTTTTAAATTGTACAATCATTGTATTATTTTTCTTCATTTGTTCATTATGGTTCCCTAATAGAAATGAAAAAACATGGTAGACTCAACTCAACTGTCTGATACATGATGCATCGGATCAGAAACTGTAACGGCTGGATCCACCCATGTGGGTGGCTAGTTTATGATTGCCAGTTGTATAAGAAAGTCAGTTTGGTGTAGTGATTAAGTCACCAGGCTAGAAACCAGGAGACTGTGAATTCTAGTCCCACCTTGGACACGAAGCCAGCTGGATGACCTTGGGCCAGTCGCTCTCTCTCAGCCCTAGGAAGGAGGTAAGGGCAAACCACTTCTGAAATCTTGCCAAGAAAACAGCAGGGACTGTCCAAGCAGTCTCCAGGAATCCAGAATGACTCAAAGGCACACCCACCCACAAAATGTGATGGCAGTTGACAACTATTAAATATCAGTGGAATAACTGCCTTAGCTGCATTTCATTCATTCAGAATACATGAAACTGCTTTGATTCTCGTCCAGCCCCTTCTTCTGTCCTGGCCTTGTCTATTTTTTGACCTGCAAATCCTGGTGTGCCACTCCAAAGCCAAGGGTGACTCAGCCCAAAGAAGACGGTGCAGCTGGGCTTCAGAGGACATCTTCAATTCTCGGTAGCAGCCCCAGGGACTCATTACTGACCTATCGTCCCCATCTTTCACCCACTGGCCTGCTTCCTATGCTGTTGGTCCAAAGCGGGAGGTGAAGGGACACAGCTCCTCAATGTTCAGGGGGCTATTCTTGCAAAGAACTTCTAACCCAAAATGTTGGCCGCTCTAGCCCAGTGTTTCTCAACCTTGCCAACTTTAAGATGTGTGGACTTCAACTCCCAGAATTCCCCAGCCAGCCTTGCTGGTTGGGGAATTCTGGGAATTGAAGTTCACACATCCTAAAGTTGGCAAGGTTGAGAAACACTGCTCTAACCCAAGCATGGTGCCAGTAACAAGGAGCACCTTTCCAAATCACAGACCTGAGTCTTTTCCAGCCCTGCCTGGAGATGCTAAGTGCTGAACCTACAAACTTTGGCATGTAAAAAGGAGGCTCTACCACTGAACGATGGCCTACCCGGGCTGAGGCTTGGGGTCAGAAACTTGGTTCAGCTCTTCAGCTCCTAGTTCTGCTATTTTGTTCTTCTCCAGTGAAGCTGAGGCCAAGGCTGGGGTGCTCAGCCCATATTCCCACAATACAGCTGATCTGGCCATCTGTCTCTAGTCAACTGACTCTCCTCCGTGCATCGTCAGCACATGGGATGAAACGACTGATCTGCCAGGCGTCAGCCATTTTTTTCAATCCCCTCTGAAGCCAACCCCTTAAGCCAACTGAGAGCAGAGCCACGCAGGGCTGCCGAAAGGAAATGGAAGGCCTGTCCACAACCCCAATCATCGCCATCCTTGTTAATCATGGCGTTTGCGATCACGCTGTAAAGGGGTAGAGGATTATTCTTCTGGACAATTTCACTCTCAAGAATTGAAGAGCAGTTTCTGCCCTGAAAGCATTCCTGTTATATGGGAAGACTGAAGTGACAGCTAATGAGCTATTGCTGCCACCATCATTGCCACCATTTATCTCGTCTCCCCCCAGCCTGGGGATTCGCTGACACGTCTGGCAGAACTGGCAAGAGAAATGGGAAAAGTGGGTTTGGGGCACAGGGGGCCAGCTCTGATTCTCCCACTACCCTAATCAGGGACCAGAGGGGACAGTGTGCCCCAAACAGCTTCGGGTGACCAACTCAACAGGACAGGACTTTGCCCCTTGTTTTATCTTGATACTAAGTGTCACAGATGGACCACACAGGCATGGCTTGTGCCAGAAGCAGCTGAAAAACACCAGATTAAAATTGGAGCACAAAAAGGCAAGTTCAGGCTTCTTTCTCGACAGATCAGGTGAGTTGAAAGTGGCATCTTCCATTCCTCTAACTCAATGTTTATCAGACTTAGCAACTTTAAGATGTGTGGACTTCAACCCCCACAATTCCCCAGCCAGCATGGCATCACATGACCATGATGGACTTACATCCCATTTGGTCATTAAGTGAGTCATAAATGGTCATTAAGTGAGACATCACATGACCATGACTTGCAATTTTACTGCCAGCTTCTCCATTGACTCTGCTTGTCAGAAGCCAACTGTGAAGTGCCCAAGTCTTGATCACGTGACCATGGGGATACTGTAATGGTCGTATGTGTGAGGACCGGTTATAAAGTTACTTTTTCAGTGCCGTTGTAACTTTGAACAGTTGCTAACAGGGCAGTTGTTAAGTGAAGATTGATATTAACACTATTTATCATTGTTTCAAAGATAGATGTACATAATCATGTAAAGGGAAAAGAAAAAGAAAAAAGGGGGAGAAAGGAAAAAAATGGAAAAAAAAGAGAGAAATCAGTAAAAACAATATTGGGAAACTACATAGTTTTAAATTCCCCCCCATTGTACCTGATTGATGATTGCATCAATATATTTATTGAAATTGTTCTTAATTACTGTCTTTACAACAATTATTTCTCCCTTAAAAACTGTACTTTAAGTATCTGAATTTGCCTTGTTGTTTGTAATGGGATGTAAGAATCACCTTGAGGAACAGGAGGAACAGCCACAACAAAGACAATGTCGGATAAAAGAAGGTTGAGTCCAAAGCAGAAATGGAATTTGAGAAAACGTCTCAGACTGGACCCTCCCTAGTTCTCTTTAGGATAAAGGCAGGGAGGGAGGAGGCACATTCAAGACGTGCATGATTCTGTAATTGTAACCCTATTATAAAAGTACTTTTAGTATTCATGACTTTGGTATCCAAGTCTGGTCTACCTTGAAGGGCTGATACTTACGATATATTGGGGAAACCCTATCCACCATTCACCCAGTTAAGCACGGTGTGCAAACCCAAGGGTTGTACAACTGGGCTTAGAATGTATGAAGTAGCATACAAATGTTGTAAGTAAACAGTGAAATAAGCAAACCATATTTGCCCAAAGTCACCTGTGACATGAAGCTCCTCACCAGTTTGCATGTAGGAAACTCTTCTTCCCCTATCTGTCTCCACAGAGCAGTTTACGTGTTATAAATTACAGCGCTTTTCTCCTAAGCTACAGACAACATTTAAGCTGATAGACCAGTGTTGTCCAAACTTGGCCACTTTAAGATGAGTGGACTTCAACTCCCAGAATGCCCCAGCCAGCCATGCTGGCTGGGGAATTCTGGGAGTTGAAGTCCATTCATCTTAAAGTGGCCAAGTTTGGACAACACTGTGATAGACATTAGCGGGCCTATAAAAGGCACCATTTCCTTGAGAGCAACTGAATGAATGCATGCAGAGGTGTGTGCAAGGGGAAGGGTGTCCAAAAAGTCAAGATGGCCACAGCTGTGCAACTAAAGCCCCACTCTTTTAATCTGCATTGCACGTATATGTGTTGCAACATGCATAAAAAAGGGCGAGGCCTCAATGGCGTGGCCAAGGCTGCCATCTTGACTTTTTTGACTGCTACCCCGCCCATGCTCGGTATATGGATCTGATTATGATTACACAGAGGTGGGCAACCTTGGGGCACATTTGGACACTTGAGGGCATGACAGAGGAGCTCCTGACATGAGCTACTAGGAGGGTGTGTCTATCCATAACATGGGTGCCACGACAGCGATTTGTGAAGACACATGAATTGGTGAGATTGCTCCTACTTTTCTTCTCACTCCCTTCTGTCCCAGTTTACATTTCCCTTCTGTTTTTTTTAGGCAGATAGCACACTTCCAACCAGGTCTGGACTTCAGCTACTGTACCCTCATCCCCCCCTCCCCAAAAATACCAGTGGCATCCATGTGGAGTCCAGAGGCATTCTTGGAAATGAAGGACAATGTCTGATCCTGGTGCTTTGCCTTCTGGCCTGCCAGCTTCCCTCTTCTTAAAATTAAAATAATCCAATAAAAAGGTCAAGTGGGCAGGCAGCCTGATGGGAGGTATCCGTAGCAGCCATTTCATCTATTTCTATTTTAGATAGTGGGTGAGCTTGGCTCGAAATGAGGTAAGGACTGCAGGCAGAGGAGATAATCACTTTGGAATGCTGCCTTTTGCATAATAAAATAAAAGAAACACAAATCTTTCTGCAAGTAAGCAAAAAACACTACTAAATCCAGGAGGAAATGTTCTCTCTATCTGCCCAGCTGATCTTTTTTTATTGCAGGTGGTTTCTGCATTAGGGGAACATTTCCAAATCACAGTTGCCGTCTGAGATCTACAATGAAGTCCATTCTGTGGCCTCAGATCTTCACTGCCGTGTTTTGCAACAGATGTAGATCCCGGAATAGGAATCTATAAGGCAGGGTGGGGAGGAGATCAACATCTGTAAGGTGGTCGATTGTCCTGTGTTGCTGCCGCATAGAGATTCAGAAGGGGGCAGGGCTTGCATTGTGACGCCTTTTCTGCCATCTTGCGATTTTGACCCTCTTGTGGACACCTATGGCAAGGTGGTCTGGAAGGGGGTTACAAAGGTCAAAAGGCCATGATCATGCAATTCAAGTCCTGCCCTTCTATTAGGTGTATTGCATGGGCCATGCATATATAAAAAAAAGGAGGGCTTTAATCACATGGTCGTGGCTACCATCTTGACTTTTTTGACTCCCCAGATATGTAACATTTTGGTGGCCAGTAGCTACACCCAAAGTTACTGGGAGGCCAAGAGCCATGTTGTAAGACCGTATCGCACTACAGTTTTCAAGTTGGGTTCTGGCTTCCTCTTCTCAGAGGAAGCTCGGAGGCCACTAAGGAAGAGCTTAAGGACCACAAGCTGTCCATCCTTGCTCTAGATCAGTGGTTTTCAAACTTGGCCACTTTAAGATGTGTGGGCTTCATGCCGGCTGGAGAATTCTGGGAGGTGAAGTCCACACGTCTTAAAATTCCAAGTTTGAAAAACCCTGGTTTATAGGAAGCCAATGTGATGAAGATGTTCCTTTCTGTAGAGCAGTGTTTCTCAACCTTGGCCACTTTAAGATGTGTGGACTTCAGTTCCCAGAATTCTGGGAATTGAACTGAATTGAATTCAATTCAATTCAATTCTGGGAATTGAAGTCCACACATCTTAAAGTGGCCAAGTTTGAAAAAACACTGCTCTAAATCCTGATTGATGTGCTTCTCCAATACCACCTCCCATGGAGAACAATGTCAGCAGTAGATTGGGGATTGCCTGTTTTCAAGTCCATCTGAATCAAATGCTTTCCAGAGACCTAATTAACTGATGGACGGACTGGATCTAGGGATTGCTGTGGTCCTGATTTACTGCTGAAAGTTCAGAAATGCCATCCAAATGAGGTTTTCCCTCTTGGCCCACGAATGGCGTTTCGTGTACTTGGACCCAAAAAAGCAATATCTCCCTGGGGAAACCATCTGCAGAAAAGCTGCATTTTCTTTTTCAAATAAAAGGATAAGTGTGCAGTTCCACCATCCAACATGTGCTGGACGGATTCAGAAAAAGCAACTTGCTCTCTGCGGTGAATGGGATAACATCAAAACTGGTTTTGGAGCATGGTGCTTTCAACGCAGGGCACAGCTTTCTCATCTGGCCCAGAGACTGAGACACATTATGCTTAGCGCAGAACGGACCTCGGGCATCAGCTTCTGTGCCAGTTAATAACTCTTATTAGTGGTATGGTGGAAACTGAATTACTGCAAGCTGAAAACAGGGGGTAACAGTTATAATCAAAGCAACCTCATTGCATTCCACAGATGAACTTTTTAACAGAGATGCGTATGTCCGCGTCCCCTCCAACCCAAGGCCTTTTAAAATTTTGCTTCTGGATTCAACATTTGCAGAAATGTTGTATTTCAGAAAGGACTGCCAAGAGGAGAGTATTGTGAGGGGGGGTACAGTTGGCCCTCCCCACTACAAGCCATTAGGAAGACACAGGCTCTTTCCAGGCCTTGGGGTCAGGATGAGTTGGGTTCCCACAAAGAGTTCATTTCTGATTGCCATTTCATTGTTTTTGTACGTTTTAATGAAATACCTTAATTTGTATTGATTGTGGTGTTTTCCTTTTCCTTTTTCTATGCCACCCACATGGTCTGAGTCAGGGGGCCATAGAAATGCTTTAATCCAGTGTTTCTCAAACTTGGCAACTTTAAGATGTGTGGATTTCTTGCTGGCTGGCCAGGGAATTCTGGGTGGCTGGCTGGTGTATTCTGGGAGTTGAAGTCCACACATCCTAATGTTGCCAAGTTTGAGAAACACTGCTTTAATCAATCAATCAATTCTCCCCACCTGTATTTATCTTCCAATGTTTCCATTGTTTTTAGGCACCCCACATCTCTAATTATAAGGGGGGGTAAATGTGTGCATCCCTTTTTAGTATGATGCTTAACAGGGCCACAGAATTTCAGATGGCTACCAGATCTGGGCTGCAGGAACTTTGCGTAACCCCTAGATGGCAGCAGAGAGAAACCAAAAACTCCCTTTGCTGCCATCTAGGGCTCATCTTTTATAGCCCCAATCTTGCATTTAACCCCAAGGTCTGGCTAGAAAAGCCACTCCCTGCCCTCCTGAAGAGTTTGGCTGTCTTCACACAACCACCTGCTTCCTGAATTAATCCATTTTCAGCATTTGCACAATATCTTGACCCAGAAACTAACCAAGTGGGCTATGTTTGTTGTTATTTAGCCATTACGTGGCTTCTGAGTCTTTGTGATGTGATGTTCACCAGGATTGTCAATAGCTGCTTCTTCGAGTTCTTATAAGCTCATGCTTGTGATACCAGTGATAGTCTCTAGCTGCTGTGTCTTCTATCAGCCTCTTTTTCTATTGCTTTTGATTCTTCCAGTCATCAGTCTTTTCTAGAGACACTTGCTCAACCTCATGCATCCAAAACATTTAAGCTTTATCTTCATGATCAGCACTTCTGACGAACTGACTGGTCTTCCTTCATCTGGTACTGAAAGATTGGGTCTCCTTGCTGTCCAAGGCATTCTTGTAATGGCATGTGGGAAAGACCTTGGGAGACAGGGCAACAAGACACACCCAAGGGAACAGTCAGATAAGAGGCAGCATAGCCTGCAGCTGGATAATGGGCGGGGTAAGAGGCTCTGAAGAGACCCTCCCTAATTTCTTGGGGGTAAAGGAGATGGGAGGAGAGATCTGCTTTCAGACTTGCAAGATTCTGTTAATGTAACCTTACAATAAAGTAGAATTCACTCATCTGGTCATGTTTCCTGTCTGGTCTACCTCATAAGGCTATTGCTCAAAAGCATTGATTTTTCTTCGTTCAGCCATTCTGATGGTGCAGTCTTCACACCCATATGTTGCAACTGGGAAAACAATGACCTTGTCAATACGTTGGCAGGGTAATATTCCTATGCTTTGATATTTTTTCTAGATTTGTCATAGTTTTTCTTCCACAAAGCAAATATCTTTTTATTTCATGGGCTCCCAGACACCGTTCCTGTAGATTTGTGAGTCCAGGAAGATAAAGTCGGTGACTACTTCTTTATCTATTTGCACTGGTCTGGCACTAGCAGTTCACATATTCTTAGGTTTTTTTTCTAAATATGGAGTATCAGATTGGCTTCTACACTTTTCCTTCCACCTTCGCTGAGAGGCTCCTTAAGTCTTCCTCAATTCAGCATAACTATGGTTGTTAATATTTCTTCCAGCAATTTTAAATCCAAGTTCTGTTGTTTTTTAACCCAGCATTTCTCATGATACGTTCTGCACGTAAGTTAAGTTGATAAGGTGATGGTATATAACCCTGACTCATTCCTTTCCCAATTTTGAATCAGTTAGTTGCTTCATATGTGGAAGAGCAGCAGTTTTGAGAAAGCTAGCACAGACAATACTGAGTAAGATGGACTCACTTTTTCTGGTTCAGACACTCCCATTGAAAAGTCCCCAATATTCTCAGGAAACATGTTGATTAATTAATTATATTTCTATCCACCCCAATCCTAACAGACTCTGGATGGGGACAACAAATTTCCTCCCCCCCAAAGCAGTAGAAACATATATAATAGAAATGAACAGTTAAAAAGCCTGGTGCTTCAATGGTGCCATTCATTTAATCGAAGGGGCAAATACCTGTTTGAACAGTAATTAGCAAACATCTTGTAGGATTTTAGCAATTATATGTAAGATGATGCTTCCTGAGCAACTTGCCAATTCCACCAATTCTTGGAATTTATTTATTATTTATTTATGGCCGTTTTTATATTGTATGTCAATTATTTTATCTTCTCTGTAAACCACCCAGGGTTGCTTTTTAACGAGATGGGTGGTGACAAATTTGATATACTGTATGTATATGTAGATATTAATTAATTAATTAATTTTTATGTGAGATGCCCATATCTACTTTCTTGTAAGGCCTTGCAGGATTTTGTGACTGTAAGATTTCAGCCGTGTTTTATTTTATTTTACTTGGCTGGTAAGGGGAAACTGGTGGCCTTTGGCCTTTGTGGCAGGTGGGCATCAAACTGCAGATTTGGTCTAAATTGGATGAATCAGATTGGGTTTTTCCAAAATGTGCTTCTGAAATGGGACTTGCTATCTGCAGTTTTATTAGCAGGCAATCATGGGGACTTTAGTCAAAGGACGCAGAGGCCAGCAATTGGGGAAGACTGCCTTTAAACCGTGGTTAACAGTGGCTTTGTAGATCAAGATTGGAAGTAGCTGGCTGGTTGCAATAAATCATAAGAAAGGCGAATTGCAGTCTGTCAAGGTTTTAACATATCATCAGTTATCCCAAACCCAAAACAAAGGGGAAAACTTTTCAGAAAATGTACTGGAAGAGGAGAAGGGATGGGATGGGAGAGCCAATTTGGTAACTATAATGAATTTTATGGATATGCCCAAAACAAGCCATTTTGTTCCTCTGGAGATGCTGTCTCTAATCTGGGAGTTTCTAAATTTGCAGACTTCAACTCCCCAAATCCTCAGCAACTCCCATGACAAAGTTAAAGCCCCATATAGGGAGTAGATGCGAGCCTGCTCCAACATCTAGTATCCAAGCTAACCCTTCAATGTTCTGAAGACAAATTAAAAAATAGAGAGAGAGAGGCACAATTTTAACACCTGCACTTTTCCAGCATGCATTTTGGCCCGTGACTCCTCCGTCTGCAGTTATGAAGACACCAAAGGACATTACCCTGCCTGCTGTATTTTGCATTAACAATAAATCCCCCCCAACATTAAAAACCTTGAGGGTGTTGTTTCACTCAGTTAACAATATGCAAAACAAATATAATTATTCAGAGATAGATCTCTGTCGCTGTGTGTCAAATGACAGGCTGTCATAAATGTGGTAACCCTTGGCCAATTGCCTTTGTTGTTCTACCCAGGGTACCTCAACTGTGGCAACTTTAAGACGGGTGGACTTCAACTCCCAGAATTCCCCAGCCAGCCTTGCTGGCTGGGGAATTCTGGGAGTTGAAGTCCACCCGTCTTAAAGTTGCCAAGGTTGAGGAACCCTGGTTCTACCCACCTAGGCTGCCATTTCAGCAGGACCCCCAGTGTCATCACGAGAGTTGCTCTGAATGAGCACAATGCATTTAAATTTCCCACAATGCTTCTAATGTAGCACCACTGCCAGGCATTGTGGGAAATTAAAATGGCAGCATCTACTTGGGGAGCAGGGGAAGTGAGGCGCTGTCAGATTCATTTCCCACAGTGCCTTGGAGGGATGCTAGTTTGGAGACGTGGGAAATTTAAATGTTGTTGTCACTTGGAACATTTGGTTGCAGAATCAGGCACCAATGAAGTGGGGGCTCTGTTAAGGAGCTTTGCTGAAATATAGCAGTGCTAATCCCTGAATATACTGGACTTGCACCTTTGCATGAACATGAGAGACAAAGCACATCTACAAACCAGGAAAAAAAGCACATTTGTGGCATTTATGGCACATTCACACATTACATCCAATGCTTGTACAATCTGCGTGCATGTGAGCACAGAGCAATTCCCTGTCAACTCTCACAATTATTCCCTTCCTAGCAAATGGCCGCACCAGGTTGATCGTGTTTGAGCTCTAAACCTAAGCAAGGTTGGACCTGATTAATATTTGGATGGGAGACCACCAGGTCATCCTTCGGCTACAGACAAGGCTGAGAAGTTGAAAAAAAATCCTGGGTGGAAGAAAATAATAGCACGGATTATGACGCCCAAGACAATTGCAAGGATGGGGCTGTGAAACTGCAAGGACCCAAGCTGTTTGTAGCGTGATTCCAGGAACGGAAGCAAACAACAGCTAGAAGCGTTGCAAAAGCTGTTTGCTCTTCTGAGCATCCTTCTTGGAATTAGTTCCAGAGCGCTGCACAGTCCTTGTGGATGCAATCATGTGGCTTTCTTAGCAACAACACAGAAATGGTTCATGTTGTCAACTACCCAGC
Source organism: Python bivittatus (assembly GCF_059951505.1). Taxonomy (NCBI): domain Eukaryota; kingdom Metazoa; phylum Chordata; class Lepidosauria; order Squamata; family Pythonidae; genus Python; species Python bivittatus. The sequence continues at coordinate 18,075,807 of NW_028277096.1, forward strand.
CAGGCCTACATCCCTGAGGTCTTCGTTCTTCCTTCCAGGCCCAACGCTGCTTGGGGTTTTCCAAGATCAACCGAGGTTGCTAAGTCCTGCCGCCTGCTGTATACTTGGCTAGAATCAACTTTGCACCTAAAATTACTTACCCAACCATCTAAACCAGTATGCACGCCAGGGGTGCTGCAGGGTAGGGTCAAAAAAGTCAAGATGGCAGCCACCACAGTGCAACTGAAGCTCCGCCCGTCACGACACACATCAAAAACAAGCGTAATTCAATCACACCATCACAGCTGCCATTTTGACTCTTTGGACCATGCCTTACGGACATCCCTGGTGTATACAGAGAACCTGAACTCCTATCAATCGCAGCTGAAAGAAGCAGTGGTGAAGGATGAGAGGAATTATAGTTCTGCATCATCTGGTTCTGAAATGAGAGTGCTCCTCCCACGTAATCGAGGAACTCCTCTTTAATTTCTAGATTAGATCCTGAGATAGAAACCGCATTTTCAAGTAGACTAACTATGTTTTAATAAGACATTGGCCAGAAGCAAATCCAGCTGCTGACTTTCCATCATGGGCAGAGAACAGAAAACAGGAATTGCTGTAATAATTAACATTTGAATCAGCCAAAGAGAAATTGCTGGGACAGCAGAGTTTATGACACATGCTGACAAGCCAGACACTGATCAACAGTCCTGGATGTTGGCTGACAGGAGCCTAAAAGGCTCCTGGTTTTACACCCTGCCAAGGACTCTAAAAGGAAAAGTGTTGCAAGACTTTCTCCATTTTTCCCAATCTGCCAGCCTTCAGATGAGTTGGGACTTCAGTTCCCAGAATTTCCAATGCACCTGGAAATGTTTCCAGGGCTGGGTTTTGGAACTGGTTGGAAATATGCACACCTGTCTCCTTATCTACAGTAAACAGCAGAGAAGAGGTTAACTGTCCTGTGACAGCAATCTGGAGCAAGCAAGGGAGAAGGCGTTTGAAATTATGTACATATTTCTTGTATGGTTATTCTCTGTTGCTGCCCCATTATTGAGACTCCAATTAGAAAACGAAGGAGAGATTAAAAAATAAAGTTCACCCCAAATTGAACTGGACTCCAATGGTCTGGGAAACATCTTCATGTCATTTTTTTTGCAACAATAAAGAAGTACTTTATCCTTCCTTCCTTCCTTCCTTCCTTCCTTCCTTCCTCTCTCTCTCTCTCTCTCTCTCTCTTCTGGGATGGTCTCAATTCACCAGTCGAGCCTACAACCCTCAGGTTTCTGGGTGACATTCCCTCCAAGTGGCAACCAGATTTGAACCAGCTTAACTTTTCTAAGATCAGCCGTGAGCTCCAATAACTTGAAGAAAAAAAAGTTTTGAAAAGAAGAAAAGGTACAAAAGTCTCAACGCTGATAAAAGTCTGAGGAAGAGTCTGGAGAACGTTCCCTCCCCCCATTAAAAAAGGGCTATCTTTGCATAACACATGAAGCCATGTTTAGCTCAACTATGGTTTTCTCAATCCAACTGCCTGCATTTGCACAATACAATGAATCACACTGAGTTTATGTAACATGCTAGGTTAACATTTCATTGTCTAATTTCTGGTTTTGTATATTATGAGCATACAGCCCCATTCTCTGCCCAGAAAAAAGGAGCCTGTTATGAAGCACATAAGAATATAAAGTCCTAAAATAGGCCTTGCTGGGCTAAGCCATTGATTATGTAAGTTGGTGTCAACTCTTAGTGACCACATAGATTTTCTCCATGACTATCTGCCCTAACCTAGTCTTTCAGGTCTTCTAATGGGCACTCACTGCTGCTGTAACTGAGTCCATCCACCTGGCTGCTGGTCGTCCTCTTCTTCTCTTTCCTTCCACTTTTCCCACCATTAGAGGCTTCTCCAGGGAGCTGGGTCTTCGCCTCATGTGTCCAAAGGAGGATAATTTGAGTCTGGTCACTTGTGCCTGGAGTGAGAACTCTGAGTTGATTTGTTCGATGATCCATCGGTTTGTTTTCTTGGCTGTCTACGCTATTCTCAGGAGTCTTCTCCAAAACCAAAATTCAAAGGCATCAAGACTCTTCCTATCCTGGTTCTTCAAAGTCCAGCTTCCACTTCCATAGAGCGTCTCAGGGAATACCGTGGCTTACACACTTCTCATCTTTGTAGGTATAGCTGCATCTTGGGTTAAGCCAAGATGCATACAAACAGAGTATTTTGTTTCTCCCAAAGCACAGCCAGATGTTACTATTACTTGGAATCAGTGGTGTCTGCAGAGGACATTAAACAAGTCAATACGGCAGTTGCAGCAAAGCCCCGTGCCTTAGTTTGTGCACCTATAGAAACAGGGCAGGCTTCAGTTGCACAGCTGCAACCACCACCTTGATTTTTTTGACAGACACCACTGCCTGGAGCTAACATTCAATCTTCCAGACAGATAACTCTTGACAGACCCGTCCTCCATGAATGTATCCAATCTCTCTTTAAGTCATGCAAGCTAGAGACCACCATCAGGACTTGTGCTAATGAATTCCAGAGCTTAATTATGAAGAAGGGCTTCCTTCTGTTTCTTTTACATCTTCTTCCCATCAGCCTGATGCTCTGATAGTTTGGGACAAGGAGAAAACCTTCTCCCTGTCTATGTCCATGCCATGTATAATTTTATGCATTTCTATCATGATCTCCCACCTCCCAGTTGCTTTATGTTCCACGCTAAGAAGATGCACACCTTCTAGCCAGCGTTTCTCAATTTTGGCAACTTTGTGATGTGTGGACTTCAACTCCCAGAATTCCCATGCTGGCTGGGGGGTTCTGGGAGTTGCAGTCCACACATCGTAAAGTTGCCAAGGTTGAGAAACACTGTTCTAGCCTTTTCTTGTTGGGGAAGTGTCCACATTTCTTGGTCATTTAGATTGTCCTCTTCTGCACTTTTTCCAGCTGTATGACTTTTTCAGAAGTCTATTGTCCACAGATCTCAAGAAGTAGACGCACAATAGATTGGATAGGGGCATTACAATGTTGGCGTTTTTATTTTCAACCTCTTTCCTACTTATGGAAATTTGCCTTTTTCACTGCTGCTACATGCTGAGTCAACATCATCATTGTGCTGTCCACTATGACTCCAAGAACTTTCTCCTGATGCATTTCAGACAGCTCAAACCCTAGCGGTGTGTATGTGAAGGCAGTATTTCTTGTCCCAACACACATCACTTTACCATTACCGTTACTTAGAGAAAATTGCATTTTATTTATTTATGTTATTTCTGTGGCTGCATATAAATCACAAAAGTGACTCTGGTTGGCTTTCAATTGGTTGGAAACATAAAAACAAAAGAACTCAAAATCAAACACAGCAAACAACCAGAACAGAAGAATAACAGAGGCCAACTATCACATTCCAGATCTTTCATTTCTGGATGGGCTCATGGGGGAAGAACCAGGTTTTCAGGACCTTAAGGATGGCCAACAGGGCTGAGGCTATCCCAGGGATCCCCAAACTCATTAGCTCATCAACCCCTTCATTAAGTTTCAGACTGTTCATTGATCCTCAAACATTTATTATATGAAAATAATTTCACAAATTCTACTTTAGCTAATAGTACTACTAATAAAAATAACAATAGCATAATCATAATTGGTCCCATGGATACTCCTATCAACCTTTGGGGGTTGATACTGACCACTTTGAGGAACCTTTGGGAAATGTTCCATAGGCACATGCTACAACCTCCAGGTGACTTTGTTTTGTAGAAGCATGGCCACGCTGCCAGATCTCATGGGATGAGCAGAGAAAATTGGAGACAGGTGGTCCTGCTAATAACCTGTCCCTGTGACATGAAGGGCTTTATAGGTGATAACCAGCAGCTTCAATTGCACCTGGAAGTCTACAGGGAGCCAACACAGCTTGCAAAGTAGTGGTGTGACATACTGAGGTGTACCCACAACTACTTTTGCCACTGCATTCTGGACTTTTTTTTATCACACCCTGTGGATACCCCTGGGTAAAGTGATGGTTTCTTGAGGGGGCACACCCCCACTTCCTTCAAAGCAGGTGGAATGACCCTCTCTTTCAAGGATGAATTTACCACTGCACAGATCTACCATATATCATCTCATGGAAGGCCTTAACCGTGCAGATGGAACACGGATCTGATACTGTAAATAGGTGTCCACTTCATGAACAGTTGCAACATCAAACATTTCCCAGGTAAGACAAGACAAGGCCATGTCTCGGTCAACCCAACAGGACCTGCCCAGTCAGAGTCTAACTCAGAGTGGATCTAAGCCACTTTAGCTGTTAGATGCCTGAAGTTTTCTTCACAACAGCCCTGTAGATGTTCTTGTCCTCCAGCCATGATCTGGACTCCATACTTTCCTTAATCAAGGCAATACGTGCCTTTTCAGTGCCTGCATCACACTGCTGGCTCAAGTTTAACCTGTGGTCAAGAAGGACACCTAGATCCCTCTATGTGTACTACTCCACCTTCCTATATTTGTCGCTCACATTTTTCCTGCCAGATATATTTCTGGCTCTTAAATCTCATCCTCTTCATTTCAGCCCACTGCTCAAGCCTGTTAAGATCTTTTTGAATCTTCTCTCTCTCTTCTAAAGCAGGGTTCCTCAATCTTGGCCACTTGAAGATGGGTGGACTTCAACTCCCAGAATTCCTTGCTGGCTGGGGAATTCTGGGAGTTGTAGTCCACCCATCTTCAAGTGGCCAAGGTTGAAGAACCCAGTTCTAAAGTATTCACCACTCCTCTGAGCTTGGTGTCACCTGCAAACTTGATTAGCGTCCCCTTGACTCCTTCATTCAAGTCATGGATAAAAACGTTGAAGCATTTCCGATCCCAAGGATTGGAATCCTGTGATGGGGGAAACCTAGAGCTTGTCCTGAATAAAGCAGTGTTTGTGGCTCATATCAATTCTGCTCTTTACAGTCTACAGCTGGTGCAAATATAGGGACCGAAGAGCTTGCAGGCCGATTTCCAGTCCCCGCTTTGCCTCAGCTTGCATGCTGGAACAAGGCGCTGTTAGGAACTGCGTTTCACATTTTTATTATGTTCTATTATCATATTTCCCCTCTCCTCTCCCTTAATTAAGATGAGTTAGTTAGTGCATGCATCTGATTTCCAGCTTTCTATTATGTTAGAAAAGAACCTTAGCTATTCTGACACTCTTAGTGAATGAGTCAGGTGTTGTGTAAATATATTTATAGAAACGTGTAGTAAATCTAACATCTGTCTTCTTTCATACTTTGCTCGATTCTCCCAGGCTGCCTTTAAATACTAGAATTAGTTCAGCCCTGGGCCCTAATACAGAAATGCTTCAAAAGCTTTTGGGCGGGTGGAGCTTCTCCAAAAGATGCCATATATTTTAACGCTAATATTTGTCTTTCCTTCTCTCCCATTAAATGCCGAGATATGAATTATGTGGCCTGTATTTTAATCAATGTCATACAAGTTTAATTACACTTAAATTCTATTTATTATTTTTTTCCTCCAGGCCCTGCCACTCATTCAACCAGTAGTCATCTGTTTTCAGGACTGTGATCCACAGCACGTTCCCTCGACTTAACCAGAAGGGTGCACCTCTCTCCCGACCGTTCAACTTGCTTGGTACGTTGGCACAGTGTTCATAGTCATGGTTAACTGAGACAGGATTTACTCTATGCAATTCTCCGTGTTTGCATGATGCCCAGAAGCATAAACTAACCACGGAAACTAGGTTCACTCAATCCAAGTCTCACTCAATGCACAAGGCTAAAATGTGATTTGCCGGCCGTATGTTATACAAACATGATTTTTGAAAAAGCTCTAAAGAGGAGGGATCCTATAGCTGTAGGATAACTGGTTAAATGTTGTGGTCAAGAGCACACACTCTTTCCTAATTCCATTTTTTTAACCTGTTAAATCATCAGAATGGTATCGTGGGAGAATCCGTATCACATAAAACTCTCCCCTTTATTCTCCTTTTCATATTAAGTTTTCTTCACTTCCTCTCATCATCTTTCCTCCAAATGTTTCAATGTAACTTTGATGTGGTTTTAAACAGACCTGGCCCATCTTGCTTCCTTTCTTAATGGGGTTCTGGAAATTGGTAAAAAATTAAACTTTCATTTTAGGAAGACACTCAAGCAGTAAGTTTTATTGTATGCCGCCCAGAGTCACGTTTGTGGGACTGGCAGCTATATAAATTTATAAATAAGTGCTTTTTTACGGGAATGTGGTTTTTTAACTGTGTATGTTTTTTTAAAAGGTATCATGATTACTTTCTGCTAAGGTCTGAATGTTTTACGGTTAGATTGTTGAGGCTTTTTTAAACTTTAGTTCTTGTTTTATTTTATTTGTTGCCTGTAACTCTTCTGGAAACGTGCCCCATTCATGTTGAAAATAAATTAGGTAAATAGTTGCACTTCCTTTCTGTCCTCCCTGTGCTATTAAGTATCCAAGAACATAAATCGATCTACTTTATTTCACTTTAAAACGTCCAAGTAAAATACTAGTCATTTCCTAATCTATTCATACGGATGGAAAAGTGCACCTTTCTGCAACACAGAAATGAGAACTGCACAAATGCAATGTTTAAATATATTGTTTTCACATTCCCCTCCTTTCAAACTCGCTTAACTTTATCACCCAGCCAAATCAGAGTTTCTGCTACAAATCTCAGTCAACGGGTAGCTCGAATTACCGCACTTTTAATTCCCACCGAGTAACACTGGGCTTGCTCCTAAATAAACAGGCGTCAGATTGCACCGCACGCCACCTAATCCTGAGAACCCGCTAACACAGGATCCTTAGCTTTTATTTCTTGTAACCTTTTCTCCAAGGGTGCTTTGCAACCGCGATCGTAACCACAGCCGTGCAACAGGTCATCCTTTTCCAGAGCCGGAGATGCAGCCACGGGAATAAAGCTCTACCTGTTGCAACTCTGCCTGGTGATGCAGCTGTTCATGGATCAGAGCGATCGCTGCTCGCCCCCTCCCACGCCAAAAAGGAGAGGCACGCTAATCCCCAATTTCTTTCTTTTTTTTTGCAAAATTAACACCCGCCTGTTTCCCTTGGCTGGCGGAGCGCGCTCCGCTCTTAAGATAAAAAGGGAACCCACCCGGCTTTCACGCTCCAGCCCAACCCCACCCCTCCCCCTGCCGCCGCCCCCCCCGGTTCTGCAATCTCCTCGTGGCATTATGGGATGAAATAAGATGTAGGTAGAGAAGAGCGAGCGGAGAATGCTACGTCGCTGTGGGACGAGGCTTTGCGGCAACCAATGGCGGCGCGGCGTGGCTGAGCCACTGCAAGGGGTGGGACGCCTATTTCAGCGCTGGGGGGGACGGGGCAGCTCGCCAGAGGAGGCTTGCTGGGGAAGAGGAGAGGAGACGAGAGGAGCGGAGGGCGTCGGCGCTGCTGCTGCTGTTGCTGCCTGCGAGCCCCACTGCCGCCACCGCGCCGAGCGAGCGAGCGACGCCACGCTCCGGACGTCTTGGCTCGCCGGCCGCTGCGCTCCCGTTTTGCACCGGGCAGGAGAGGCGAGAAGCCGCGGGCGCTGGGGCGGGGAGCGCGGCGGGCGCCTTGTGAACCTTGCTGCTGCAGGAGGGGCGCGGAAGAGGCTTCGTGTCGGGGCTTCCAAGGCGAAGGCTTTGCCTACACCGTGAGGGTAAGCGGCCCGCGTGTGCGCGCAGGTCGGGGCTCAGATCTGGGCGCATCGCCTTGCCTTGCGAATAACGTTTGCTGGGCGCGTAGGACCGGATCAGGTGGGAAGGGGGGTGCCAAGCAGCGCTCCGAGCGAGAGAGGCAGGCGGCGGGGGGATGGTGCCGGCGGTCTCTCCTGCGCTCCCGGCTTCGCGCGCGTTATGTTTTGGTCCACGCCCCTCGCTTCGAAAAAAACAGCCCCCGTAACTTCGCCGTCGTGGGGATGGCTGCTTGCAAGTTGGCCCCCTTGAGTAAAGGAGGACGCTCTCCCCCAGGGGAGCCCGGGTGCCCGCCTCCCCCCTCCCCGGCGGCTCCAGAAGCCGCCGCTCCGCTCCGCTACCTGGGGATGCGCTTCGAGGTCTCTGTAGGGCGCCGGGTTGGGGAAGACGGCTCTGCTCGGGGGGGGGAGCCTGTAAGTCATGCTACGCCCCCCCCCCCGCCTCGCAGCTCTCCTGGGCTGGCGATTGGGATCTACCTGTAATTCTAACGTACCTCTAGTTTTAATCTACCTTTAATTTGTGCCCACCTTGGCTGAGATCCATAGATGCTCTTCTGGCCGACTCAGCCTTTCTTTACAGGTACTAAGGGGAGGACTAGCCGCTTTCTTCTCCCTTGACTTGCCTGCCTCCCTCCTCCGCTGCATGGGAGGGGGAAATGGATGGGTACCACTGATCTGAATCTTCCTGGACTCCTTTATCCTGGCCTTCCCCCAACCTTCCCTGTGTCTTGCTAGAGAAATAATGTATCCTATCCCCCCTTTTTTTCTTTTGGGGGTGGGGCAGCAGTTTAACTTGAATCAGCCTTGAGACTTTTTGGGGTGCTGGGAGAAAATCTAGTGGGGTGTCTTCCTCCTTTGAAGGCATAAGGTTGATAGACTATGCCTTGCTTTGAGCTGCAAATGGCAAAGATTAAAAAAAAAACTAAAGGGGAGGGGGAGCTTTATAGAGGTGGTCTCAGAAATTGCCTTGTCATGTGGGAAAAGGTGGAGTAACGTGACCTTATATGGGGGTGTGTGGCTAGGTGGTGGCAGTTCTCTTTGCCGGCTTTTAACCTTGTGTATCCTTCCGCAATCCAGTCCCTTACCCCATGGACACCGAAGAACTGGCATGGATTCTTCTAGAGTAGTGGCTTTGAAATGGGAGGGGGTGTCTCTTTTTTGGCCAAGGTTTTTCATGAGTGAGAGCTGCCTCCTCCTAGCCTGCAGATGGAGTTCCTCTTGGACTGGATCCATGCAAGGGGGGCATTTGGACATTCTGCCCCCCTGGAAAAGCTGCCCATGAGGGAACCTCCCTCGTGCAGCCGTATAATTGACTGTGCAAAAGGATGAGAAAGGTTCCCCCCCTTTTAAAAAGCCTCAGATAAATGGCTGCAACCTTCACTGTGCTGCATTGATAACAAAGTGCAGCATAGCTCTGCAAGTAACTTTTATGGGTGTTCTTTTCCTTGCAGGATTCACCATCTTCTCACTGTGCAGGCAAAATGCTTGTCATGGCAGAAGGACCGTCATGGAGAAAGGTCTCTTCTCTAGGGAGGGTACTGATTAATAGCTCATCCCCTTATTGGGGAGAGGGTTGCATCAAGATCTTCTTGTCAGAGACAAAGCTTTATCCCCACCTTCTTTTGGTGGTGGGAATTCAAAAGGGACCTGGCTGTCTTCCTCCTCTGATTTCCTTTTGCACATATGGCAGTGACTGCACATGTTATTGTGCTGTGCTAGCCTTCTCCAGTCTTGGGGTGCTTCAGGTATTGGACTCTTCAGACCCTGTCACTTTCAGCAGTGGAGTCCTTGGGGTTCTCTGAGCTTGGTTGTTTTCTTGCAGACGTTTCATTACCCGGCTTGCTAACATCTTCACTGCGCTGAAGGTAACATCTTCAGTGCGCTGAAGATGTCACCTAGCCGGATAATGGAACGTCTGCAAGAAAACCACCAAGCTCAGAGAACCCCAAGGACTCCACAATTCAACCCTGAGCTGCATAGATTCTCTTCTATTGGTACTTTCAACAGTGGCATACTGGATGTGAATCCTGGGAACTGAAATCCACTTCCTGGAGGACATCTATATGGAAGGCTTCTATGCTAAGCCCAAATGTGTTGTGATGTATGCACCTTATCCACTTATTGTTTTGGGGTTGGAATTTTGGAAGGTAGCTGGTCCAAATGGCAAAAAAAAAAAATTCTTCTTCTCTCCAGGTCCAGTTTTAGATCACTGAGAGGTTGAGATGGATAATGCTTTAAAGGCAAAGCAGCTGATGCTAGTGGACAGATTTGTGTGGGTATCTGAGGATAGGGAACTGCTGTCCAGCCTTGTTTTGAGCTAGACTATCCCACATAAAGCTTATTTCCCCCAAAAGAGTAACAGCTGAAGTTTGGAGGTGGAATGTGTGTTGGAATGCACCAGGGGACAGATAGGGTACTTGCTCCCTAGATACAGCTGGGAAACTCCTGTCTGGCACTCAGAAGAGCATCTGCTACCTTAAGATTTGCTTGCTGGGTCAGCCAACGAATGCTTTGGTTCCACACAGGACTATTTCTTATTAAAGTAGCATATTGGGAATTTTCCATTACATGGTTAGTGATTTATGGAGTCCTTTTGCTGTTAGTGATCTTTTCTTGGGAGAAGGCCCCTGTTGCTCCTACCCACGAAGGTAGGAGCAATAGAAGGTGAAAAATGAGGCCGAAGACCTTCTACCGAAGAAAAGGCTTTAAAAAACAAAACAAAACCATGAAAATACTAATCAGTGGAAGGCTTGCAGTGAATGTAGCATCTCTTGATGTAAATGCAATTAGCTTATTTTATTCTGTGTAAATGCAAGAATTCAAGCTCAGCCTTGAACTGAAATCACAATCAACACTTTGGAGAATTAGAATCTTGGCCGTGGGTATTAATGTGATGGGCCCTCTTCTTCTTCTTGAATAGCAGTGTTTAATTCTATAACAGCTTCAGATCTTTTTTTGGGTCCATGCCAAGAAGTGAAATTAGCTTAGAATTTGCCCTACCCTCCACAAATAAGCTCTCATTCTTAGGGTACTGGCTTCAATTGGCCAATAGAATGAGCTGGGCGTCTAGCCTTGGGAAAGCCATGGATGGGTGATGGAAACATTGAAACAGGCTAGTGAGTCTTGTTTTCAAGGAATGCAGCACTCAATGGCAAGTTGGCTGGGGAATCCTGGGAGTTGAAATCCTCACCTCTCAAAGTGGCCATGGTTGAGAAACACCGTGCTAGTGTGTGCTCCCATTAGAAATGCAGCCATTCTTTGCTTGAAAATATGTTTTGCACATTTGTAGTTTGACTAGGAAAATTGCAAACTCTTATTGCTGGGCAGAACATGGATCCATTTAGCCAGTTAAGGTTCTGCTCTTAACAGAGAACATGCATTTTTAGGGCTGAGTAACTGAGCAAAGCCACAATTGGGGATCCAGTGGGAATTTTTTGCAGCCAGGGACTGCAGTCTTTTTCTTTATTTACTACTAGGGAGTGGCAGTGTTACCAAGAGGGGATAAAGACAGATATTTTTAGCTGCTTTGCAAATTTGCATGGTGCTTTTTTTTCTTTTTTTAAAGATCCATTAAGCCTTTTGAAAACCTAACTCAATTGTTCTATTGATTGCTAAGGGAAGTTAAAACATGCTATAATGATGAACTGCTGCCAAAATTCAGCAGGTGATCTTCAGCAGGTGATCTTCAGGGACTGCAAAAAGGACATTGGGACTTTTCATTTTGTCTACTGTTGTCATAATCTGGTTTACAATCCCTAATGGCTGTGTTAAGATACCATGCTGTGGCACAAACAGACCACATTATACTTAGAGGAGAGATACGGCAATTGTTTCTTCCTCCAACTCCAATTCCAGGTGATCTCATAGAAAGTTTAGGTGTCTTAAGAGTGGGTACAGGAGCAGAATGCTTTTGGGGAACTCCCTAGTCTGATTTCCACCCTTGGAAAGCCTCCCAAATTGTGGCACTGGGAGGCAAACAGGCTGAACTTTGGTACACTTTTGGGCTCTTTTGGTGAGTCGAGGGTGAAGACTAAAGTTCCCACTCCCATTTCCCTTTTGAATTTTGAGGGAAACTAAAATCGCACTGCTGAAAACAGGCCAGTTAGCTGTTGCATTTAGGTAGCGTGGTCTCAGAGTGCAGGAAGAAAGAAAAGTGTGTGTCTACAAAGACAGCCCTTGTATCTTAATGCTGCAGAATGGTCTTGACTCTGGTTCCAGATAGGCAAGTGCTGTGGCATCTTCTCCAGAAATCCTGTTCTCCAGCTGTGTTAGGATGACAGTTCCCACACATCTGAAAGAGGCAGATGAGGGAAAGATAGTCCACAGGGGAGAGGGTGTAGGACCTTACAGTAATTTTAAGGTTTCTTTGGTGAAAAAAGCTAGGGTGTTGGTTCTGTGGCTTTTGCTTTAATTGCACATTGAATAGGTGGTTGAGAGCATGTGAAACTAGAATCGTTTCCATGCTAATTTAAATGGGCATGGCTTTCACCAAGAATTCCGGGAACTGTAGTTCTGTGGAGTTGCTTGACATTCACCACTCCCAGATCTCCAGCCCGGTATGAAATTGGTTCTTGAGATATAGATTTATAGCTACTTCTCTATGAGCATAGCATAGAGGCTGTAGGGCAGTGTTTCTCAGCCTTGGCAACTTTAAGATGTGTGGACTTCAACTCCCAGAATTCTGCTGGCTGGGGAATTCTGGGAGTTGAAGTCCACACATCTTAAAGTTGCCAAGGTTGGGAAACACTGCTGTAGGGTGTGCCATAATTAGCAGAGAATGTTGATATGTGGACCAGTAATTTATTTACAATCTCTGGCTTAACTGCTGTTTCCTTCTTCGATGGGAACTCTACATCTGTCAATGTGTTGGGAATTTCATCAGTAGACATCCCCCACCTACTCACGGAGCTACAATCTAGTTTCTCTGGATCTGCTTTTAAAAGCTGAAATGTCAGTGTGTTGAGCAGGAGAGAGAGCACCAACTCCATGAATCAAATCCTTCCTAGTCCTGCCATGTCTGCTGCTTAGACAGCTGAGTACAAAGCTACTTTCTGAATAAGTGTGGATAAATAACTATCGATGCCCATGAGCAGCTGTCCACGGACAAACCTGTGCATGATCGAGCTATTTCAGTGGGCAGCACTTGTGCGACTTAGTGTGAGGACCCTAAGCCTTTGGAACTCTAGCTTTTAGCAAGCGTTGGTGAAGTTTCACACACAACCCCATGCTTCACATCCTTGTAAGCAGGTGAACATTAAATCCTGTTTGTGCAGTGCAGTTAGCATTGTGCTTTATTGAAGTGCAAGAGGTGGGAAGATCTCTGCGCTTAGCAGCTTGCAGTCAAGAGTTTCGTGCTGGAGAAGGAAATAGAAATGAGAGTAAATGGGAGTATATTTGTCTCTGGTACATCTTAAGTTCAGATGTAATGAAGGGTATCAACCCAGGTCCTGGGGAAAGTGTCTTTGGAGAATGGTTTGAAGCAAAGTGCTAGGATTAGATAGAGGTTGTTGACTGAGTACTTAGTTTTACATCCTGCCTTTATTTCAGGAGCTCAAGGCTACCTACGTACTGATCCTTCCCCCTGTTTTCCCATATGTGCTAAGCAACGAGCATAGCCGCTGTGCTATTTCAGCAGGATTTTAGAAAATGGAATTGAGTGAGTGGAGATCACAACTAGAAGGATGTGGAGGGAAAAGGAAAAAGTTGGAGTGAACAGAGCTTCTGGATATAGAACAAGGAAGTTCTCCTGCTTATGGAACTAGGTAGGAATCTAGGACAGAGAATCTGAGGGGGGGGGCGATGCAGAAGCCGTCATATTAAAGCGCTTACAAATTAGAAGGGGACAAAAAAGTAATTCCTCAGCAAACCTATAAAGAGGCCTCAGCAGTGTGGAGAATTGGGTTCAATTCATTGAAATAAACCACATTAATCACAAGGTGATAAACCATGCTTTAGCGATCACCATGGCTGGATCTGGACAGTTTCCTAAGCCATAGCAGGCCATAGTACATCATGGCTTAGCATAGGGGTCAGCGGTCTTTCCAGTCTCAGGCATGTTCCCAAAGGGTGGTTCAGTAGCCTTCTGAAATGTTTCAGTCCAGGAACATACTTGCTACTTTATAGTAACTGTCCTTTTACAGAGCATGCGTATTTCTAGGACAACTTGAGATAACGCTGATCTTCGTCTTTGAGATTTGGTAGTCTTGCCTACCTGGATTTTCAGGGTTGAACATTGAGATGCATTTGGCCTTCATTAGCATTAATAGGTCAACTTGGGCGAAGTGATCTTAGTCTTTGCAAGCAACAACCTGACCTGCTTCAGATATTAGTGCTATGAATGAATGACAGAATTGATAAAAGGGAGCACACACTGGCTGTGGGTGTGTCTCTCCTGGCAGTTCAGCAACCTCTATTTAAAGGCAGCATTCTAACATGAAAACTCCACAGGCACTTGCAAGAGAACGAAAAGGCAACCTGTATCATGATGCAAATGTCCACAATTTGCACCAGATGCACCTTGGATTATTTGCACAGTGATGTTATGATGCACGTTATTATTTTATATCATCATGGCTTATTTCAGATGCTTGTGTAGAGCACCGTATGGATTTCAGGCTGGTAAATAAAATAGCTGCTTTGCTTACTGGACAACTTTGCTGTACCCTTTGAACCTCTTGTCTTCCTGCAAATCATCTGATAGGTCCCAAAGACTAGTGGGGGTATAAAATTGGAGATTTCTCTGTGCAGTGAAGTCCTGGTTTGTTTCAACCATTGTTTGTTGAAGTTGGCATATTGAACTAAGCCCCATTGATTTATAAGCCACACTGATTCAGTTTGCATACTTGCTAAATCAAAACCATATTACTGCTTAATGCAATAGGAAGCCCCCTCACTTGCTGAATCTGCATACCTTGCTAACCTAGCATTTTAAACGTATGAATTAATTATGGTATGTTAATCCACAATGAACTTGTTCACGCATTGTGGCATGTGATTAGCTTTTAATATGATAGGTGTGAACCTAGCCAGTATCACCATTCAGGTGAGCTCCCAGAATTCCTAGGTAGACCATGATGGATGGGAATTCCAACAGGCACCAGACTGGTGAAGGCTGATCTAAAGTGCAGGTAGTCCTCGTTATCTGACTGCAATAGGGACCAGAATTTAGGTCGCTAAGCGATTTGGTCATTAAGTGAATTGTTGCATGACTGGAGCTGATTTTATGATCTTTTTATGACAGTCGTTAAGTGAATCCAGCTTCCCCAATGGATGTTTTTTGCTGGAATTTGCTTAACCACGTGATTTATTTAGTGACCGTGGGGATTTGGCTAACGACCATCATAAAAACGTAGCAAATCACAATCACGTGACCGTGGGGCATGGTGCAGCAGTTTGTGACGGCCGTAAGTGCGAGTACAGGTTGTAAAGCACTTTTTCCAAGGCCATTGTAACTCCGAGCCATTGTTAAACGGTCATTAAGCAAGATCTACCTGTATGGTGTATTCTTTGTGGATTAGTGACTTTTCAGATTGGCTTGTGAAGCTGATAGTTGCCTGTGCACTTGTGAGAAATTGTTCCTGTGTTTATTGGGACTGAATTCCTCAGTGACCTCAATGAATAATAGATATATTTGCAGGGATATGGAAGTTTGGCTTCCTCCGCAGAATATCTACAGTTATACATCCTTACCCAGCAGATACAAAACAAGACTGCAATTCCTGGGTGCTTTCTTGGAAGCAGATCTGGGATAGGTTGAATTGTGGCTTAGCCTCCATCTCTGGTTTCTTCCCACAGGTCCATCATGTCTGACAGAAAGGCTGTGATCAAGAATGCTGACATGTCTGAGGACATGCAGCAGGATGCTGTTGACTGTGCCACGCAGGCCATGGAGAAGTACAATATAGAGAAGGATATTGCAGCATACATCAAAAAGGTATGTTTTGGCCTGCCCAGCGCAAGGTGGTAGGGCAGGGTTGGAATAGCCCTACTACAGTGCTGTCCAAAGTTGGCCACTTTAAGATGAGTGGACTTCAACTCCCAGAATTCCCCAGCCAGCCAGGCTGGCTGGAGAATTCTGGGAGTTGAAGTCCACTCATCTTAAAGTGGCCAACTTTGGACAACACTGCCCTACTAGCTTATCTCACCCAGTGCCAGCCAGACACTTCTGGAAAAGCCTGAAGCACGTTTTATAAGCATTTACACTTTTCTGCAGCTGATATAGTTGATTTAGAAGGTTCTCCCTGGTTGTTATAAAAGTGAAGTTCACCCATCGCAAGCTGTGATTTCCTTAGGCAAGGAATCCTACAGTAAACCAGTGTTTTTCAAACTTGGCAACTTTTAAGATGTGTGGGCTGGGGGAATTCTGGGAGTTGAAGTCCACACATCTTAAAAGTTGCCAAGTTTGAATTGGCCTGTCTAATTCTGTGTGCGCTGTTGATAGCAGATTTCAGACAAGAGTTTCTTCCCTGGAGATACCAGGAATCAAACTAGGGACCTTCTCCCTAGAAAGCAAATGCTTTATCTGGGTCTGTCTCTGAATTGGAAGGCTTAATGTTGTGTTCTACTTTTAATGTTTTTTTTTAATTCAAAGTTGTTCAATAAAACAAAGGGAAACATTAAAAGGCCATAGTTTTTTTTAAGTGATTCTTTCTACTGGAACATGATCTAAAAGAATTGTTAAAACCTTTTTGGAAGAGTGAATGTGCTAATGGATTGGGGAACAAGGATAACTTTAGGTGCAGTTAACTGCCTCTCTCTATAGATTTGGAAAAGAAATTGAACAAGGAATGACCTCAGGGTATGGGGGGAAAAAACTGGAAATGGGTGTGTAGAAGGGCCAGGACTGCATTAGTAAAGAATAGTGTACCAGATTTAAAAAAAGAAAAATCAGGCGAGTCTCTGTCTGCAAATTGCTAATCCCTTTTACAAAACCTTCATTCTAGGAAGAGCACAGAAGTTAAAACTGATTTCACACAGAACTGAATCATTGTTTGTTTAACTGTGATTGTGGCATAGGTTACTATTGGCTGGGATTTACATATACTAAACCAAAAATCATGATTTCTAGATCACAGTGTTTGGACTCAGGCAATATGTGAAATTGAAACCAGCCATAATTTGGCTTAGAGCAGTGTTTCTCAACCTGGCGACTTGAAGCTGTGTGGACTTCAACTCCCAGAATTCCTCAGCTAGCAGTCTCCAATTCTTCAGCAGGAATTGGCTGGAGAATTCACCATGGCTGGCTGGAGAATTCTGGGAGTTGAAGTCCACACGTCTTAAGTTGCCAGGTTGAGAATCACTGGCTTAGAGCGATGTATTAATTTAACTCATGAAATTCACTTTATGAACCAATGATGCATATTTTTTTAAATGAACATATGCCTGATTAAATGGAAAAGGTGGCACTCTAAATATTTATGTGGTGCATCTATTTTATAGCACTTGTAAGTGCAACAATTTTCCCATGTGTTGCAAAATTGTGCCTAAATAAAAAGGATAGAAGATGCTTAAGACTCTTCATTCAAAATATAAAGTCAGAGTCGTAGCCAAGGTGTGAGATGTTTGCTCCAAAGAGTTGTTAAGCCTTTCTATGTGTTTGAGGCCTTCTCTGTGAATATTTAAACCCTTAAAAGCCCCCAGTCCCTCTACGCTTGGAGAGAAGAAACATTACATTGGCAGGGTTCTGCTCAGTAGAGTCCTTATAAGTACTAGTTGCTGTTCAGGCCTAGATATCTGGTTACACATCAGACTAACTTTTCACCCTATGAAAAATAAAACCGTGTATTTAAATGTTAATGCATCAAGGTGATTTAGCCAGCCTCTCCTCTCTCTCAGGCAACTTACCCTGTCTAGGCCTCATTTCTGAGGCCCCCAGATTGCTTAAAAATGTGGCACTGGCCTTTTTTTGCAGCAGGAGTCTTTTGCAAACTCTCTAATACAAATTCCAAAATGGGATTGATCCCTGCTCAGGAATGATAGGCGTCCGATGGCCCTGTTGAATTGGCGTTATTGCCTTACTGTACTCCTTACCCACCCACCCCCCCATGTCAGAAGCGGCTCCTGATAATCAGACGGCTGGTTGCCTCCACTACAGTGCTAGAGGATGACGCGTCACTGGAGTCGTGCTTTGTTCCTTTGGAGTTGGCGGAGCAGAATGAAGTGTATCGTGGAGTGGAACCTTTATTACTCCAGTTGTGTTCTGAGCTTAGGGATGGTCAGATCTTCCAGAGACAGGAACTTGATGAATACCTATAAGTTCTGTGCAGTTGCTCTTAAAGGGTTTTTTATGAAGCCTGTAACTTGATCAAATCACGGTGGAATAAGGAATGGGGGGGGGGGCGGTGGGGAACGGTCATGCATATTTAATTATTTCAAGGAGAAGCAGAAGTAAAAATACTATTTAAAATGTGGGTTTGGGGTGAGAAGTTGTTTGACGTGCTATGGGTTAGTGCAACGTGAACTCAGTTTGTGGAGAATTCACACCGGTCAGGGAAAACACTGATGCATTAAATGGAAAAGGGATGTAAATTTCCTGAGAAACTGTGGTAGATGGAAAGGAGGGGAATATCTAGTCCCTTGATACCTAGGATTCAAAGGGGGCGATTAACCTGATAAAGAATACAGTGTCTGAACTAATGGGTGTGCTTCTCATGTATGATACAACTTATAGGTCATGCAGTGTGAGATTTTACCCTGTAAAGTATTGAATGATCAGAGGCAGGCAGCTGGGTGTTAAATCTTTGGGGTTTCCACCTCCCCTTAGCCTACCCATCTTCCCAGGGCAAGGGATTGTGGGAATTGCAGCCAACAATATTTGAAGCATTGTCCAAGAAAGGTGTAGTCAAGAAAAACATTCAATTCATAAATTGAAGAAATAAAGAAAAATAGAGTTGGTGCAATCACGCCATAAGGCAATCACACCCTAGGTTTTCAATAATATCCTTGGATCATACTAAATGTCATTTGGTTGACTCTAGAGGTGGCCCCAAAGACTTTCTAAAAGTGTTTATGGGGCAGAGGGAGCCCAGATCTGCTTGTATTTTTTACCAAGAAAACCACATGGATAAGAAATTTAAAACAATTGACAATTTATGGAGAAAAAGTATCTGTGTGGTTGCTAAGAGTTGACATCAACTTGATGGCACGTGATCAGTGCAATGCAGATAAAACAGTGATGGACCTCCCACCACCTCAAACAGTGGTGGCTGCCGCTTTGACTTTTTTCAGTCACCCCCACAGAGGCCTTTGCCCAGGGGTAGTACAAAAAGTCAAGATGGTGGCCTCTACTGTGCGGTTAAAGCCGTGCGCCATTCCTACTTGCGTGGCAGGGCCTCCATTGCCTCTGTTCTGGCTTTTTCAGCCGCCATGTTGACTTTTCCTCCCCTAAGAGCAAGGCCTGGTGAGCGTACAAAATGCTTTGCCTGTTGAAGATGCTGCAAAGTCACTGATTTTCGCCTTTCCTTCCCGCTTTTGCTTATTCCTCAGGAATTTGACAAGAAATACAACCCCACTTGGCACTGCATTGTGGGCAGGAACTTCGGCAGCTACGTAACGCATGAGACGAAGCACTTCATTTACTTCTACTTGGGCCAAGTGGCAATTCTCCTCTTCAAATCCGGCTAGGGGGCAGGCGTGGGCCTGTGGGGGTCACGGCTGGTGAGGAACACGGACTGTAGTGCACTAAAAGCAGGAGCCCCGGCTTCTTTAACCATGGCTGCACCACTGCATGGACTCAATACTATATTTAATGTGTATATGTTGCCGTAAAACACCTACAATTCTCGTTTCTTTCTCTGTTTTGGGGGGATTGCCTAGGAGAAGAAAGGCAGCATATTTTCCCCTCTTTTTCTTCTTTTTTTTCCCTTTTATGTTCCTGCTTCTTATTTTTCTGTTCTTTTGCACTAGGAGAACTGTAAAATGCTTCAACAATGGCCTTTAAGTGAGAAGAAGAAATAAATAAAACAAGAAACTTCAATTCCACAAAATAAATCTTTGGGTTTAACTTTCTTGCAGAAGGCTTAAAGCCTAACGTAACAGAGAGAAAAAAAACAGCGTCAAGTGTAGAATCTATGTAAAAGTTACTAAATAATTTTTAAATTCTTGTCAGGCTTCCTCTTCCCGAGATGTCATTATTCTCCCATGAAGTCGCCTTAGCTCTAAACGAGGTGGTTGGAGGCAGCGCTGGGCGTGTCTGCGTATCTGTGTTGTCTTGACCCAGCTTTTTGGGATTCACCAGGGCTGCCTCCAGCACAAATCTATATAAATATGAATAAATAAATAAATAAAACCGAGCAAGCCAAGCTGCTTCTGATTTGCAAAATGCTCGGTATCCTCTTGAGGAGACGGCTGTCGGAATCGGCTGGCCTGGTCTCTCCCACATTCCTGTATTGGCACTTCCAAAGCCTTTTCAAACGAAAGATGTCTAGTCTTGTATGTCCAAGAAGATGTCATGATGCCCAGTGGATGTGATCAGGATTTTCTATGCCCCCGTTTTGAGTCAGTACGGTATTGCCTTATTGTAGCTCACGTCCTCTTGTTGTGCAGGGCAGATCTGTCTGAAATCAGTGGCTTAAATGTTGCTGTGCTTTAAATGTCTCCAGTAAAGATGGATAGACCTTCATCTGTTAGAGGCTGAACCCCAGTCTCTCTTCGGTGGGCTTTCTACTCTGATCCCCTCCTGACCCTACAAGAAGAGGGTCCTCAGGAGCAGCTGTGTACCTAACCAGCTCCTGAAGGTGCAAGAAAAGGTCTCCC
The DNA here is from genome assembly GCF_059951505.1 of Python bivittatus. NCBI lineage: Eukaryota > Metazoa > Chordata > Lepidosauria > Squamata > Pythonidae > Python > Python bivittatus. Next base: position 18,096,227 of record NW_028277096.1, read on the forward strand.
CTGGGCTTCCTTGGCCTCCTTAGTCTATGGTTGTACAGGTAATATTTTAAGTTCTGTTGCAACAATAAAAATAAAGTGGGATTGTTTCTTCCTTTTGCAAAGGTTACGTGTGAAATGCAGTGATAGCTTTAACATCTTGGGTTGCTTTTTGAAGTTAAAAGAGCCTAGACATTCTTTTTGGGGGTGGGGTGGGGTGGGGAAAGCAGGTCCCTCTTTTGAAAGCAAAGTGGTGCGAAGAAGCAAGACGACTTTATTGAAGGAGCACTCTAACTCCCGGGTTCAAAATGTGAGGATACGGCCCCAGTCTTTCCATTCTGTACCTGGGGTTAGCGGTAAGAGAAATACGGCAGTCTCCCCTCACTTATGGGGTGCGTGTGTGTGAAAGAAGACTGACCCAAACCACTTCTCCGAAAAGAAAAACCGGCACTGTGTGTCGAATCCAAAGTATGCCAAAAATCACAGGCTCTTTGTTAGAACTGTTGGGTGAAATAAAACAAATGTCAAGGTTGGAATAGCTGTTGTGTTCAATGTTGACTGATATTCTTACATCTAAGGGGGCAGTGGCAAAGTGCCTGGGGTTCAACGGGGCACCTGGGTCACCATCATACAGAAAACTTCATCCTTGATCGGAAAAAGAAGACTCTCTGTTTCTTTAATTCTGTGCATGAGTCTGTGAATAAGCTCACTTCATGGAGCGTGAGAATGAACGTTCCCATCTTAACAGCAGTTGCTCAGACTAACCCTTTTTATTTTTCAAAAACATTAAAACCGAACTGACACATTTAAGACCGGTGTTGACTTTTGTTCTTGGGGGTGGGTTGGGGGAGGATCTTCACGTACCGAACTTAGGTATTGTTTGGGGAGGGGGTCAGGTACTCCTAATTTGGTTATGACTCGGTTTATGCAAAAGCTGTTTGTTTGGCATGTTGTGGGAAGCCCGTCATTGTGGCTTGTAAACCAGCATTTATACCAGCAGTACAAACTTTACAGCCTCACCTTCACGCTTAAATAGTGACACCCCCCATTAAAGCTGGCTTGATATAGTACCTCACATCCAGTGCTGAGCCAAAACGGATCCTTACTCTGCAAGTACAAAAGAATTGGCAGGATGCAAACAGAATAAACTGATTCTGAGTTCAGACAATTCCAAGACAGAATTTGTTATGCCATGGTTACAAATGGATTTGTCATTACTTTTCTTGATCTGGATTTGCATATTGATTTCTGCCAACATCAAAACCAAATCACCATTGTAAAAGTCTATTTCTCCTAGCCCACAGCCTAAAACTAACCACTGCCTGGGTTTATGTTATACCGGGCCACAAACCAGCTATCAATGGTTTAACGTAATGCGCAAGTCCACCCTATGACTTGGGATAATATGGAAACATGACCATAAATTGGTTTGGGTGTGGGGTCCAAAAGCACATGTCGAGCTGAACTTCTACAGTGAGGTTTCAGACTGCTAAGGAGCTGTGTATCTTTGGGGCAATTTTGTGTCCTTTTTAAAAAGCCCTTGAACACAGTGATCAAGTACTGAAAATTTTAAAGTTAACTACAAAAGGAAAAAATGCTATATAATTTGGAAGTACATAAATATTTGCCAACTTAAGGAAAATTGCAGATTGAAATTCTTTTTAATTCCTGTTAACATTCTTTATATCCTATCTTTGAGGATCATAGTCCTCGCAAAGAGGCAATACGAACAACCTTTAAAGTAATTGCTGCATTTTTATTTGCAAGCATCGGGGCAGGACAACTGGCAGCTAAGATGGTTTCTTGGAGCCACAGTATTCCCCATTATGACCACAGTACCCGAACAAAAGAAATTCCGTTTCTGATAGAATATTTGTCATCTCTCCTGTTTTGTATATTGGCCTTCCAAATCTTTTGGGACCTCCCTGAATTCCACCCAACACAGCATCTTTCTAAGAGAAAAGTTGTAGAATTCATCTGAAATAGCAAGTTGCATTTTGGAGAAACATTGTGAAGACCGCAACTTTTTTCCAGATTTGCTTTTGAGAATGCTGGGAGTCCTATTCCAAAAGTGAGCCAGGAGGAAGTGGGTTGAGCTAGCAAAAAAAAATTTTTTTTTAATTTATTGAACTGTGTTCATTTAATCCTTATATATTAATTATTTTCCATATTAAAAAAAAGTTAGTGGCAACCTTTGGAAAGACTGGGGGGAGGCTATGGCCATTGGTTTTAGCTTAGTCCATTTTGGCTGAGTTGTCCCAACTTTGGAGGACAATGGTTCCCCATTACTAATTTAATAAAAATGCAGGTGAGGGCAACTAGGAAGCTATATATGAGTTTTGGGAGTCTGATCTTTGAGGATGAATCCCTGCTTTTGGGGAAGGGAAGTGCTAATCCCAAAATAAAGGACTCATCCCATGGCCTTCCAGATGTTGGAGAGATGAACTCTCAGGAGCCCTGGTCAGCACGGTGGTAGGGATCATGCTGGAAATGGCTGCTCTGTAAGATCAGGAGGGCTACAGCATCACAGCTCTTCCTGGCACAAGAAGACGGTCCTCTGCTTAGAGAAAAAAAAATTGGAAGAATGGAGAGAAGACAATCAAGGCCTGTTGACAGGAGAAAAATTGTTCCAAGGTCCTTGACAAAGATAATGACAGGGGCCTCCATGGGGGAGGGTCAGAAAAGTCAAGATGGTTGCATGATCAAAATTTTGCTCCTTTTTTACAGACATAAAAAGGATGGGGTTTCAACTGGGCTGCCATGGCCACCATCTTGACTTCTGACCCTCCACCCCCACCCCCGAGATGCTTCTGAATATGGAGCAGGCATGAACAGTCAACTTTGGTTACCACTGAGCTACAAAGCTATCTTGGTAACAGTCTTACTCCTTCCAACCAAACGGAAGGTTGGAGAGAAATTCTGGGAAGGGGGTCAGGACTCTATGCTTCCCCCTGCTGAAATCTGCAGCTCAGATATAGTGACTAGGCCCAGAACATTGGAAAAACATCTGGGAGATACTAGATTGTTTGGCCCACTCTTGTTCACCCAAACCTAGAAGACTGACCACGGTCTGACTGAATTATTTCAAACTACAGCAGATAACACCCATTGTTCAATACTCCTCCCAAGAAACAACATTTCCTTCACATAGCAAGCCAGCACCTCAGGGACATAAGAAGCTCCTTTATAATGGCTGAGTTCATGTGCTATGCTTAACCATAGGTAACCGAACTGACTATGAATTCACAAAACGTGCTGAATTGTAAAGGAACCCAACTGGCTGGTTCATCAGTGTCTTCATGGTGGTTCAAGCATGGGCTCAGATTCTCTGTCCTGATAGCTCAGGGACAAGCATTTTGGGTCCGGCCTTCACCCACACCCACAATGGATCCAGAAGATGGGTTTATAATGGTTATACTCCAACACCTTGAGATGGTATCACCTAGGGATGATATAGTAGTGCCTTTCTCAGCCCTTCTGAAAATTCCCAGGACCGAAACAAGAACTTCTGCATCAGATCCCACCTACTACTACTAAACTAAGCAGGAAATCTGTGGAAGTGGGTTAAACATTTCAAGATGGTGACCATGACTGTGCAGTCAAAGTCTCACCCCTTTCTACATGCATTGCAGGTAAAAAAGAGGAAGGGTTTTGACCAGGTGGTTGTCACCATCTTGACTTTTTTGACTCTCCCTGTGGATACTCCACTAGCTTTAAAAAACAGCTAAACTAAAATTCTGTCCTTTGATGCGCTAATATTTTAGATGTTGTGCAGAAGAAACAAAAGATACACACCTAAGAATGCAATTCCATGTCACGGTAAAAAGATGACTTGCAGAATTCTTTTTTTTAAACATTAGTGTTTTTTCCCCCAAGAAATGTTTTTAAAAAGTTTTAAGCCTCTGTTGGTAAAGGAATTTAAAGCTGACCTTGGGGAAGGAGCAAATTGTTAAGGAGGGACGAGAGACTACATTGTACAAAAATAGAAGGAAGGGTGAGAAAGAAACTGGAAAGAACCCAGCCTTGATTTTGTTTCGTATAAGATGAGACAGAGAGAAACTTGGACAGGCTTTCAAGTTGCTTTTATTATACCTTACAACAATAAAGTAGTATTTCTGGAAGCCCTATGGTGTCTGGTATCCAACCACATTTTTTCATTAAATGTGTATGCTGTTAAAAAAGCAGATCATGCAGGATCATCAGCCAGCAGTTTCCAACATTTGGTGGGGTGGTGGCCTCATCTGGAATTTTGAAAACATGTCTCTGAGACTGCCTGAGTAGGCGGCTGGTTACAAAACACTCATTTATTAAGAGCAGTGTTTCTCAACCTTGGCAACTTTAAGATAGGTGGACCTCAACTCCCAGAGTTCCCCAGCCAGCATGCTGGCTGGGGAATTCTGGGAGTTGAAGTCCACCTATTTTAAAGTTGCTAAGGTTGAGGAACACTGATCAAGAGGCAAATGGGAAATTGCTCCCTAGCAGCAAGTCTACTGTCAGCCCCTCTAGGTAGACCAGACCCAAAACTCCACTCCACAGGAAGGCTAAAACTATTTTTATTGAGATGGGCTGCAATAACAGAATCTTGCAAGTCTTGATTGTGCTGTCCCTCCTCCCCCTTCTTATATTCCAGTGAATCAGGGAGGTGTCTGTCTGAGGCCCTTCCAAATGATATCTCATTGTTCTGGACTTAAAAAGGTTTCGGCCCCTCTTGCTTAGGTAACGGTTCCTGCATATCTCCACCAAGGCCATCTTCCGTACTCTCTACACCAGTGTTTCTCAACCACTTTAAGATGTGTGGACTTCAACCCCTGGAATTCCCCAGCCACCGGTCACAACATGGATGGTGTTGACGAAATTGACAGCATTGATTCGTGACAAGACATTGTGTAATTTTAATACTATCTGGAAACTTTCTGGGGACTTTTTGCGAGTTACTGAAAAAAATGAAGTTTTGTCGTATGGATTCGATGATTCGAAATAATATGGATTAATAGAAATAATGGAAGTTGTTTTTTAAACTTAGAGTAAGAGTTGGATGTATATTGTTACTTATATCTGTTGTGAGAAGGGTCGGAAGTCAATTTTTTCTTTTTGCTCTTTCTTTTCCCTTTTCACACTTTTAATCTTTACTATTTTCACTCTTTTCAACTTTCCTTTTCTTCTTTTTCTTAATATTAGTTCTTGTTCGTTTTTATTGTTTTTTCTCAACATGTAATAAAGTTATAAAAAAAACAACCACCTTTAAGATGTGTGGACTTCAAGTCCCAGAATTCCCCAGCCAGCATGCTTTAAGATGTATGGAAGTTGGGGAATTCTGGGAGTTGAAGTCCACACATCTTAAAGTTGCTGAGGTTGAGAAACACTGCTCCACCCAGCTGCCCCAAGACAAAAGCCACACCTAAAAGGTGACTCCCAGTGTGCACTGGGCTTTCAATCATTTGGGACAGGTCCATGAACTCCTGAGCCATCGCCAGGCACAAGTTGAAATCCCCAAGAACGAACAGCCTCCCTGTTTCCACAGCCGACTCATCAAAGGAACTCAGTTGTTAACGGGACTATTCTCTGTGTACTTAACAATTTTCTCCTCCAGATTCATTAAAAGTTCTCACTCAGCAGCAGCTTTTAGAGACACTCTACGGGGTACACCCAGTGGGGTGCATGTTTTAGGGTATTAGACGAGGAGCAAATTGACCTGGATTGAAATTTTCACCCAGCCACTGAATTCACTGGTGATTTGGAGCTCAGCACTAAAATTCAGAATAATTTGCATGTGGCTCTGAGCTTCCTCGGGATCACAAAAGAACATCACAATTCTTTTTCGCTCCCTTTTTTGCTTTTTCCCTTTTATTATATTTTATGGCAAGATTACAAAAATAAACAACCAAATAAACAGAATGCAAAGATGCAAAAGGTAACAGGTCTAAATTTTATTTTGTTGAGTCTGTTGGTTTCTTCAAGACCTTTGATGAAAGAAACTCTGATCTAACCCAGTTGTTTCTGATCCTGGACAGATAGAAACCCCAGCCTTTTCTGGAGCCTTTGTTCTTATGGAAAGCTCCTTCCAACCCTATGAAAGTGGATTAGTTATTATTTAAAATATGTTTATATTGCTTTTAGGGGAAAAACAAAAAGAGCCCTCCCCTCAAACCAATCCTTGGGGTCATTTGCACGTATAGCTGTAGCCCCCTGTGTTATAAGGAAAATGCATGCACGCAGAATTCTATATTAAATTTGTGGCATACAGCTGCATTTTGTACAATGCAGGAAGTGTTTGCAAAAAAATCCCTGCAAACTAGCTATGTTTTGTTGAGAGCAGTGATACAGCCCTTTGATAGGACACCTGATTTGCACCGTAGATGTAATTCCAAGCATCTCAAAGGAAGGCTGAGAAACCTTGATGCCTCTGAAAAGCCATTGCTACACTGTATTGGCCTGAAACATCTGGCTAGTCTACATCTACCCCCAGACTTACCTGCAGCTGCAGCACGCAGATAAATCATGAAAAAATGGTGATCAAGAAGAGACTCAGCTACAGACAGTCCTTGTTATTCACAGATCCATGTTTGCGAATTTGCTCATTCGCAAAAATGTTTTTGTCACCCCCACATCAGTACTCGTGGCACTGTTGCGCTTGTTCGTGGACAAGTGGAGCAGCAAAACATTGGATTTGCACAACGCGCATGTTCCCAGCTGAGGTTTCAGCCTTCACTAATTCAGTATTCGTGGCATTTTCAGAGAATGTAACTACCGCGAATAATGAGAATTGCCTGTATTATTTTTCTCCCACGGCCTCTTTTCTGGGAGCAAGATTAAAAACTCCTCCTCCTCCTCCTCCTCCCCTCCCCTTCCCTAAGCTGCATACTTTTTTTTAACCATAAGGCAATGTGAAGAAGCAATCACAGCATGCAACAATTTCTATTATGATAATAATGGTAAAACCCCGAGAAGAATGTTCCATCTCCCTGATGAGCTGATTGGCCTTAATTAAGCCAGTGAGCAATTCATATGAGCAGCTGATCTTGTGGTCCTTGGGCGACACATTGGGAGGCGCGTGGTTTCTTTCGCTTCGCTGCGATAGGGTGCCCAGGTTGCTATCCCCGGGGTTCCCAGTGGCAATGCTTTAATCTTCTAGCTATTTTCATTGCCCTTTGGGGCTAATGAAGATGGCAAGGCTCTTTTGGAAAGGCAGCAGTGGGTTCGGGGGGCCTTCCCCTTCCTTCCCACTGTAACGTTCAATGCGGCATACACCACAACACTGGTTAGAGCACATCTAGAATTACTTGATGTGGTCCTCAGACTATGGGCATATATGCGAGAGATGGTGGGGAAGCTGGAGAAGGAATGACAAGGAGATTAGACATAAACAATCAAAAGATAGAAGGTGAGTCTCCTGGCAGCTTATTTCAGCAACTCAGACCAGGTGACTAGAAACCTGGGAAGAAACGTTTCAGATCATCCAAAGAGATTCCACCTTATCTCCTAAATGGCAACTTAGCCCAGGTGGACAGAAGCTGGGAAGAAGCGTTTCAAAGCATTCCAAGAATCTCCACCTTAATGAACTCCCTAGAAAGGAGGGTGGGAGATCCCTCTGGCTGTTTCCAAAACTTTGCCTGCACCCCACACCTAGCATTAAAGAGACCTGACTGCGATCTGTGTCGTTCTTGCTTCCCAGCTGGGTGGGGTTTGACAGTCTATGGGTGCGCATATAGAGGTGCATGCCTGCCAACGGCTGTGCTGAACGACAAGCTTCTCCACACAGCCCCTTCTCCTAGGCAATAAGACGTCAACACAAGGTGGGCATCTGTGAACGATGGAGGTGGGCAGCGTTTTCTGAGCGGCTTAGGCTTTTACAGAAGAAACTTCCCTGCCAGGCTGAACACTAAGCAATTAGCTTCCAAAGCAATTGTCTTGCACGCGCTCACTTATCCACAACATGTACAAGGAAAGCAGGGAGCAGTTTTTGCATGAGAAACGCAGCCATTCCCCTTGTCGGATTTAATCCCCCACCTCCCGCCTTCCTTTCTTCCCCCTTTCCCCTTCTCCTTCCCTCTCTTTGATGCCTAGTTGGATTCCAGCCTGAATTCCTGCTTCAAAATAACTGTAATTATCTCTAATTGCCATGATTATTTCAGGTTTTTTAGTATGCAAGGGGAGCAAAAATTGGTGAGTGTTCTTTATCCACTTGGGTGCCAGAAATTTGCAGCTAAATAGCTCAGATTGAGAAGTGTGTGTGTGAGAGAGTGTGTGTCTGTGAGTGGGAGAAGATTATACAAATCTGTCAATGCAGCCAACTGATGTTTAGGTTAGAAAAAGCTTTTTTTTCCTTGATCAGATAGGAAAACAGGTGTATTCCGCTTCTCTTACAGCAGGGTAAAAACTCTATAGTCCATGGGCCACAAGCGGGTCACAGAGCCTCTGCATCTGGCCCATAGAAGCCCCTCTTTTCCGCTGGAGATTCATCCTTCCTGTTATTTTTTCCCTTTAAGACCAAAAAAGCAGACAGGGGCAACTTTTGCCCTACAAAGAACTAACCCCAATTATTGAAATTCCCCCATTGCAGAACCCTTGCAGGAAGAGTAATAAAAAGAGTAGGATAATAGAATATTAAAAAAGTATAATGGATTCCCCAGGGGCATCTTTGGAGGGGGGTCAAAAGAGTCAAGATGGCAGCTGCAACTACATAATAGAAGCCCCAACCCTTTTACCATGCATGCAAAAAGGGGCGGGGCTTTGATCACATGGTAACTTCCGCCATCTTTGATTTTTTTTACCCCCCTGTGGAATCCCTTGTGTCCTCCCCCCCATCCCAGTTCTGATCCCCTAAATATAATCCCTCCCCATTCCAGGTATGAAATCCAAATTTTGAAATACTGATTTTAAGCCGGTCATCCCAGGCTCAGCTGCTGGCCTCATCTGGCCAATGCGTTGTCTATGGAGGAGCACACGCAACAATTAGTTTATGGCTCTGTTCATACAATGTTGCTTAATCAGAGCAGGAGAAGTTGTGAGAGCTACATTGGCACAATGTATTAACCCTGGTTAGGGTTTGGTTGTGATGAGCGGGTGGGTGTGTGGCTTAGAGCTGCACAAATTGCATCCGTTCGGCTAGATTGAAGGACCGTGTACTGCGTGAACATAGAAAATGGGTTACAGTGGTACCTCGGTTCACGAACTTAATTCGTTCCACGATTCTGATCGCAAACCGAATTGGTCGCCAACCGAATCAAATTTCCCCATAAGGTTCAATGTAAATAAGGTTAATCCGTTCTGACCCCTACGAACGTGGTCATGAACCGAATTGGTCGCCAACCAAATCAAATTTCCTCATAAGGTTCAATGTAAATAAGGTTAATCCGTTCTGAACCATGTTTTTTTTTTTAACCACAAAAATATGAAACAAAGTACAGGCGATCTCACCTAGAGGAAGCTACGACCAGGTGTCAGAGCAGGGAAGATGGCCGCGGGTCGTGTTCGTCACCCGATGCGGAGTTCACAAATGGAAGCAAAATTTTGCGAACACTGCTGTTCGTGAACCGAGTTGTTCGTGAACAGAAGCGTTTGTGAACCGAGGTATTACTGTACTTCAGCAAGCAGGTTAAGCCAACACCGAGCCACCCTCAAACCATCACTGACTGCAGGGTTGTTGTGACATCTCAACCCAAAGTCTTTTCCTCTTTCCCTCGGGATGCCAGAACGGGCTTGGCATCTTTTACATGCAAACCAGCCAGGAGTGTCCGCAGGGTATGGTCAAGAAAGTCAAGGGGGCAGTTGTGATGGTGTGATCAACATAAACATCTCTTGTTTATGTGTGTTGCACTTCCTACATGATGATCGATCTACTGTAGAAATCAAGCCGTGAATAGGCGGAATCAGTCAGGGCTGGGTTCAGGCATCCTGCCAAACCAGGGGCTGCTTAAACGTGGTTGAATAAACCAGGGCTGTGGAGTCGGCACATAAAACCTTTGACTCCGACTCTGACTCCTTTATTCGTGATACCGCTGACTCCGACTCCTTTAATTATATGTTGATATAGGAAATAAATTATAAAGATACTAATTCTAATTTCCAAAATATGTTATATTTTGAAATTTGCAGAGAACTTGAAATTAAAATATATCCTGAAAAAATAGGTTAATTAATTAATTAATTAATTAATATTTCAAATTTAGATACCGCCCATCTCACGAAGAGGTGACTCTGGGCGGTTCACAATAAAACCACAGATAATCAAATCATTATCTATGAAATAGGAACTTTTAACATATTATACTATTTATATTATTATATACAATTTAAATTTATCAGGAGTCAGAGTCGGTACGTTTTTACCAGCTCCGACTCCCACTCCAGTAACCCAAGAATGGCTTCCGACTCCAACTCCAGAACTCCGACTCTGACTCCACAGCCCTGGAATAAACTGCAGTTGGTTTGATCACATTGAGTCGGGAGCAAAGAAATCACAAGGGTGGTTTGGTCTGTGACTCCATCCAAGGATAAAATTGCAACTGCTGCCGAAAGTCACAATCATTTTCTGCAAGGGGGAGATAGTGATCCAAGAACCAACACGGACCACTTTAAGGCAGCGTTTCTCAGCCTTGGCAACTTTAAGATGTGTGGACTTCAACTCGCAGAATTCTGGGAGTTGAAGTCCACACATCTTAAAGTTGCCAAGGCTGAGAAACGCTGCCTCAAAGGACATCAAAGTGGGTCAGTTGATGGGGATGGGGGAAAGCCTGGCCCAGGACGATGCTTACAAATTGACTGCCAAGCAAGAATGGTGCCCTCTAAGATCTGAGATGGGCATGGATGTGTAGAAGGGGTCTTTGAGACCCTCCAGTCCAACCTCTTGCTTTGATTAGCATTAGTGTTAAAGCTTCCCAGACAGATGGTTGTCAAGTCTCTGCTTGAATACATTAAACGAAGGGGGGCTGACCACCTCTCTGGGTCATTGGTTCCACTCTCAAACCACTCTTGGTATTAGGATTTCCCCCCCTAACATTCAATCAGAATCTGCCTTCTTGTCACCTTGTATCCTATAGTCCATGTCCTCCATTCTGGAACAAGCCATGATCTTCCATGTGACACCCTTTCAGGTATATATCTCCATATTCCTTCTCAGGCATTTTTCAAGGCAAAACACGCCCAGCTCCTTCTATCTCGCATTGTGCAATTAGTTTCCACTCCCTCAGTCATCTTCACTGTTCTTCTCTGAACCTGTTTCAATTTCTTTGAAACCTCCTTTAAGCGTGGGTTGTGTTGTCCAGGAGTAGATGCCCCTGAAATCTGACCCAAGAATGAAATTATTACTATCAGTGATTTGGAAACAATGTTTCTGTTGATACAGCCCAAAATTGCATTTACCTTCTTTGCAGACACAATCACACTGCTGGCTCATAATCTGTTTGCAATTAGCTTCTACTCTCAGATATTTTTTAAAAGTACTGTTAATAAGAAGGTATTCTCTATTTACAAGTAGTCCTTGTTTAGTGACTACCTTGTTTAGTGACCATTCACAGTTACAACAGTCATGAAGAAGTAACTTTGTGACCAATCCTCGCAGTTACAACCTTCGCAGGTCTGTGAAGCCAAGGAAAGCTGAAGTGAGATCATAAGCACAGTCACAGTTTCACTTAGTGACTGCTTCGCAAGTTGCCAGTCCCAATTGTGGTTGCTAAACGAGGACTACCTGTGTACTTGTGCATCTTTGTTTTTTTAAGTAAAGTATTTTGAACGTAAGTTTCTTTCCTCACCCTCCTGTCTTTCCAAGCTAAGCTTATTTTTTGTTAATGGCTGTTGCATATTTTGTTCAAAGCTATCTCCCTACCCCTTCACATCCACCCTTTGGACATTGCAGCCTACAAAAATGGTACCAGTGCATGGCAGAACTGAATGGCCACAGCGGGTGACAGCACCTGGCTGATTTTGAAAAGCAGCACTGGACCTGGTTGGGACTTGGATGGGAGGCCACCAGGAAAAGCCAAGCCACTCCTGTATTACTGGCTGGAAAATTCCATAGCTGTGTTCATGAAGTCCCCAGGAGCTGTGTTCAGTTTGAAGGAATTATTACTTTTTTAATATTCATACTAACCTTCCTCTTGTTTGCCGCAAAGCGCAGAACCCCTTTCCCCTGAGTTCTGCCCTGAAGATGAGAATGGGCTGCTCCTCTTTTTATTGAAGCGCCTCAAGAAAAAGAACTCCGTCTCGCTAAAGGGAGAGGGGCCCCGAGCAAACTTTTACATCTATTTTTATACGTGTGGGAGAAAAAGGGAATAAACATAATTGGTTATATTGAGATAAGAAGATAGGTATAATTGGTTACAATGTTGCGCAGACGCACCTGATTCCATGTTACATATGAACATCCCATAATAAGCTTAGTTTTCTGAAATTCCCACCTTTGGGGCATGTGTTTTGCTATGCTCATTAAGCAAAGGATACCTCTCGGCCAAGCCTCTAGCTTTGCCAATTAAGCGAAGGTTGTCTCTCCATCAAGCCTCCGATCTTCTGCATCTCTAACGCTCCCTTATCTCTAACATTCCTCTTTTATGCCAAGCCATCTGTAGTTTTTACATGATTCACACTTACAAATCTCATCTTCTGACCACGAGGTCTTATTGTTGCTCTCGCTCTCAGGTCAGGACGCCTAATGCTAAAGCCTGGTCCAGATGTTCTCCTGCAGAACATCTCACAGCCCTGGCAGTACAGTCACAATGAACGATGTGCAGTCCTTTCCGTCTTCCGCCACAGGCAGCTTTTCACTCTTTTTTTATTATGGGCTCCATCACCTGTATTGAGTTCTGGGAAGAACAGAAAAGCTTCTCTTGGTATCTATGCTTATATTTACCCCATTTAACAGTATCTCGATGGCTGATCTGTTGAGGCTGTCCGTATGCCATTTTTCTTATGCTGCCCATTGGCGGGTGTTCTGCGCTGGCAGAGCAGACCAAGACGCTGGCACGAGGGTTGGGCCTGGAAGACCAGAAACGTGTTCCAGCAGCCCCCTTGGAAGTCTATAAAAATAACTAATTCCTGGTTTCCTGGAAAAGCTGCTTTTGGGGCTGGAAGAGCCCAAACCAGCTTGGGAAGAAACAGCTCGAGGTTCCCTTGCACTACAAGCCACCACTTAAAAGGCAATTGCCCAATTAAAATGCAAGATTCCCACCGAAAGCGAGACACCTCCTTTGTTTTCCATTCATAAGCAGCTGGCTTTGTGGGAAACATGCAATCGCTCAGGATGAAAGGCGGCACCTTATTTGCTGAGTCTCTTCTTCGGCCTGCAGAAAACCCCAGCCAGGTAGGAAGGAATGAAACTCTGGATGAGCCCCTGCAAAACGGCTCTCGCGGCAATGGGTATTACTAGGTTCGGCGTACAAACAGTTGCTCGCAAAACCGGGAGTTCCCCAATCACGAGCTGATTGCTTTAACTCAAATCTGTGGTTCTCCCCTTTGTCTACAGCACCCACGGCAACCTGGCATTAACACAACGCATCCACTTCCGGTTTAGTTAAGCGGCGCCAGCTGGCCCATTAATCAGTTTGCGGTTTCTTACTTCCCCTTTCCTTGCTAGCGCTCGAGCGGTGAAACTGACTAAGTGCGGCTGGGCAAGTTCCTAGCCGTGCTGCGCCGGCTGAATCTGACATATTGTCTCTTTCCAGTTATGACCAGTCCCATGACTTTCATTCAAGGTCATGGGTGACAAAGCCTAACACATTTTATGTACTTTGTGGCTCTCTTTTGGATGGTGTTGAGTAAGAGGAAAAATATTACTTTAATACTAGCAGAGCTAAGGATGACTTAGCTTCTATAAGACTGCCCTTCCTGCAAGCTACTGACAGTCTGAGATAGCTATAAAGCTAAATGCACAGTATATTCAACAAGTGCATGACCTAGGGGTTCACAGGTTAAGAGGTTCATCACAGAACATCTAACGTGGAGGATAGTTTCTATGAAGCCTGTCTCACTCATGTGCTGGAAATGAAATGTGGACAACACCAGGAGGACATGTTGGAAAACAGATGTTTCCAGGGATCTGGTTGTGCCGTGACTAAATACAAATAGGTAAATGCCTTAATTCTCCTGAAGGAAAAACTCTAACTTGGATTTAATTTATATTTAAATGTTGTTGTTGTTGTTCAGTCGTTAAGTCGTGTCTGACTCTTCGTGACCCCATGAACCATATTGCGCCAGGCCTTCCTGTCCTTCACTGCCTCCCTGAGTTTGCTCAGTTTCATGCTCATTGCTTCAGTGATGCTATCTAACCATCTCATCCTCTGCCGTCGTCTTCTCCTTTTGCCTTCAATCTTTCCCAGCATCAGGGTCTTTTCCAAAGACTCCTCTCTTCGCATTAGGTGACCAAAGTATCTGAGCTTGAGCTTCATTATCAGTCCTTCCAATGAGCAATCAGGGTTGATTTCCTTTAAGATTGACTGGTTTGACCTCCTAGCAGTCCAGGGGACTCTCAAGAGTCTTCTCCAGCACCACAGTTCAAAGGCATCAATTCTTCGGCGCTCGGCCTTTTTTATGGTCCAACTCTCACAGCCATACATTACTACTGGAAAAACCATAGCTTTGACTATGCGGATCTTTGTCGGCAAGGTGACGTCTCTGCTTTTTAATATGCTATCTAGGTTTGCCATAGCTTTCCTCCCAAGGAGCAAGCGTCTTTTAATTTCATGGCTGCAGTCTCCGTCTGCGGTGATCTTGGAGCCCAAATAAATGAAGTCTGTTACTGCTTCCATTTCTACCCCTTCTATTTGCCAGGAATTGATGGATCCAGATGCCATGATCTTAGTTTTTTTAATGTTGAGTTTCAAGCCAGCTTTCGCACTCTCCTCCTTCACCCTCATTAAGAGGCCCTTTAGTTCTTCTTCACTTTCTGCCATTAGGGTGGTATCGTCTGCATATCTGAGGTTATTGATGATTCTCCCTGCAATCTTAATTCCGGCTTGTGATTCTTCCAACCTGGCATTTCTCATGATGTACTCTGCATATAGGTTAAATAAGCAGGGTGACAGTATACAGCCTTGTCGTACTCCTTTCCCTATTTTGAACCAATCGGTTGTTCCGTGACTGGTTCCAACTGTTGCTTCTTGGCCCGCATACAGATTTCTCAGGAGACAGATAAGATGGTCTGGTACCCCCATCTCTTTAAGAATTTGCCAGAGTTTGTTGCGATCCACACAATCGAAGGCTTTTGCATAGTCAATGAAGCAGAAGTAGATGTTTTTCTGGAACTCTCGTGCTTTCTCCATGATCCAGCAAATGTTGGCAATTTGATCTCTAGTTCCTCTGCCTCTTCGAAACCCAGCTTGTACATCCGGTAGTTCTCGGTTCACGTACTGCTGAAGCCTAGCTTGTAGGATTTTGAGCATAACCTTGCTAGCATGCGAAATGAGTGCAATTGTGTGATAGTTTGAGCATTCTTTGGCATTGCCCTTCTTTGGAATTGGAATGTAAACTGACCTTTTCCAATCCCGTGGCCACTGTTGCGTTTTCCAAACTTGCTGGCATATTGAGTGCAGCACTTTAACACCATCATCTTTTAGTATTTTAAATAACTCAGCTGGAATACTGTCATCTCCACTAGCTTTGTTGTTAGCAATGCTTCCTAAGGCCCACTTGACTTCACTCTCTAGGATGTCTGGCTCAAGGTCCGTGACCACACCAGCATGGACATCAGGGACATTAAGATCTTTCTTGTATAGTTCTTCTGTGTATTCTTGCCACCTCTTCTTAATCTCTTCTGCTTCTGTTAGGTCCCTGCCTTTTTTGTCCTTTATCATGCCCATCTTTGCACTAAACGTTCCTTTGATATCTCCAATTTTCTTGAAGAGATCTCTAGTCTTCCCCATTCTATTGTTTTCCTCGATTTCTTTGCACTGTTCATTTAAGAAGGCCTTCTTATCTCTCCTTGCTATTCTCTGGAAATCTGCATTCAGTTGCTTATATCTTTCCCTTTCACCCTTGCTTTTCACATTCCTTCTTTCCACGGCTATTTGTAATGCCTCATCAGAGAGCCATTTTGCTTTTTTGCATTTCTTTTTCCTTGGGATGGTTTTAGTTGCTGCCTCCTGTACAATGTTACAGACCTCCCTCCATAGTTCTTCAGGCACTCTGTCTACCAAATCTAACCCTCTAAATCTATTCATCACCTTCACTGTGTACTCACAAGGAATATGATCTAAGTCATACCTGAGTGGTCTAGTGGTTTTCCCTACATTCTTCAATTTAAGCCTAAATTTTGCAGTAAGAAGCTCATGATCTGACCACAGTCAGCTCCTGGCCTTGTTTTTGCTGTCTGTATAGTGCTTCTCCATCTTTGACTGCAAAGTATGTAATCAATCTGGTTTCGGTATTGACCATCTGGTGATGTCCATGTGTAGAGTCGTCTCTTGTGTTGTTGGAAAAGAGTGTTTGCTATGACTAGCCTGTTCTCTTGACAGAATTCTATTAGCCTTTGCCCTGCTTCATTTTGTGCTCCAAGGGCAAACTTGCCTGTTATTCCGATTACTCCTTGACTTCCTACTTTAGCATTCCAATCCCCTATGATGAAAAGGACATCTTTTTGGTGCTAGTTCTAGAAGGTGTTGTAGGTCTTCATAGAACCGGTCAACTTCAGCTTCTTTGGCATCAGTGGTTGGGGCATAGACTTGGATTACTGTGATGTTGAATGGTTTGCCTTGGATACGCACTGAGATATTTAAATGTTATTAGAATTAAATTAATTGCACTTCATATGGATATTCCCCATGTATTTAATAAGGTCCCCTTTCTGTCATATTCAAAATGACAGTGTGGTGTCAATTTGGGAGAACTAGATCAAAAGCTTTTGAGGTCATACATGGCCTAGAGCAGTGTTTCTCAACCTTGGCAACTTTAAGACAAGTGGACTTCAACTCCCAGAATTCCCCAGCCAGCATTCAACTCTGGGAGTTGAAGTCCACTCTTAAAGTTGCCAAGGTTGAGAAATACTGGCCTAGGGTGTCAGGTTGTACAATCTTGCATTATAATCTGAATTAGAAAACAGATGAAGATCATTTTGTTCTCCATCCATTGTCCTTAATGGTGCACAGTTCTCCCCGGGCCTGAAGTGCCAAGAACTTGATCCATTGCTCCCAAACTGCTGATACATTTGGTCTTTGGACTAATTTAGATGATAGTCACTGCATTACAGTTAGAACAAAGATTTCTTTTCTCTTCTTTTGTGTTGGCATGCAATTTCCAGAGCAGTTTGGACATAGCAAGTATAACTGTAAGGCCAGCTAAACAATAACACTATGATAGCACATCCTTTACATTAGAGGAAATTACACTTCCAACTAATCAGAACAGAGAATCAAACATATGATCATTGCTATCTTTACTTGAAGTCTCCCTTTTGCCCAGTAGAGAATATGTCATATACGTTTAAGTTTGGAAATCTACAATATGCTGTTTCATTTTGAGAAATAAAAGGACATGGTAGATTTCAATTTGAATTCCAGCATTGACTCCACTCTACATCTGTTTGGCCTTAAAGTTAGTCTCTTCCACATTAAATACTTTATCATTATCACCTCCTAAATAGCTCCTTACATTTTCCCCTCCAGATTAGACACAGACACTAGACAATGAGCCTTAATGCTAGAGCAAGCAAAGTGCCACACATTTAAAACCGATTTGCAACCATTTGTTTGCCTAAAAGCTGCAATTTTGCCTCCACAATATACTATTATGGATCATTCTTTTTGGCATAAAGTAAACACTGTCTTCATCCTGGATGTTCTGCTACAGCTGGGTAGATTTTTAATGCAGCAGCCAAATGAAGCTCTCTCCCATTTGCCTTTTCTTCAGTGGAAGAGTAATTCCTATTGGAGAAAATGGGCTTAAGAAGAATTTACATTTGCCTGGATTTTTCCTGTGTTTTCAAATAGGGCAACAGTCATGCTGTAGTCTTCTTCCCCACCTGCATGCAGACACATCACTAGTGTTATGGCTTTGGAGAGGAAGCAGAAGGTCATTGGTGGGCAAAGAGGTGGAATGCATATTACATTAAGCCATTATTTGTTTTGCCCAGCACACTAAGCCATACACTGGTTTGTGTGTGTGTGCATTTGAATCAGTTTTGGGCGCCTGGCGACTGCCTGGACAAGTCCCTGCAGTTTTCTTGCAAGATTGCAGGAGTGGTTTGCCCTTGCCTCCTTCCTAGGGCTGAGAGAGAGGGACTGGCCCAGGGTCACCCAGCTGGCTTTGTGCCTAAGGCAGGACTAGAACTCATGTCTCCCAGTTTCTAGCCTGCTGCCTTAACCACCACACAAAATTGGCTCTCTAAAAACCACTACACCTAACTGGCTGTCCTGTAAACGGGTTTACAAACCGCAATAACAAGATCTACACATCTCAGAAGCTAATTACATCCTTCCTTATTGCTGTTCCACCATCCAATAGCTCTTACCATTGAAAAGCTATTTTCCTAAGGTTCAAATGAAATCTGTTTTCTAACAAATTCCACCCATTGTCCTCTGGAGCAAAAGGAACAGATCTGCTCTATTTTCTGTTTGTCAACCTGTCAAATAATGAATACAGCATTTCAGCTGGGAATGCCAGAGGATTTGCCTTCTAAGTGGATTGAGGGCACTCTAGAAACAGGATTCACCTTCACCTTTCCTGAATATTTTCATTATTACCTGTGAACAAAAGTGCTTGTGGTAGAGATTCAGGGAAGATGTCAGAATGGGCAGTTACTATGTAAATAGATGTGGAATGAAGTGGAATATGATTGACTAAAGCAGTGTTTCTCAACCTCAGCAGCTTTAAGATGTGTGGACTTCAGCTCCCAGAATTCCCAGCCAACATGGCTGACTGGGGAATTCTGGGAGTTGAAGTCCACACAACTTAAAGCAGCCGAGGTTGAGAAACACTGCTTTAAGGACTTGTCTTCATGACAGTGCCTTCCTCTCATCCCTATCCCATACAGGTAGATGAATCTGCCTAACTTTGTATTTAGCTGATCTGACATTTATGGCAGCTTCCATCTTTTTCAGACCCAAGCTTTGCATGATTTATGGTGTGTCAGTGGCACCTGTGGTCGTGGTGGGACAGTCAGGAGCTGCACAGCTCTCGTTGGCCACTTTCAGCTGCAGTGGGTACATGGTACGCTTTCACTTGCCAGCCACTGTCCTCCACAGCCCTCTTGGTTTCTGCTGCTGGATGTAACTTTGGCACTTTCTAAAGCTCAAGTCACAACTTACAGGGGGTCCTTATGAAACGCTGCTAGACTGCTATCAAAACATGTTCAGTCCTCTTATGAGAGACCGCTAGATGTCACTTTAAAAAAATATCTAAAAAACAGGAATGGAGGAGGACCAGTGGTGAGATTGCTACCAAGGTGGACGTCACGTTTGCCATGAAGAACGCTCTCCCGTTGCTTCCTTTGTTTGCAGCAGGAACTGCAGTGAACACTGACTTTGCAGCTACTTTGTGGTTGAACTTCATAGGGATCTATATGAGACCAAACGAGAGAGAGCAAAGCTGGTGGTCTCTTTGTGATCTCTCCCACTTTATTCCATGGTCCAGCACTAGGCCACCAACCTATCAATCTGTTTGTTAGTTAGCCACTGGACTGGGACTCTCCCAGAATAATGCTAGATACAAGTTCAGAACTAGCCCAAATGACAGGCAACCATCTCAGAGCCCCTCTATATCAGTGCCCCAACATTTGGGCAACTAGTACAGGATACTGTCTTTGGCACGATTGTCCAGTTCTCAATATGGCTGTAATATCTTCTGATGGAGAACAAGTTTCGGGTTTGCAAGCTCCGGCCACCCAGCCCATTCCACTGCAGTATTAAGGGGAGTGACTGGTAGCTGTTTTGGCTACTCAACAAATGGGAGTGGGAAGACTGGTATGCAAGTTGGAACACCGGCAGCCAACACCCAGATAAGCAGAAGGCCACTTCAGATAAACAATCAGGGGAGAAGCAATACACTAATCAAGGAACCATCAAGGAGGAAGCCACATTCCCACCATGACTGGCAGGGCAAGCAACTATGTACAGTGTTTCTTAACCTCAGCAACTTCAAGATCTGTGGACTTCAACTCCCAGAATTCCTCAGCCAGCCTTGCTGGCTGAGGAATTCTGGGAGTTGAAGTCCACCCATCTTAAAGTTTGATACGGTTGAGAAACACTGATGTAGTATATAAACAGCCAGCAAACCCCACTCTCACTCTCACTGATGACGTTACCTAGCCTGGTAATGAGACGTCTGCAAGAAATCAACCAAGCTCAGAAAACACCAAGAACCCAACAGGTCAACCTTGAGCTATAGATATCTGGACAGTTATCAATCTAACAAGCTAACAGGAAGGCAAGCTGGCCTCATGACTGAGCCTGGATAGAGATCAGCATAACAAATTCTGCCAATATACTTTTGTGTTCCAAGGTCCTTGACAAAGGACAAAGATAATGACAGGGGCCTCCATGGGGGAGGGTCAGAAAAGTCAAGATGGTTGCATGATCAAAATTTTGCTCCTTTTTTACAGACATAAAAAGGATGGGGTTTCAACTGGGCTGCCATGGCCACCATCTTGACTTCTGACCCTCCACCCCCACCCCCGAGATGCTTCTGAATATGGAGCAGGCATGAACAGTCAACTTTGGTTACCACTGAGCTACAAAGCTATCTTGGTAACAGTCTTACTCCTTCCAACCAAACGGAAGGTTGGAGAGAAATTCTGGGAAGGGGGTCAGGACTCTATGCTTCCCCCTGCTGAAATCTGCAGCTCAGATATAGTGACTAGGCCCAGAACATTGGAAAAACATCTGGGAGATACTAGATTGTTTGGCCCACTCTTGTTCACCCAAACCTAGAAGACTGACCACGGTCTGACTGAATTATTTCAAACTACAGCAGATAACACCCATTGTTCAATACTCCTCCCAAGAAACAACATTTCCTTCACATAGCAAGCCAGCACCTCAGGGACATAAGAAGCTCCTTTATAATGGCTGAGTTCATGTGCTATGCTTAACCATAGGTAACCGAACTGACTATGAATTCACAAAACGTGCTGAATTGTAAAGGAACCCAACTGGCTGGTTCATCAGTGTCTTCATGGTGGTTCAAGCATGGGCTCAGATTCTCTGTCCTGATAGCTCAGGGACAAGCATTTTGGGTCCGGCCTTCACCCACACCCACAATGGATCCAGAAGATGGGTTTATAATGGTTATACTCCAACACCTTGAGATGGTATCACCTAGGGATGATATAGTAGTGCCTTTCTCAGCCCTTCTGAAAATTCCCAGGACCGAAACAAGAACTTCTGCATCAGATCCCACCTACTACTACTAAACTAAGCAGGAAATCTGTGGAAGTGGGTTAAACATTTCAAGATGGTGACCATGACTGTGCAGTCAAAGTCTCACCCCTTTCTACATGCATTGCAGGTAAAAAAGAGGAAGGGTTTTGACCAGGTGGTTGTCACCATCTTGACTTTTTTGACTCTCCCTGTGGATACTCCACTAGCTTTAAAAAACAGCTAAACTAAAATTCTGTCCTTTGATGCGCTAATATTTTAGATGTTGTGCAGAAGAAACAAAAGATACACACCTAAGAATGCAATTCCATGTCACGGTAAAAAGATGACTTGCAGAATTCTTTTTTTTAAACATTAGTGTTTTTCCCCAAGAAATGTTTTTAAAAAGTTTTAAGCCTCTGTTGGTAAAGGAATTTAAAGCTGACCTTGGGGAAGGAGCAAATTGTTAAGGAGGGACGAGAGACTACATTGTACAAAAATAGAAGGAAGGGTGAGAAAGAAACTGGAAAGAACCCAGCCTTGATTTTGTTTCGTATAAGATGAGACAGAGAGAAACTTGGACAGGCTTTCAAGTTGCTTTTATTATACCTTACAACAATAAAGTAGTATTTCTGGAAGCCCTATGGTGTCTGGTATCCAACCACATTTTTTCATTAAATGTGTATGCTGTTAAAAAAGCAGATCATGCAGGATCATCAGCCAGCAGTTTCCAACATTTGGTGGGGTGGTGGCCTCATCTGGAATTTTGAAAACATGTCTCTGAGACTGCCTGAGTAGGCGGCTGGTTACAAAACACTCATTTATTAAGAGCAGTGTTTCTCAACCTTGGCAACTTTAAGATAGGTGGACCTCAACTCCCAGAGTTCCCCAGCCAGCATGCTGGCTGGGGAATTCTGGGAGTTGAAGTCCACCTATTTTAAAGTTGCTAAGGTTGAGGAACACTGATCAAGAGGCAAATGGGAAATTGCTCCCTAGCAGCAAGTCTACTGTCAGCCCCTCTAGGTAGACCAGACCCAAAACTCCACTCCACAGGAAGGCTAAAACTATTTTTATTGAGATGGGCTGCAATAACAGAATCTTGCAAGTCTTGATTGTGCTGTCCCTCCTCCCCCTTCTTATATTCCAGTGAATCAGGGAGGTGTCTGTCTGAGGCCCTTCCAAATGATATCTCATTGTTCTGGACTTAAAAGGTTTCGGCCCCTCTTGCTTAGGTAACGGTTCCTGCATATCTCCACCAAGGCCATCTTCCGTACTCTCTACACCAGTGTTTCTCAACCACTTTAAGATGTGTGGACTTCAACCCCTGGAATTCCCCAGCCACCGGTCACAACATGGATGGTGTTGACGAAATTGACAGCATTGATTCGTGACAAGACATTGTGTAATTTTAATACTATCTGGAAACTTTCTGGGGACTTTTTGCGAGTTACTGAAAAAAATGAAGTTTTGTCGTATGGATTCGATGATTCGAAATAATATGGATTAATAGAAATAATGGAAGTTGTTTTTTAAACTTAGAGTAAGAGTTGGATGTATATTGTTACTTATATCTGTTGTGAGAAGGGTCGGAAGTCAATTTTTCTTTTTGCTCTTTCTTTTCCCTTTTCACACTTTTAATCTTTACTATTTTCACTCTTTTCAACTTTCCTTTTCTTCTTTTTCTTAATATTAGTTCTTGTTCGTTTTTATTGTTTTTTCTCAACATGTAATAAAGTTATAAAAAAAACAACCACCTTTAAGATGTGTGGACTTCAAGTCCCAGAATTCCCCAGCCAGCATGCTTTAAGATGTATGGAAGTTGGGGAATTCTGGGAGTTGAAGTCCACACATCTTAAAGTTGCTGAGGTTGAGAAACACTGCTCCACCCAGCTGCCCCAAGACAAAAGCCACACCTAAAAGGTGACTCCCAGTGTGCACTGGGCTTTCAATCATTTGGGACAGGTCCATGAACTCCTGAGCCATCGCCAGGCACAAGTTGAAATCCCCAAGAACGAACAGCCTCCCTGTTTCCACAGCCGACTCATCAAAGGAACTCAGTTGTTAACGGGACTATTCTCTGTGTACTTAACAATTTTCTCCTCCAGATTCATTAAAAGTTCTCACTCAGCAGCAGCTTTTAGAGACACTCTACGGGGTACACCCAGTGGGGTGCATGTTTTAGGGTATTAGACGAGGAGCAAATTGACCTGGATTGAAATTTTCACCCAGCCACTGAATTCACTGGTGATTTGGAGCTCAGCACTAAAATTCAGAATAATTTGCATGTGGCTCTGAGCTTCCTCGGGATCACAAAAGAACATCACAATTCTTTTTCGCTCCCTTTTTTGCTTTTTCCCTTTTATTATATTTTATGGCAAGATTACAAAAATAAACAACCAAATAAACAGAATGCAAAGATGCAAAAGGTAACAGGTCTAAATTTTATTTTGTTGAGTCTGTTGGTTTCTTCAAGACCTTTGATGAAAGAAACTCTGATCTAACCCAGTTGTTTCTGATCCTGGACAGATAGAAACCCCAGCCTTTTCTGGAGCCTTTGTTCTTATGGAAAGCTCCTTCCAACCCTATGAAAGTGGATTAGTTATTATTTAAAATATGTTTATATTGCTTTTAGGGGAAAAACAAAAAGAGCCCTCCCTCAAACCAATCCTTGGGGTCATTTGCACGTATAGCTGTAGCCCCCTGTGTTATAAGGAAAATGCATGCACGCAGAATTCTATATTAAATTTGTGGCATACAGCTGCATTTTGTACAATGCAGGAAGTGTTTGCAAAAAAATCCCTGCAAACTAGCTATGTTTTGTTGAGAGCAGTGATACAGCCCTTTGATAGGACACCTGATTTGCACCGTAGATGTAATTCCAAGCATCTCAAAGGAAGGCTGAGAAACCTTGATGCCTCTGAAAAGCCATTGCTACACTGTATTGGCCTGAAACATCTGGCTAGTCTACATCTACCCCCAGACTTACCTGCAGCTGCAGCACGCAGATAAATCATGAAAAAATGGTGATCAAGAAGAGACTCAGCTACAGACAGTCCTTGTTATTCACAGATCCATGTTTGCGAATTTGCTCATTCGCAAAAATGTTTTTGTCACCCCCACATCAGTACTCGTGGCACTGTTGCGCTTGTTCGTGGACAAGTGGAGCAGCAAAACATTGGATTTGCACAACGCGCATGTTCCCAGCTGAGGTTTCAGCCTTCACTAATTCAGTATTCGTGGCATTTTCAGAGAATGTAACTACCGCGAATAATGAGAATTGCCTGTATTATTTTTCTCCCACGGCCTCTTTTCTGGGAGCAAGATTAAAAACTCCTCCTCCTCCTCCTCCTCCCCTCCCCTTCCCTAAGCTGCATACTTTTTTTTAACCATAAGGCAATGTGAAGAAGCAATCACAGCATGCAACAATTTCTATTATGATAATAATGGTAAAACCCCGAGAAGAATGTTCCATCTCCCCTGATGAGCTGATTGGCCTTAATTAAGCCAGTGAGCAATTCATATGAGCAGCTGATCTTGTGGTCCTTGGGCGACACATTGGGAGGCGCGTGGTTTCTTTCGCTTCGCTGCGATAGGGTGCCCAGGTTGCTATCCCCGGGGTTCCCAGTGGCAATGCTTTAATCTTCTAGCTATTTTCATTGCCCTTTGGGGCTAATGAAGATGGCAAGGCTCTTTTGGAAAGGCAGCAGTGGGTTCGGGGGGCCTTCCCCTTCCTTCCCACTGTAACGTTCAATGCGGCATACACCACAACACTGGTTAGAGCACATCTAGAATTACTTGATGTGGTCCTCAGACTATGGGCATATATGCGAGAGATGGTGGGGAAGCTGGAGAAGGAATGACAAGGAGATTAGACATAAACAATCAAAAGATAGAAGGTGAGTCTCCTGGCAGCTTATTTCAGCAACTCAGACCAGGTGACTAGAAACCTGGGAAGAAACGTTTCAGATCATCCAAAGAGATTCCACCTTATCTCCTAAATGGCAACTTAGCCCAGGTGGACAGAAGCTGGGAAGAAGCGTTTCAAAGCATTCCAAGAATCTCCACCTTAATGAACTCCCTAGAAAGGAGGGTGGGAGATCCCTCTGGCTGTTTCCAAAACTTTGCCTGCACCCCACACCTAGCATTAAAGAGACCTGACTGCGATCTGTGTCGTTCTTGCTTCCCAGCTGGGTGGGGTTTGACAGTCTATGGGTGCGCATATAGAGGTGCATGCCTGCCAACGGCTGTGCTGAACGACAAGCTTCTCCACACAGCCCCTTCTCCTAGGCAATAAGACGTCAACACAAGGTGGGCATCTGTGAACGATGGAGGTGGGCAGCGTTTTCTGAGCGGCTTAGGCTTTTACAGAAGAAACTTCCCTGCCAGGCTGAACACTAAGCAATTAGCTTCCAAAGCAATTGTCTTGCACGCGCTCACTTATCCACAACATGTACAAGGAAAGCAGGGAGCAGTTTTTGCATGAGAAACGCAGCCATTCCCCTTGTCGGATTTAATCCCCCTCCTCCCGCCTTCCTTTCTTCCCCCTTTCCCCTTCTCCTTCCCTCTCTTTGATGCCTAGTTGGATTCCAGCCTGAATTCCTGCTTCAAAATAACTGTAATTATCTCTAATTGCCATGATTATTTCAGGTTTTTTAGTATGCAAGGGGAGCAAAAATTGGTGAGTGTTCTTTATCCACTTGGGTGCCAGAAATTTGCAGCTAAATAGCTCAGATTGAGAAGTGTGTGTGTGAGAGAGTGTGTGTCTGTGAGTGGGAGAAGATTATACAAATCTGTCAATGCAGCCAACTGATGTTTAGGTTAGAAAAAGCTTTTTTTCCTTGATCAGATAGGAAAACAGGTGTATTCCGCTTCTCTTACAGCAGGGTAAAAACTCTATAGTCCATGGGCCACAAGCGGGTCACAGAGCCTCTGCATCTGGCCCATAGAAGCCCCTCTTTTCCGCTGGAGATTCATCCTTCCTGTTATTTTTTCCCTTTAAGACCAAAAAAGCAGACAGGGGCAACTTTTGCCCTACAAAGAACTAACCCCAATTATTGAAATTCCCCCATTGCAGAACCCTTGCAGGAAGAGTAATAAAAAGAGTAGGATAATAGAATATTAAAAAAGTATAATGGATTCCCCAGGGGCATCTTTGGAGGGGGGTCAAAAGAGTCAAGATGGCAGCTGCAACTACATAATAGAAGCCCCAACCCTTTTACCATGCATGCAAAAAGGGGCGGGGCTTTGATCACATGGTAACTTCCGCCATCTTTGATTTTTTTACCCCCTTGTGGAATCCCTTGTGTCCTCCCCCCCATCCCAGTTCTGATCCCCTAAATATAATCCCTCCCCATTCCAGGTATGAAATCCAAATTTTGAAATACTGATTTTAAGCCGGTCATCCCAGGCTCAGCTGCTGGCCTCATCTGGCCAATGCGTTGTCTATGGAGGAGCACACGCAACAATTAGTTTATGGCTCTGTTCATACAATGTTGCTTAATCAGAGCAGGAGAAGTTGTGAGAGCTACATTGGCACAATGTATTAACCCTGGTTAGGGTTTGGTTGTGATGAGCGGGTGGGTGTGTGGCTTAGAGCTGCACAAATTGCATCCGTTCGGCTAGATTGAAGGACCGTGTACTGCGTGAACATAGAAAATGGGTTACAGTGGTACCTCGGTTCACGAACTTAATTCGTTCCACGATTCTGATCGCAAACCGAATTGGTCGCCAACCGAATCAAATTTCCCCATAAGGTTCAATGTAAATAAGGTTAATCCGTTCTGACCCCTACGAACGTGGTCATGAACCGAATTGGTCGCCAACCAAATCAAATTTCCTCATAAGGTTCAATGTAAATAAGGTTAATCCGTTCTGAACCATGTTTTTTTTTTTAACCACAAAAATATGAAACAAAGTACAGGCGATCTCACCTAGAGGAAGCTACGACCAGGTGTCAGAGCAGGGAAGATGGCCGCGGGTCGTGTTCGTCACCCGATGCGGAGTTCACAAATGGAAGCAAAATTTTGCGAACACTGCTGTTCGTGAACCGAGTTGTTCGTGAACAGAAGCGTTTGTGAACCGAGGTATTACTGTACTTCAGCAAGCAGGTTAAGCCAACACCGAGCCACCCTCAAACCATCACTGACTGCAGGGTTGTTGTGACATCTCAACCCAAAGTCTTTTCCTCTTTCCCTCGGGATGCCAGAACGGGCTTGGCATCTTTTACATGCAAACCAGCCAGGAGTGTCCGCAGGGTATGGTCAAGAAAGTCAAGGGGGCAGTTGTGATGGTGTGATCAACATAAACATCTCTTGTTTATGTGTGTTGCACTTCCTACATGATGATCGATCTACTGTAGAAATCAAGCCGTGAATAGGCGGAATCAGTCAGGGCTGGGTTCAGGCATCCTGCCAAACCAGGGGCTGCTTAAACGTGGTTGAATAAACCAGGGCTGTGGAGTCGGCACATAAAACCTTTGACTCCGACTCTGACTCCTTTATTCGTGATACCGCTGACTCCGACTCCTTTAATTATATGTTGATATAGGAAATAAATTATAAAGATACTAATTCTAATTTCCAAAATATGTTATATTTTGAAATTTGCAGAGAACTTGAAATTAAAATATATCCTGAAAAAATAGGTTAATTAATTAATTAATTAATTAATATTTCAAATTTAGATACCGCCCATCTCACGAAGAGGTGACTCTGGGCGGTTCACAATAAAACCACAGATAATCAAATCATTATCTATGAAATAGGAACTTTTAACATATTATACTATTTATATTATTATATACAATTTAAATTTATCAGGAGTCAGAGTCGGTACGTTTTTACCAGCTCCGACTCCCACTCCAGTAACCCAAGAATGGCTTCCGACTCCAACTCCAGAACTCCGACTCTGACTCCACAGCCCTGGAATAAACTGCAGTTGGTTTGATCACATTGAGTCGGGAGCAAAGAAATCACAAGGGTGGTTTGGTCTGTGACTCCATCCAAGGATAAAATTGCAACTGCTGCCGAAAGTCACAATCATTTTCTGCAAGGGGGAGATAGTGATCCAAGAACCAACACGGACCACTTTAAGGCAGCGTTTCTCAGCCTTGGCAACTTTAAGATGTGTGGACTTCAACTCGCAGAATTCTGGGAGTTGAAGTCCACACATCTTAAAGTTGCCAAGGCTGAGAAACGCTGCCTCAAAGGACATCAAAGTGGGTCAGTTGATGGGGATGGGGGAAAGCCTGGCCCAGGACGATGCTTACAAATTGACTGCCAAGCAAGAATGGTGCCCTCTAAGATCTGAGATGGGCATGGATGTGTAGAAGGGGTCTTTGAGACCCTCCAGTCCAACCTCTTGCTTTGATTAGCATTAGTGTTAAAGCTTCCCAGACAGATGGTTGTCAAGTCTCTGCTTGAATACATTAAACGAAGGGGGGCTGACCACCTCTCTGGGTCATTGGTTCCACTCTCAAACCACTCTTGGTATTAGGATTTCCCCCCCTAACATTCAATCAGAATCTGCCTTCTTGTCACCTTGTATCCTATAGTCCATGTCCTCCATTCTGGAACAAGCCATGATCTTCCATGTGACACCCTTTCAGGTATATATCTCCATATTCCTTCTCAGGCATTTTTCAAGGCAAAACACGCCCAGCTCCTTCTATCTCGCATTGTGCAATTAGTTTCCACTCCCCTCAGTCATCTTCACTGTTCTTCTCTGAACCTGTTTCAATTTCTTTGAAACCTCCTTTAAGCGTGGGGTTGTGTTGTCCAGGAGTAGATGCCCCTGAAATCTGACCCAAGAATGAAATTATTACTATCAGTGATTTGGAAACAATGTTTCTGTTGATACAGCCCAAAATTGCATTTACCTTCTTTGCAGACACAATCACACTGCTGGCTCATAATCTGTTTGCAATTAGCTTCTACTCTCAGATATTTTTTAAAAGTACTGTTAATAAGAAGGTATTCTCTATTTACAAGTAGTCCTTGTTTAGTGACTACCTTGTTTAGTGACCATTCACAGTTACAACAGTCATGAAGAAGTAACTTTGTGACCAATCCTCGCAGTTACAACCTTCGCAGGTCTGTGAAGCCAAGGAAAGCTGAAGTGAGATCATAAGCACAGTCACAGTTTCACTTAGTGACTGCTTCGCAAGTTGCCAGTCCCAATTGTGGTTGCTAAACGAGGACTACCTGTGTACTTGTGCATCTTTGTTTTTTTAAGTAAAGTATTTTGAACGTAAGTTTCTTTCCTCCCCCTCCTGTCTTTCCAAGCTAAGCTTATTTTTTGTTAATGGCTGTTGCATATTTTGTTCAAAGCTATCTCCCTACCCCTTCACATCCACCCTTTGGACATTGCAGCCTACAAAAATGGTACCAGTGCATGGCAGAACTGAATGGCCACAGCGGGTGACAGCACCTGGCTGATTTTGAAAAGCAGCACTGGACCTGGTTGGGACTTGGATGGGAGGCCACCAGGAAAAGCCAAGCCACTCCTGTATTACTGGCTGGAAAATTCCATAGCTGTGTTCATGAAGTCCCCAGGAGCTGTGTTCAGTTTGAAGGAATTATTACTTTTTTAATATTCATACTAACCTTCCTCTTGTTTGCCGCAAAGCGCAGAACCCCTTTCCCCTGAGTTCTGCCCTGAAGATGAGAATGGGCTGCTCCTCTTTTTATTGAAGCGCCTCAAGAAAAAGAACTCCGTCTCGCTAAAGGGAGAGGGGCCCCGAGCAAACTTTTACATCTATTTTTATACGTGTGGGAGAAAAAGGGAATAAACATAATTGGTTATATTGAGATAAGAAGATAGGTATAATTGGTTACAATGTTGCGCAGACGCACCTGATTCCATGTTACATATGAACATCCCATAATAAGCTTAGTTTTCTGAAATTCCCACCTTTGGGGCATGTGTTTTGCTATGCTCATTAAGCAAAGGATACCTCTCGGCCAAGCCTCTAGCTTTGCCAATTAAGCGAAGGTTGTCTCTCCATCAAGCCTCCGATCTTCTGCATCTCTAACGCTCCCCTTATCTCTAACATTCCTCTTTTATGCCAAGCCATCTGTAGTTTTTACATGATTCACACTTACAAATCTCATCTTCTGACCACGAGGTCTTATTGTTGCTCTCGCTCTCAGGTCAGGACGCCTAATGCTAAAGCCTGGTCCAGATGTTCTCCTGCAGAACATCTCACAGCCCTGGCAGTACAGTCACAATGAACGATGTGCAGTCCTTTCCGTCTTCCGCCACAGGCAGCTTTTCACTCTTTTTTTTATTATGGGCTCCATCACCTGTATTGAGTTCTGGGAAGAACAGAAAAGCTTCTCTTGGTATCTATGCTTATATTTACCCCATTTAACAGTATCTCGATGGCTGATCTGTTGAGGCTGTCCGTATGCCATTTTTCTTATGCTGCCCATTGGCGGGTGTTCTGCGCTGGCAGAGCAGACCAAGACGCTGGCACGAGGGTTGGGCCTGGAAGACCAGAAACGTGTTCCAGCAGCCCCCTTGGAAGTCTATAAAAATAACTAATTCCTGGTTTCCCTGGAAAAGCTGCTTTTGGGGCTGGAAGAGCCCAAACCAGCTTGGGAAGAAACAGCTCGAGGTTCCCTTGCACTACAAGCCACCACTTAAAAGGCAATTGCCCAATTAAAATGCAAGATTCCCACCGAAAGCGAGACACCTCCTTTGTTTTCCATTCATAAGCAGCTGGCTTTGTGGGAAACATGCAATCGCTCAGGATGAAAGGCGGCACCTTATTTGCTGAGTCTCTTCTTCGGCCTGCAGAAAACCCCAGCCAGGTAGGAAGGAATGAAACTCTGGATGAGCCCCTGCAAAACGGCTCTCGCGGCAATGGGTATTACTAGGTTCGGCGTACAAACAGTTGCTCGCAAAACCGGGAGTTCCCCAATCACGAGCTGATTGCTTTAACTCAAATCTGTGGTTCTCCCCTTTGTCTACAGCACCCACGGCAACCTGGCATTAACACAACGCATCCACTTCCGGTTTAGTTAAGCGGCGCCAGCTGGCCCATTAATCAGTTTGCGGTTTCTTACTTCCCCTTTCCTTGCTAGCGCTCGAGCGGTGAAACTGACTAAGTGCGGCTGGGCAAGTTCCTAGCCGTGCTGCGCCGGCTGAATCTGACATATTGTCTCTTTCCAGTTATGACCAGTCCCATGACTTTCATTCAAGGTCATGGGTGACAAAGCCTAACACATTTTATGTACTTTGTGGCTCTCTTTTGGATGGTGTTGAGTAAGAGGAAAAATATTACTTTAATACTAGCAGAGCTAAGGATGACTTAGCTTCTATAAGACTGCCCTTCCTGCAAGCTACTGACAGTCTGAGATAGCTATAAAGCTAAATGCACAGTATATTCAACAAGTGCATGACCTAGGGGTTCACAGGTTAAGAGGTTCATCACAGAACATCTAACGTGGAGGATAGTTTCTATGAAGCCTGTCTCACTCATGTGCTGGAAATGAAATGTGGACAACACCAGGAGGACATGTTGGAAAACAGATGTTTCCAGGGATCTGGTTGTGCCGTGACTAAATACAAATAGGTAAATGCCTTAATTCTCCTGAAGGAAAAACTCTAACTTGGATTTAATTTATATTTAAATGTTGTTGTTGTTGTTCAGTCGTTAAGTCGTGTCTGACTCTTCGTGACCCCATGAACCATATTGCGCCAGGCCTTCCTGTCCTTCACTGCCTCCCTGAGTTTGCTCAGTTTCATGCTCATTGCTTCAGTGATGCTATCTAACCATCTCATCCTCTGCCGTCGTCTTCTCCTTTTGCCTTCAATCTTTCCCAGCATCAGGGTCTTTTCCAAAGACTCCTCTCTTCGCATTAGGTGACCAAAGTATCTGAGCTTGAGCTTCATTATCAGTCCTTCCAATGAGCAATCAGGGTTGATTTCCTTTAAGATTGACTGGTTTGACCTCCTAGCAGTCCAGGGGACTCTCAAGAGTCTTCTCCAGCACCACAGTTCAAAGGCATCAATTCTTCGGCGCTCGGCCTTTTTATGGTCCAACTCTCACAGCCATACATTACTACTGGAAAAACCATAGCTTTGACTATGCGGATCTTTGTCGGCAAGGTGACGTCTCTGCTTTTTAATATGCTATCTAGGTTTGCCATAGCTTTCCTCCCAAGGAGCAAGCGTCTTTTAATTTCATGGCTGCAGTCTCCGTCTGCGGTGATCTTGGAGCCCAAATAAATGAAGTCTGTTACTGCTTCCATTTCTACCCCTTCTATTTGCCAGGAATTGATGGATCCAGATGCCATGATCTTAGTTTTTTTAATGTTGAGTTTCAAGCCAGCTTTCGCACTCTCCTCCTTCACCCTCATTAAGAGGCCCTTTAGTTCTTCTTCACTTTCTGCCATTAGGGTGGTATCGTCTGCATATCTGAGGTTATTGATGATTCTCCCTGCAATCTTAATTCCGGCTTGTGATTCTTCCAACCTGGCATTTCTCATGATGTACTCTGCATATAGGTTAAATAAGCAGGGTGACAGTATACAGCCTTGTCGTACTCCTTTCCCTATTTTGAACCAATCGGTTGTTCCGTGACTGGTTCCAACTGTTGCTTCTTGGCCCGCATACAGATTTCTCAGGAGACAGATAAGATGGTCTGGTACCCCCATCTCTTTAAGAATTTGCCAGAGTTTGTTGCGATCCACACAATCGAAGGCTTTTGCATAGTCAATGAAGCAGAAGTAGATGTTTTTCTGGAACTCTCGTGCTTTCTCCATGATCCAGCAAATGTTGGCAATTTGATCTCTAGTTCCTCTGCCTCTTCGAAACCCAGCTTGTACATCCGGTAGTTCTCGGTTCACGTACTGCTGAAGCCTAGCTTGTAGGATTTTGAGCATAACCTTGCTAGCATGCGAAATGAGTGCAATTGTGTGATAGTTTGAGCATTCTTTGGCATTGCCCTTCTTTGGAATTGGAATGTAAACTGACCTTTTCCAATCCCGTGGCCACTGTTGCGTTTTCCAAACTTGCTGGCATATTGAGTGCAGCACTTTAACACCATCATCTTTTAGTATTTTAAATAACTCAGCTGGAATACTGTCATCTCCACTAGCTTTGTTGTTAGCAATGCTTCCTAAGGCCCACTTGACTTCACTCTCTAGGATGTCTGGCTCAAGGTCCGTGACCACACCAGCATGGACATCAGGGACATTAAGATCTTTCTTGTATAGTTCTTCTGTGTATTCTTGCCACCTCTTCTTAATCTCTTCTGCTTCTGTTAGGTCCCTGCCTTTTTTGTCCTTTATCATGCCCATCTTTGCACTAAACGTTCCTTTGATATCTCCAATTTTCTTGAAGAGATCTCTAGTCTTCCCCATTCTATTGTTTTCCTCGATTTCTTTGCACTGTTCATTTAAGAAGGCCTTCTTATCTCTCCTTGCTATTCTCTGGAAATCTGCATTCAGTTGCTTATATCTTTCCCTTTCACCCTTGCTTTTCACATTCCTTCTTTCCACGGCTATTTGTAATGCCTCATCAGAGAGCCATTTTGCTTTTTGCATTTCTTTTTCCTTGGGATGGTTTTAGTTGCTGCCTCCTGTACAATGTTACAGACCTCCCTCCATAGTTCTTCAGGCACTCTGTCTACCAAATCTAACCCTCTAAATCTATTCATCACCTTCACTGTGTACTCACAAGGAATATGATCTAAGTCATACCTGAGTGGTCTAGTGGTTTTCCCTACATTCTTCAATTTAAGCCTAAATTTTGCAGTAAGAAGCTCATGATCTGACCACAGTCAGCTCCTGGCCTTGTTTTTGCTGTCTGTATAGTGCTTCTCCATCTTTGACTGCAAAGTATGTAATCAATCTGGTTTCGGTATTGACCATCTGGTGATGTCCATGTGTAGAGTCGTCTCTTGTGTTGTTGGAAAAGAGTGTTTGCTATGACTAGCCTGTTCTCTTGACAGAATTCTATTAGCCTTTGCCCTGCTTCATTTTGTGCTCCAAGGGCAAACTTGCCTGTTATTCCGATTACTCCTTGACTTCCTACTTTAGCATTCCAATCCCCTATGATGAAAAGGACATCTTTTTTTGGTGCTAGTTCTAGAAGGTGTTGTAGGTCTTCATAGAACCGGTCAACTTCAGCTTCTTTGGCATCAGTGGTTGGGGCATAGACTTGGATTACTGTGATGTTGAATGGTTTGCCTTGGATACGCACTGAGATATTTAAATGTTATTAGAATTAAATTAATTGCACTTCATATGGATATTCCCCATGTATTTAATAAGGTC
Organism: Python bivittatus; assembly: GCF_059951505.1. NCBI lineage: Eukaryota > Metazoa > Chordata > Lepidosauria > Squamata > Pythonidae > Python > Python bivittatus. The sequence continues at coordinate 18,130,761 of NW_028277096.1, forward strand.
CCCTTTCTGTCATATTCAAAATGACAGTGTGGTGTCAATTTGGGAGAACTAGATCAAAAGCTTTTGAGGTCATACATGGCCTAGAGCAGTGTTTCTCAACCTTGGCAACTTTAAGACAAGTGGACTTCAACTCCCAGAATTCCCCAGCCAGCATTCAACTCTGGGAGTTGAAGTCCACTCTTAAAGTTGCCAAGGTTGAGAAATACTGGCCTAGGGTGTCAGGTTGTACAATCTTGCATTATAATCTGAATTAGAAAACAGATGAAGATCATTTTGTTCTCCATCCATTGTCCTTAATGGTGCACAGTTCTCCCCGGGCCTGAAGTGCCAAGAACTTGATCCATTGCTCCCAAACTGCTGATACATTTGGTCTTTGGACTAATTTAGATGATAGTCACTGCATTACAGTTAGAACAAAGATTTCTTTTCTCTTCTTTTGTGTTGGCATGCAATTTCCAGAGCAGTTTGGACATAGCAAGTATAACTGTAAGGCCAGCTAAACAATAACACTATGATAGCACATCCTTTACATTAGAGGAAATTACACTTCCAACTAATCAGAACAGAGAATCAAACATATGATCATTGCTATCTTTACTTGAAGTCTCCCTTTTGCCCAGTAGAGAATATGTCATATACGTTTAAGTTTGGAAATCTACAATATGCTGTTTCATTTTGAGAAATAAAAGGACATGGTAGATTTCAATTTGAATTCCAGCATTGACTCCACTCTACATCTGTTTGGCCTTAAAGTTAGTCTCTTCCACATTAAATACTTTATCATTATCACCTCCTAAATAGCTCCTTACATTTTCCCCCTCCAGATTAGACACAGACACTAGACAATGAGCCTTAATGCTAGAGCAAGCAAAGTGCCACACATTTAAAACCGATTTGCAACCATTTGTTTGCCTAAAAGCTGCAATTTTGCCTCCACAATATACTATTATGGATCATTCTTTTTGGCATAAAGTAAACACTGTCTTCATCCTGGATGTTCTGCTACAGCTGGGTAGATTTTTAATGCAGCAGCCAAATGAAGCTCTCTCCCATTTGCCTTTTCTTCAGTGGAAGAGTAATTCCTATTGGAGAAAATGGGCTTAAGAAGAATTTACATTTGCCTGGATTTTTCCTGTGTTTTCAAATAGGGCAACAGTCATGCTGTAGTCTTCTTCCCCACCTGCATGCAGACACATCACTAGTGTTATGGCTTTGGAGAGGAAGCAGAAGGTCATTGGTGGGCAAAGAGGTGGAATGCATATTACATTAAGCCATTATTTGTTTTGCCCAGCACACTAAGCCATACACTGGTTTGTGTGTGTGTGCATTTGAATCAGTTTTGGGCGCCTGGCGACTGCCTGGACAAGTCCCTGCAGTTTTCTTGCAAGATTGCAGGAGTGGTTTGCCCTTGCCTCCTTCCTAGGGCTGAGAGAGAGGGACTGGCCCAGGGTCACCCAGCTGGCTTTGTGCCTAAGGCAGGACTAGAACTCATGTCTCCCAGTTTCTAGCCTGCTGCCTTAACCACCACACAAAATTGGCTCTCTAAAAACCACTACACCTAACTGGCTGTCCTGTAAACGGGTTTACAAACCGCAATAACAAGATCTACACATCTCAGAAGCTAATTACATCCTTCCTTATTGCTGTTCCACCATCCAATAGCTCTTACCATTGAAAAGCTATTTTCCTAAGGTTCAAATGAAATCTGTTTTCTAACAAATTCCACCCATTGTCCTCTGGAGCAAAAGGAACAGATCTGCTCTATTTTCTGTTTGTCAACCTGTCAAATAATGAATACAGCATTTCAGCTGGGAATGCCAGAGGATTTGCCTTCTAAGTGGATTGAGGGCACTCTAGAAACAGGATTCACCTTCACCTTTCCTGAATATTTTCATTATTACCTGTGAACAAAAGTGCTTGTGGTAGAGATTCAGGGAAGATGTCAGAATGGGCAGTTACTATGTAAATAGATGTGGAATGAAGTGGAATATGATTGACTAAAGCAGTGTTTCTCAACCTCAGCAGCTTTAAGATGTGTGGACTTCAGCTCCCAGAATTCCCCAGCCAACATGGCTGACTGGGGAATTCTGGGAGTTGAAGTCCACACAACTTAAAGCAGCCGAGGTTGAGAAACACTGCTTTAAGGACTTGTCTTCATGACAGTGCCTTCCTCTCATCCCTATCCCATACAGGTAGATGAATCTGCCTAACTTTGTATTTAGCTGATCTGACATTTATGGCAGCTTCCATCTTTTTCAGACCCAAGCTTTGCATGATTTATGGTGTGTCAGTGGCACCTGTGGTCGTGGTGGGACAGTCAGGAGCTGCACAGCTCTCGTTGGCCACTTTCAGCTGCAGTGGGTACATGGTACGCTTTCACTTGCCAGCCACTGTCCTCCACAGCCCTCTTGGTTTCTGCTGCTGGATGTAACTTTGGCACTTTCTAAAGCTCAAGTCACAACTTACAGGGGGTCCTTATGAAACGCTGCTAGACTGCTATCAAAACATGTTCAGTCCTCTTATGAGAGACCGCTAGATGTCACTTTAAAAAAATATCTAAAAAACAGGAATGGAGGAGGACCAGTGGTGAGATTGCTACCAAGGTGGACGTCACGTTTGCCATGAAGAACGCTCTCCCGTTGCTTCCTTTGTTTGCAGCAGGAACTGCAGTGAACACTGACTTTGCAGCTACTTTGTGGTTGAACTTCATAGGGATCTATATGAGACCAAACGAGAGAGAGCAAAGCTGGTGGTCTCTTTGTGATCTCTCCCACTTTATTCCATGGTCCAGCACTAGGCCACCAACCTATCAATCTGTTTGTTAGTTAGCCACTGGACTGGGACTCTCCCAGAATAATGCTAGATACAAGTTCAGAACTAGCCCAAATGACAGGCAACCATCTCAGAGCCCCTCTATATCAGTGCCCCAACATTTGGGCAACTAGTACAGGATACTGTCTTTGGCACGATTGTCCAGTTCTCAATATGGCTGTAATATCTTCTGATGGAGAACAAGTTTCGGGTTTGCAAGCTCCGGCCACCCAGCCCATTCCACTGCAGTATTAAGGGGAGTGACTGGTAGCTGTTTTGGCTACTCAACAAATGGGAGTGGGAAGACTGGTATGCAAGTTGGAACACCGGCAGCCAACACCCAGATAAGCAGAAGGCCACTTCAGATAAACAATCAGGGGAGAAGCAATACACTAATCAAGGAACCATCAAGGAGGAAGCCACATTCCCACCATGACTGGCAGGGCAAGCAACTATGTACAGTGTTTCTTAACCTCAGCAACTTCAAGATCTGTGGACTTCAACTCCCAGAATTCCTCAGCCAGCCTTGCTGGCTGAGGAATTCTGGGAGTTGAAGTCCACCCATCTTAAAGTTTGATACGGTTGAGAAACACTGATGTAGTATATAAACAGCCAGCAAACCCCACTCTCACTCTCACTGATGACGTTACCTAGCCTGGTAATGAGACGTCTGCAAGAAATCAACCAAGCTCAGAAAACACCAAGAACCCAACAGGTCAACCTTGAGCTATAGATATCTGGACAGTTATCAATCTAACAAGCTAACAGGAAGGCAAGCTGGCCTCATGACTGAGCCTGGATAGAGATCAGCATAACAAATTCTGCCAATATACTTTTGTGTCACCCCATGGAGTGAAGGAAAGCACCTTAATACAACTATGCATTTGCAAATGCAATGATTTTCCAGAAATCCCTTAAAACTTGGTTTTGTCAGCTGGCTTGGAGATCCAATGGAAATAGGGAGCCCGTGAGATGGCTATACTGCATGTAAGACCTTGAAGGCACTCTCCCATGGTTTTATTTGTATTTATGTTTTAATTAATGCTTCTTAAAATTTTATTTTTAAATGTTCTGCTTTTATTGTACGCCGCCCAGAGTCACATTTGTGAGATGGGGGGCTCCATCAATTTGATAAATAAAGAAATAAACTATGAGTCCTTAGTCCAGAGCCATATTGGGCCTGCAAGCATCCAAAGGGCCACAAGAGGGCAACAAAGAGATACCGAAAAAACTATTTTGGCCCTCTAGCGGTGGTCAGGAGTTTTGCAGCCCAGATATGGTAGTCTTAGTCTCCGTATTTAAATATATTATTTAAATGATTAAGCCGAGTTTCTCGGTTGTGGAACAACCCTAACGTTTTAATTATGGTTGTTTTCTTTCCTCTGAAATAAAAGGAAGAATCTCGGAAGACCTTCAGGACTTCTCCAACCAATAACGATATCACATGCTTTCGAGTTCCACAGCCCATCAGAGCACACTGCCCCCAGGAGGCGCTCCACGGAGAGGCCCGGAAGCTGCTTCACCATAGAGTTCCGTCTGCGGAGGCCTCCTGTACAGTCCATAGTGGCTTTCAACCGGAAGCTAGGCCTCCGCGTCCCTCCTCGGCCCGGTTGCCCCAGCAACCGACAGCCGAGTTGCGAAAATGGCGGCGGAGGCCTGCATGGCTGGAATAGACTCAGCGGCGATGGCGGCAGCAGCGGTACCGAACCTCCCCTGGACCGAATCCGGGCCCTGCTTGCAACGCTACCTGGCGCGGGTCAAGGCTCTGCGGCTCGCGCCCGACCCTAGCCAGGCCCCGGGAGGGGAGAACGTCGGCCGCCGCCGCACCGAGCTCCACTTGCTCTTCGACGAGCTCATTTCCGAGACCTGCGGCCCGGGGGGAGCGGCGCCGTGGGGGACGAAGCCCGAGGTGAGTAGCTGGAGAAGGCAGAGGAGCGGCGGGGAGCCGGTGGCACCCTCCCGGCGGGCAAGACGAGCGGCCTTCCCGTCATTCCTTGCGGGTCGGGGGTGAAGGGAGGCGTTGGTGGGCATCCAGCCTTGGACTAAGGAATTGTAGGCGGAAGACGTGGAGAAAGGGGAGAAGGGAGGCTTTGAAGGGGAGCCTGATGGGGTGGAGGAAATAGACTCCAAGCAAGGGTGGGTCTCCGGAATCATCCATTGGGGGTGCCAGTTTGAGGGCCCGCTTGGGGCAGCGGTTAAGGCCCCAGGATAGAAACCAGGAGACCATGAGGTCTGGTCCTGCCTTAGGCACAAAGCCAGCTGGGCGATGTTGGGCCAGTTTTTCTGGCCCTAGGAAGAAGAAACCAGCCACGGCAGCGTAACGGTGTGTGGGAATGACTTGGGAGACAGGAGGAAGAACCGCAGCCTAGACAACTGTCATTCAAAAGATATCTCAGCCCACAGAAGGAAAGGGGTGTGGGAAGGGTCTCAGAAGGGTCCTGCCCTAGTTTTTAGGAGAATAAAAATACGGGAGGGGAGAAGGGCTTTCAATCTTGCAAGATTCTGTTACCGTAACCTTACAATAAAGACTGTGAGTTCTAGTCCCAAAGCCAGCTGGGTGACTTGGAGCCAGTCACTCTCTCTCTCAGCCCCAGGAAGACGGCAAGGGCAAAACACTTCTGAAATTCCTGCCAAGAAAACGGCACGGATTTGCCTAGGCACTCAGCAGGAGTCAACACGGACTCAAAGGCAGTTAGGTTGCATTTATACGAGTACCGTATATATTTGTAAATAAGCTGAGAATTTTAGGTGCCAAAATACACCCCAAAAATTGGGTTCAGCTTATCTGCAGATGGGGTTATCTGTGAGGTTTTTTTAAAAAATTATTATTATTATTATTACTACTACTACTACTACTATTAGTCACACAATCAGCCAGTTGTTTAGACTGGATTTGGCATTTTATTCGCCTAGACAGTCCTTCCCAAGGACTTGGGATAGGCAGATGTTATTATTTGATGGTGTTAAAGGTATCCTTGCAGGATGTAAGCTGTTCCAAGTAAAGCTGCCTTTTGCAATTGACCAATGGTGATTTTGTCAATGCTGATGGTTCAAGTGGTGCTCCAGATGTTTTGGGATTGCACCCAAGGCACCTATTACTATTGGTACTATCTTTGCTTTTTTTTGCCACAGTCGCTCTACTTCTATTTGCAGGTCTTTATATCTTGTGATTTTCTCCAGTTCTTTCTCTTCTATTCTACTGTCTCCAAGTATTGCAGTGTTCACTATCCAGACTTTTTTGTCTTTCTTATCAACAGTTGTTGGTAGGGGTGTTGTGTGGGAAGTGCTTGTCTGTTGTCGTTATTATTTCCTGCCTTTTTTTGTATATATCTCAAGGCAGCAATTATATCTAATACTTCTGCCTCCTATTTTCCCAACAACAACCTTGTGAGGTGGGTTGGACTGAGAGAGATATTTTCTTATTCCATCATTCTGTAGTATTCCTTCCTCTAATTTTATCCTCACAGCAACAAATCTATGAGGTAAGTTGGGTTCAGAGATATTGACTGGCTCATGTTGTCTAGAGTTTCCATGAATGAGTATGAACTTAAATCTATGTCTCCCCTATCATAGGCTTGACATTCAGTTTTATCTCACTTCTCTGTGTACTTTCAGGGCATTAAAAGTAACTAATGCACCCTTTTTTTGTCATCTTTTATATAGCAGGATGTTTGTGAACTAATTGTCCAAGCTTGTAAACTAGTCCAGCTCAATCAAGAACATCTTGTCAACAAAGTGTGCCAATTAATTCATCAGCTGCTCAACAGATTCCAGGTAAGAAAGGTATATTTGTTGCCACATTCTGATGGAACACCTACATTGAAGCCAGGTATGGTTTCAAATGCTCATAATTAATGTTATTTTCATTGACTTGATAGTATATTGAGTATTCTTAAGTATTGTGAAAGAATGGTAGTTGTTATGCTACCATTAGAATATGATATAGATATTATAAATGCAGCACACTTTTTTCCCTTCTCAGTATTCAGATGAGACAGCTAGTGGGTCTATCAACTGCTACCATCCTTCTGTTTCTGGACATGCATTTTTTACTGATAGGAAACAATAGTTAATGAAACTTATTTACTGCTTGCCTAATGAGCTGTTATCCTGAATTCATCAGTTGCAAGATTATGCTAATTTCATTTTTCTTTCTGCAATTGCAGGTTGCAGTTGATGAAGAGAGCCTGAACTATCTTCTGGCTTATTTCATCTCTGCTCTGAGAAAGTGTAGCACCTGGACACACGTTGAAATTCTGCAGGCCTTGGCAGCATCTGTCTACAACAATGGACACAAGTGCCAAAAGGTGGATTGGAGCATAATTTTGAATATCTTGGTTAGAAACTTTTTCTATCTGCCCATTGCAGAGGCAACAGGGTTCCAGATTGTGCTCTTTGGCTGACATTGTAGATGTAGTGTTGATAGCAGAGGAGAAGGAATGCAAGTTAAAAGGAAATTTCAATGCCTGTTGCTGAGAATTGCCATCCGAATAGCAGAACCATAAACAAATGGGTTCACAGTTGATCCCGTCCCTATGGATCTACCCAGTGGCTCCAAGCAGAAGGATTAATCAAACTGTAGGATCTGGTATATTCCTTGAAGATAGGTGTGTTAGTGGAAATGTTCTGAATCTTCCTGACAGAAAATAATCTGGAGTACTTGAGTAGCTTTTCCACATCTTCAGTTTTGTTTTGATATTTTTATACTACTTTCACAGCATAGAAAAGTTAGAAATTTAGAAAAAAATGTGTTGGGTTCTTTGGGAGACTTCAAATCTTCTGTGGTAGACACATTTTTCTTAGTACCCTTCAGATATATTGGTCCAGCTCCCATTATTTAATATAGGCAATAATCTGTAGTGATGGGAACTGAAGCTCAATGCAGGTTGGTATATAGGCTGCTCTGTGGCTAAATAAAGGAGATTTCCTATACCATACTAACTAATCAAGAATAATTCCTGCTATTTGATGAGATGATGGGAGAAACAATGAGGAGATGCCCTAAATGAAATCTGCAACTTCCACCTTTTTTATCTTTTAGCCCAAGCAACCCACATATTTCATTCTAAAACCCATAGGAACAGATAAGGTGTCTGAGCCCCTGGAATTCATGCATTAAGCATGCTTTTGTTGTGTAGCTTAATTCATTCTGATTCACATTTTCCCCAATTTGTTCAACAAGTGTGTGTTGACTGGTGTTTTTTTAAGTATCTCCCAGATTTGCTGGGGGAAAATGGACTTCTGATGCAGTTCAGCAGCCCGGCTCAAACCGACCCTGAACGGAAAAGGGCCGCAATTCACAGCATGGCCAACCTGTGCCTCAGGTATGATTTAAGCAAGCAGGCGTGGCTTGAGTCCTTTCCATTATGTTATGCCTGTTCTAGGGCTAGAGGATGCAATCATTTCAGTATTGTGGGTAGATGGGGGTGCAGGAAATGTGTAAGTTTAAGGCCCACAGATAAACATGCCCATACATTCCAGCCTACCGCACACTTTTGGGAAGTGTGGTGGTTTCACTGTAATAATAGCACTTCCAAATAGCTGTTGTTAAGATTCTAGCCCAAATGCTCTGTGTTTATATGTTTAGTTTTTAATTGTGTGATTTAATTGCTTTAAACATATTGTCAGTGGAGATGGAGGTGATTTTTTTCCCACACTGAAGAGTACTTTTTTTGAAAAACTGGTATTCAGTTCACACATGATGCTAAACCACAGTGTGATTTATTTGGTTATGGCTTTGTCCAATGTATGAATCCAGAGTTGTGGTTTGTATATTGAAGGTTATGGCTTATTGGTTTGTGTGAACAAAGCCTCTGTGTGTTGTTCAGCAAGTCTTGGCTAATTGTAGTATTTGAACCCAGTCACCATCAGGCTATATAACATTATTCTTAACATTTTTCTTTCTTTGATCACTGTTACACAGGAGAACCCAAATAGCTGTAAAAGAAATCTGTGTTAATGAATTAGCTATCACTTGACTGCACTCTTGATTTTAGGCTTTGGAAGTCCTAGCATGTAACATTCTAGAACAGAATAGCAAATACAGTACAGAATGTCTGTATAAAGTTTCTGCAGAAAAGACAGGGCAAAGCACACTTGGGGAGATTTTTAGCTTAGGAAAAAATTGACTGAGAGAAGGGACATTATCAAACTCTGTAAAATCATACACGGCCCAGAGAAAGTGAACAGGAAAAAGATTTCTCCCTCTCAATACACTAGAATAAAAAGGCACCCAATGAAGCTGTTTGGAAGGTGATTCAAAACAGAAGAAAATATTTTTTCACACCATCTGTGAAATGCATTGCCCTAAGACAGGATGATGATCACTAGGATGGTGCTAAGGGGAATTAATGGAGAACAGGTCTATCAAATGCCGTCCAGATATCAGTGGCAGCGCAACAATGACAGGAGAGGGTGGGTCTCCATCTCATGCTTGCAAGGACCCTAGAGACATCTGGTAGGCCACTGTGTGAAACGAAGTATTGGACTGTGGTGGCCTTTCGCCTGATCCAGCAGAGATATTCTTAGGTTCTTACCTGACTTCACATTTGAAAGTAGTCTAATAGCTGGAAGAATAATAACATAGTGAGATTTTGCTTTTCTTAATAAATTCCCTCCTTATTTCAGGTGATGAAGTATTTTGCCCCCTTTCATGAAGTCTCAGATACTGTGACCTTTCTGATCTGAAGTAGTTGCTTCTTGCTTTTACTGCATTTGCTAAACAGATAGATAAAAGCATTGCTTCTTTTTTGCAACTCATCTTCCTCCTTTGCATCTCCTGTGTTTTAGTCTACCTGGACAGCCCTACCTAGAGGAATCTTACAAAGAGCTCTGCTTTCAGGCTTTCTTGAGCGTCTTACAGTCTTCCAAAGGAAATGAAGTAGATGACATCACCTTTTGCATGGTAAGGACAAAGAAGATTCTTTAGGATAGAGGTGGGCAATAAGGGAGAGATTGGAGTGTCACAGCTTAGCCTCCCTACTTTCAGGAGCTGCAGAATGCCATCTGGTTTTTTGTGATTGGTGGACTGAACTGTTTCAATCCTTTTTTTAAAAAAAGGTTTTAAGGGTGGGAGGCCCACTGTTTCCATTCTTTCCCCTAATCTCATTCCAGTAGGCATAGTTTGAAAGTCAAAAAGCATAGCCAGGTCTAGGAGCACTTCCAAGGTACAGATCTGATCTGTCAGGAAGAGTACAGCCCCACCAATGCATACCTTTAGCTGGCTACCATCAGACTCTCCCACCTTCTGGAGGATGTTACTTTTCTTTTGTCTGTCTTTCACCCTGATTTCTATTTGCAGTTTCCACATCCTCCTCCTTTCACTGATGAAAAATAAAAATAAACCTGACTTGCCTATATTGTTGCTTCAGATTGCCAAATCTCCATCTCTATCAGTAATTTCCACGGGATGGGACCTTGGTTCCCAGAAGAAACACTGTATGCAGCCCTGACACATGAGAACGGACCTGCTACAAACAGCATCCCCAGCATGACAGGGAACCTCATTAGATTTAGGGAAATGTAGAGAAAACTTGTCTGTCGAAATAGCCTCAGGTCCAAAACTAGATCTGAAACCTGACTAATTCTAATATAAATAGTCCACTTTAGCCTGCTGTTTTTGGAGTGGGTTTGCCATTAGAAACTTCTTTGTGTAGAGATTCAAAGTTGTTGAAAATCTGGCTGTTCCCCCAGGCCTTTGGTTAGGGTAGGTGCCAAGCCTTTGTGGAATTTTATCAGATGTGAATGAGTTGTGCCTAGTTTTTTGTTTTGTTTAGTTTTAATGCTGTAAGCCACCCAGAATTGGGTGGCTTCTAAATCTCAAATAGTGCGGATATTGTCAGTGTGGTACCTGTCCATCTGGAATATCCATTGCATCTTAAAAGTATAGCCTCAAATTACTTTTAAAAAGCCCCAAATATCACAAGATGATCAGTTTTCAACAAAGCTCTTTGACTTCTTGGAGTGAAGTTGCTGATTTTTTTTCTTTGCTGTTGTACACTACCTTGAGTTGACCGTGATAAATAATAGCCAGGTGTTGTGTGGCCTCCTTGATCACTGTTTGGAATGGGTTAATTAGGGCAATCCTGATGCCCTGAGTCAGTCTTCTCAGACAGGGCTTAAGCTGTTAATTAATGAAGATATAGGCCTTTCCTGCAAGTATGTTTCAAGCAAAGCATTTCAGGATCTATCTTGTTGCTGTAAATCCATAGCTGAGATTCAAAAGATGGAAATTGGGACCTCATATAATGGAAATCATGTGCCTATATTATTGTGCTCCCTTTGGGGAGTTTTCTCTAAGCTTGTTAATTAGTTGTTGGTGGTTACATTTAGAAATTGATTTCATGTGGAATGTTCTTACATAAGCTCAAAAGCTTGCTTAATCTAAATCGTATACTGAGTTTGGGACTAGAGTTGGGTGTGATATTATAGCAACCTCTCAAACTGTGATCATTTGAGGGAAAATTTTGCCATTGGACTTTTATCACCTAGGAAATTGCACCCTGGATGATAGAGTTGTACTATCCCAGGATGGTCATTGTCCTTTGTTTCCCTTCCAGCTGTTACAAAATGCTTTGAAAGGAATCCAGTCGCTCTTAAATGGAGGAAAGATGAGGTTGGCCCAGACAGATCACCTTGGTTCTCTCCTTGCTGTATTAAAGGTGACAGTGATTTAAAGTGGAAATATTTCCTGTCTTATAGAGGTTCTGTGAGTGCCCTAAAACAGCCCTGGAAAACTTTTGACACCCCTCCTTCTGATCTTGCAAAATGCTTTTGAAATGGCTTTGCTTTCTAAAATTAGAATTCTTCAAGCCACAATAGCCATAATTTATTTGATAGCAGTGAGCCAAGCAGTCTTGCTTTTTTCTCTTGGCACGGCTGTGAGGAAATGTTCAGGAACTTTTACTGCTGTTTTAGGTACATCACAGCTTAGTTTGTTGCTTAAACCTAAAATGGGAGTAATAGTATCTATGTTTGAAACACATCAGCTTCAAATCATGGATTATGAAACTTCTGTAATCATATTATCCACAGTTTTGAGTATGGGTGACACGCAGAATACGGGTAATTCTAAAATAGTAATGAAAATTTCTAATCTTAAAGCCATGCTGGGGGGTGTTTGTGTACTGTGTATGAACAATGAGGGAAGCCAGACTGACATCTGTCACAATAATCCATAGTGGATCATGATGTCCAAAGATAGTTCACAGCTGGTTTCACATGTCGCCTTAAACCAGAATATGATTTGTGGTTTGGGCTTTGTGCAGTGTGTGTAAATCTAATAAATGTTATTTGCACAACATGGTTTTTAGCTTAGATATGGGTGTGGCCCAAGTCATTATGGTTTATTCAGCAAACCATGACTTAGTGTGAAGTGCAAATTCAGCTACCATGTGCACGAATACTAGTTCACTGTGCTTTTTGGAACTGCAGATGAAACTTGTGCTATTATGAACAAATGATCAACTAATAAGAGTTTGGATACCCCATGGTATCCATAGGATTCTGATCAGTTTGGGAAAACCTTTCCATTGGACTTTTATCGCCTAGGATAGTTACATTGTGTACTATAAAATTATGATATCCAAGGATGATAAAAAGAATAGATTATTTTGTTTCTTTGTTTTCTTGCTAGCTGATACAGAATGCCTTGCACATGATCTGAATCAGTGTACTATATTTTGGTGAACAAAGTAAAAAAAAAAGCCATTATTTTAGAGCAAATGCTCATAGAGTTTCAAATGTGTGTTAAGTCCCCCATGATTTCTGAGACTGCGAGCATAGACAGTCACTTTTATGCTGGCCAGTAAAACGTTATTGTGGCAGTGTACCTTAACAAATCTAGGAATGTTTATTGGGAGGAATAATGTAAGGATTCTGAATGGCCTAAAACTTGTTTCAGAGAAAGACAAAAGCAGCTGCTCGGTGGGGTGACTAAAGGTTCTTTGCAAAAAACAGTTTTTCCTTGTTGCTGCTGCTTCTGCTGCTAAATAGAATATAGGACTAATGTCTAGGGTTTTCTCTGATGGCTTTAGAAATGCATGTTTCATGGGCTTCCTGGAGTGAACATAGAAATGCCCAGCATCTTATACCCAGCACTTCTTCCTCAGTATGACAGCAGGGCTCCAGTCGAGCAAGAGAAGTTGGAACCGAACAGTGCTAAACCAAATGGGGTAAACTTTTTTTTATTGTTGTTTGTGTGCATGGTACATTAAACCTAAGCCCCTTTGAATGTAATCTGGGCTGAAGATGTGTACTGTTTTTTTTATCTGTTTGAAGGATACGTAGTGTTTCGGTAAAGGCAGATGGCAGCAGTGCATGGAAGAGGCAGGGAACTCTGTCAAGAGAAGCCACTGTTTATGAGGCTACATCTGCCTCCATGAATTGCTGCTTCCAGAAAGGTGGGACTTGTAAATCCCATAACCTTTAGGCAGTGGCAGTTTTCATTGGGGGTGAGAGGTTCAACACATCCTGGAGGGCAGCAGGCTATGAGAGGAAGATCTGTTCTAGCTGACAGCTTCTTTTCATATTTTCAAACAGGAATTTTCTGTTGCTTTCGGGAGATGCCAGGGATTTGAACTGGAAACTTTTGCTTGCCAAAGAGAGGGTCTGAAATGGGACAGGATCGATTTCTAAACCAGCTGTTGTGAAATATTAATTTTACCATGCATTAAATCCTGAGTAGGAGGCACCGTTAACCACATGGTGCCTTAGACAAAGATACCAAGTTGTTCAGGGCCTCTTAAGTCAAGATAAATTCCTTGATGCTTAGAGAAAATCATGGACAGGCTATTCTATGTTAGTATTCAAAAGAATGTTATATGCTTGGATTGATTAAACAGGACTGTGTATAATATCTTTCATTAAAAATAGTTGTGTTTCTGTAATTTATATACTCCCCACTACTATTGCTAACAGAACAGGAGGAAAAAACCTAAAGGAAAACCAAAGAAGGGGAAGTTGGAAGAAGAGGCAAAAGAGCAGCGAGGCGGTGCTGAAGGAAGTGGACGAGAGAAACCCGCATTACGAGAAGAGTTACAGCAAGATCAGGGCTCAAAGATTTCAAATTGGGCACTGAGTGACAAATATGCTTCACTTGTGAAGGAGCCTTTATCTTCCCACGCTTTTGGCTGGAAGAGAATCAGCAGCAGTGACTCAGAATATTCTGATGCTGAAGGTGGAATGCAGAGCAAAACAAGGTTTGTGATCACAACCTCCCTACCCCCTCAGTCATTTTTATGTACAGTGTTGAAGTTTGTTCATTTTATAGCTGTGTTATTGAATTCTATCTGACTTGAGTTCTGTTCAAACACAGATCTGTTTAAATATTTTTTTCTCACTCTCTTTCTTCAGTTTCTTCACCGCCCCTGTTTGTAACAAGTATTGGGAAGAGCAGAGAGAGGGTTTTTTCATTTATTTATAGGTTACTGATTTATATACTGCCAACTTCAAATGACACATGGCAGTTTACATCCATGAAAACAAAATAACCATGGCAACAAAAATCATCATAAACAATACATTCAAATAAATAAAACAAGTAGGTGGTATCTGGCAATTGATGACAGCACCAGATTGGGGAAACATGGCACAGACTTTTTGCCACATCGGTGTCAAGCCTTTTAATTGTTCTTAAATTTGAATTTCCTCTTTTTTTTTTTTGCCTGTAGTTTAATGTAGCTGAGGTGCCTTTCCTTTGATTTACCCTTTTGGGGGGGGGGGGGGGAGGTGTTAATAGTAATTATTTGCCATCTGTTCAGTCTGGCTTATCTTCACTCACTATCTTTCCCTCTTCCTTCTTTTTTGTTATCCTCAAAAATAGCTTGCCTTTTATGATAGGCTGGACCTGTTTTAAAAAAAAAATTGGAAGTTTAATTGTTTCTGGTGCTTTAAAATTATATCCAACACCTATTTCCCCCCTCAAAGAACACTTACATGATAGAATATCTTTTTTTATAATCTACCACTTTTGTCGAAATAACAGAATGTAATGGCATCTGTAAAAGCTGAACATATTTAGTATGTCTTAGGCATGTCTCAGGTGGACTGTAGTCCCTGAAAGTTTATGCCACAATAAATGAATAGGTCTTCAAGGTTCCACAAGACTTAAAGGATGTGCATGCACACACACACGTTTCGCAGCAATGGATAAGAATGGGTGTGAAAATATTTGAAGAATATTCAGTTTCAACACTGGGTTCACCCTAGAATTCAGTGACTGGGATGTCTGAGGTCACCAGGTTCAACCATATAAGCCATTTAGCTTTACCATATTAGCCAAATCAAACTGTCCAATTCACAAGCAGTTTCTTGCATACAAAAGGGACATTCACACCTTTTGAAATCATTTACTTCCCCAAAAACCTTATTTGGACTATGGGTTCGACATTCAAATTTTTGAATGCATGTACCTAATGTCAGTGTTGGATTATTTTCATGTTAGGAAATGTTTGTTTTGAGGAATCTCAGAAGAATATTTTGTAATTTAGTATACTGTGTATTCTGTATTTTTTTTTCAAAAACATTTCTATGCTTTTAAAATATTTTATTTTATATGCAGAATAGACCAGTCAATCTCTTTCCCCCAAACCTATCTCACTGGGCTGTTGTGGGGAAAAATAGGAGGAGGAAGCACTGGATATGTCACTTTGAGCTTCCAGTACAAAATTAATAACTTTGCCCAGAAACCTTCTCTGTTTGAACTTCAGGCTTATGCTAAGGTACAGCATCTTCTCTGGCCGAGTAAGAAAAATACACTAGACTGAAAGGTCTTTGTATTGAGAAAGTATTTTTTTTTAATCTTCTCATTTTGTGTGCAGTTCTGTCTTTGAAAGCTGAAGATTAGTGTTGAAGAGCAGGTGGCCTTCTAGAGACAGAAGCCCCCAGCTTCATTGTGCTCCACCCAGAATAGCCAGATTAACCTGAGTTGCAGTCCAGTACACATGGAAGATCACAGACTCCTCACCCCTGCTTTTACAAATACGGCAATGCCGTTTATTTAAGGTCTTAAATCAGTTTTTTTTTCCTGCCTGTTTGCATTTTGTCTTTGTTTTATGCAAGGTCTTTCCAAGCTAAAGTTCGCCAAGGGGCTTTAACCTGCTTCCTTTCCACTGTGAAATCCATAGAGAAGAAAGTCCTCTATGGTTACTGGTCAGCATTTATTCCTGATGTCCCTGGAATAGGAAGCCCACAGACAGTGTCTTTGATGACAATTGCTTTAAAAGATCCTTCCCCAAAGGTAAGAGTATTCGTTATCTTTGTCATGTCTACCCATCCCATACAGTCCAACAGTCCATCCTTCCTTTGGATCCCATCAGTTAAGTAGTGTCATCTAGCAGGACCCAGGAAGTGAACCTTCTCTCTTGTTGTACCTACCTTCTGGAACAGCATCCTCTTGGAAATGTTTAAGGCCCTCACCATACCCACCTTTGAATGAGCCTGAAAAACCTGGCTTTCCCCTCCAGGTCTTGAGTTGGCCTGTGATTGAGTTCCTTTAAGTCAGGAGATGGGATGAATGATATGCTTTTTTTTTTTTTTAGTTTGCTCCCTCTGGGTGACTGCTGTTCTTTTCTTTTATGATATCTTTATCTGTCTTTAATTGTGCAGTTAACCAGAGTCATTCTGGGGTCAGGCAGCCTAGAAATTGGATGGATGGATGGATGGATGGATGGATGGATGGATGGATGGATGGATGGATGGATGGATGGCTGGCTGGCTGGCTGGCTGGCTGGCTGGCTGGCTGGCTGGCTGGCTGGCTGGCTGGCTGGCTGGCTGGCTGGTTCCTAGTGAGAGCTCTCATTCTTTAACCTGGGACAGACAACCTTTTTGTGGCTAATGGGAAAGACACAGTGTTAGGATACTAATGCAAAGGAATGGGGGAAGCACATTACATATATGAGCAGGGCCAGACATGAGGGAGGGATATAACCAAGGTGTGGATAGCTAAATCAGACATGCTCAGGAAGGTTGCAGTTGATGTTTTTGCTGTAGTTGTGTAAATGTGCTTCTCACCATAGCTGTCCCCTTCAGGTCCAGGGACAGCTGAAGATCAAGAAACATTCCCAAACCACAAACTTGTTTTGTGAGGAGTGTAACTCCATCCAGAACAGGCAATCCTTAAGTTTGTTTTTTTCTTTACCAACATCACCTTCATTCTGTATGGATTTAATTTCAGCTGTAGGTTACCAGGTTAAACAAATCATGCATCAGTGACCTACATGTTGAATAGTCAACTTCCAGTACCACATTTTTATTGTGCTCTGATAGGAAGATCCAGAACACTGCAAAGCAGTATGCTTGCGACCCAACCCTTCCAGTGGTCCAGAATAATACCATGGTTAATGGTCTCAAAAGCCACCAAGAAATCCAGGAGAAACTTCCCCAGTCTACTTTCTGGTATAAATCACCCACCAAGGCTACCAAAACTATATCATTGTCATATCTGAGACAAACCCCCAGTTGAAATGGATCCAGATAATATATTTTTCAATAACCTTACCCAGGAATGGAAGATTTGAGCCTAGTCTATAGTTCTAAAGATCCTGTGGGTGCAGAAGGCACTTCCTCAATAGAAATTGTATAACTGCCTTCACATTCCTCATTAAGGAGGCATTAATTTCTCGTGATCAGGAGTCCAGTCCCAATTTGATCCTCATCTTTCCACATAATCTATCTGTGTCCTTGAGATCTACAAGCTGGAAGGAAACGATATGAACAGGGCAAGCATTGGCCAAGATTACCACCTTATGACCTTCCCCAACACTGGAGCCTAAGTTGAGGTGGGTCCAGTTGACTTCATTTGAAAAGAACGATGAAAACTGCTCACAGGAGTTAAGCAGACATAATGGAGACCCCCCTTCTATGCACCCACTGCAATGGAGTGGGATTGAAAATGGGTCTTAAAGAGAGCCCTACCCTGTGTTCAGTCCAGTTCACTCTGGAAGTTCCTCTACTGGCACTCCAGCCCTTTATCGCTTATTTCGCTGTTTTCAGCTCCCTTGTACACCAAAGAGCTTTTGAGCTTTTGCTAGAGGAAGAGCATGCTAAGCAGCAATCATGTCAACTGCCCTGGCCATCTCTGTGTTCCACAGGACAGCCAGGACTTCCAACGGTATCCCTGAGAAATGATGTAGAAAATAATCCGGATCCATCAGGTGCCTCGCTTGAACCGTTTTAATGATTTTGTCCTGTTGCAGACACGGGCCTGTGCCTTTCAAGTTCTCTCGGCCATTTTGGAAGGTTCCAAGCAATTCCTGTCCATTGCTGAAGATGCAAATGATCACAAGAGAGCGTTCACACCCTTCTCAGTGAGCATTGCATCCAGCATTCGAGAACTTCACCGCTGTCTGCTGTTGGCTCTGGTAGCTGAATCATCATCCCAAACCCTCACCCAGATAATCAAGGTAAAAGTTTGTCTACAGAAGTTGCTTTTATACTACTAGGGTACTCGTTCTGCCTACAATTGGACAGATGGAAAAGTAATACTTACTATTCACGAGAATATTTCTGTAGAACTTTTCTAGACTTCTTAGATTGCTTCATGTAGATTCTCCTGATCATTACAGCTCCATTTAACACTTGAACTACTGTGTCACAGTGGCTCTCTTTTATCTAAACGATTATTCAAAGTTAATTGCAAATGTTTGTCTTAACATTAACTTCACCCAGAAGAAGGAATCAACATACTCAGACTCACTCACACTAACATTCAAAGGCACCCACCCCTCCCCTGCTGCTCCCACGAGCTGGCCGAGGCTCCCTTCCCATTCAACCCCCCCCCCCCCAAGTCCATCTCTGGCTCTCACCCAGAGGGAGGAGTCAATACTCAGCTCACAATGGGAAACCCACAGCCCAGCACTCAGGCACTTCACCATTAGATAGAAGCTGCAGCATTTCTTCCTCCTTGAGGTTACTGGAGGGAAGGCAAAAAGGCCTCTGTGGTGGAGGGAGGTCCACAGTAGTCTGCCACTCTACTGCAACCCCGCCCTCGCCTGGCCACTGCTTGCACCTCCAAAGCCCCAGCATCCAACAAAGCAGATGGTGCAAAAGGAGGACCTTAGCACTGCTAAGTTCAAAACCGCAGCCGGTATGGCAGGCCCAGCAAAAGGATAAAAGCAGCCTGTCCTCTGGTGTGGCCCATCTTCTGGGCCACTCCTCAGCCCACTCCTCCAAGAAACCACTCGAGCGGTCCTCCAGAGCAGCCCAAACAGGTCCTCCAAGCAGCAAATCCCTCAGGAGCTGACCCCAAAAAGCTGCTGCCAAATTAAAAAAAAAGCCAAGATCACAAACAAGGGGGGGGCAGTGGGCGTGGTCAACGCCGCAAGACAGCAAGTGCTGCCGTCCTCCAACACAGTCCTCCAGCCCGAATAAATCCAAGTTGGCCCAAGCAGTCCAAAGGGGATTTCCATTCAGGTGAGTGCCGCCCCAAAAACATCCCTCCAAATACACACAACATGCACAGCATAAAATTACAAGGATGGCAACTCTGTAGCTCCCACTCTCTTGGCCATCTTCTTTTCAATTTGTTCTTCAAGCAAGGAACACTGTTATGTTCAGCTAAATGAAAGGATTTGTATACTTCAAGGATATGGAATCTTCTTACCAGGCCTGCAGCTCACGCCAAAGGCCTCAGGGCCGGTTGGTTCTGCAATGCAGAATGGTACACTTGCTTACGGATAACACTCGGCCCCAGGAAGTCCTAATCCCTCTGTCACACTTTCTGATCTTTCTTCCTTGTTGACAGTGCCTTGCCAATTTGATCTCAAATGTACCATACAGCCGTTTAAAGCCTGGTCTGCTGTCAAGGGTATGGAACCAGATCAAGCCTTACATTAAACATAAAGGTATGCCGTGTTTCACATTGTCCTTTGTGCAGCAGTTTTGTTACTGGTATTATTTGCAGGAAAACGTACTGTAGGTGGCTCTCCAGTTGCAAGTTCTGGATGAAGCAATGCTGCGTGTCGCAGTTGCAGAAGCATCAGAGGGTGATGTCCAACAGGTTTATTCCATCTGTTTGTGGCGGTTTGGCTCCTGGATTGGTTTTTCTCAGAGCGCAGGTTTTGTTCTTTTAAAAGGCACAGGAACACTGCCAGCACATAATCTGTGCACCTCGGTGACTCCATAGAAGTTGTTAGGAAGTTGGTTAGCTCTGGTATACCTGGTTGTGTGCCATCCATGTAAAGTTGTGTAGATGTGGGGAACTCCCATGTAATGTTAATAATCAGTGACATAAGGAACTGTGAAGCCCCATGCAGCTGCCCCACAAAACAGATTTTCCATTGCTTCATGTCTGTTTTTGCTGAGCATCATCTCTTTGTTTCTGGTACCAAACAGACTTTTTGCATTACGGTTCAAAAGAGAATAACTTGTTGGAAAGGAAGTGTTACATCCCAGTTCAGCCAGGAGTTTCATGGGAAGCCTGCTGTGACAAAGATATGGAAGATGTAGGCCAGCTTTATCCCTGGAGTGTTAGTTCTGCATGAACCTGGAGCTAAAATTCTGTGAGGTGGAAGGACAGATTTAACTTTGGAGACCTTGCTAAATGTTGACTATGGAACCACTGTGCACAATATGCAAAAGCAGGATGAATAATGCTGTTTAATGTGAAGCTGCTTTTCCTTCGTGTTTAGCTGAACGGTGCCATTTTTCAGTCCTTCTTTCATGGTTCCCATCTTTTGAAGGGCTTGCTGTATCTTTTTCAAGGCCCATTCTGGTGGTTGGGTACCTTCTCAAGTGGTTCAGGCAATAGGTTTGGTCTTCCGGGCTCCTCTGTGACATCAGGGCAACTTAACCAATCAGCGGCAGTTGCTTCCTTGCTCCAGAATCCCATGATGCATTATGGTGCCATCTTTCTTTGGCTTAGAATAGGTGCTTCACGTGTGCCGTCTGTGCTCTTTTTATTACTAGACGTTAACGTACGAGTGTCAAGTCTGACGCTACTAGGTTCCATCGTATCGGCTCAAGCCCCTTTGCCCGAAGTTCATCTCCTTTTGCAGCAGCCTGGCTCCTTGGGGATGAGTGATGGCACATCCATCCTTCTGCTCCATTCCAGTGCATCTGAAGGGCGCAGAGAACCCCCTCTGGTCTCAGGAGGGTCACCGCTTGCCCTGGAGAAGACACCAGCCGAGCCCTGTTGGCTTCTGCGTCTCTGCATCTCTCTGGCTGTATTGCCCCGGGAAGATTCCTATTCAGATAGCGACACCAGCTGTCTGTCAACTGTTAGCACATATGAACCCTCTCCAGTTCGGCTGGAGGCGCTGCAGGTATATAGATAAGGGGAGTGGGCCGGCTGGTTGCTGATAGAACAGGCAGGCTGGTGATGGTGTTGAGTGCTAATAAACTTTGAGACACCAAGGGAGTTAATGTTGCCCACAGGAGCATATGTTGTCAGATACATAGTTATATTTTGTTGATAGTTTAATTAACAAAAGGTCTATAAATGTGCATTATATCCATAAATATACAGAGATAGAGATGAAAAAATGGTAACAGTAGGCCTGAAGTCCTGGAACACAAACATGATCGTCTGTAACATTGCTCTGGAAATTCCAAAATTATTCAAGCGATGCAGTAGTCATTCCCAGGACAGTTACAACTGAGAATGGTGCCTTCTTAGCATCACTATCCTAACTTAACTTTTGCATTGGATAATAGAATCTTGCTCTGGGGTGGATACCTAATAAACAGTGTTCAGTTTGTGGATTCATCCATCTGAAAGCCCACGGGGTGACAGTAAATCTGTTCACTTTTAATATGCTGGATAATTTATTTCAATTTTCAAATAATGAAGCTGACAAAAATTGTCATTTTAATTTTGTTTTATGTTTTAGTTTATTTTATTCAATTTATATAGCTGCCCGGCTTGTATAAACAACTCTGGGTGGTGAACACAGTTAAAAATATTAATGTAATAATCCAAAATAAAAATAAGAATATACAACGAGAATAAAATGAAAAAGTGGCAGCCATCAACGATAACAGTTGGTTTTGACAATAACATTTAGACAACAGTTTAGATACATTCACTGTCATGGTCTAAGTTTCCTATCAAATATCAAAACTCCCATTATGTTTCTTCCCCTCCCTTCCCTGCTTCAATTCACTATAGGTTTTAGCACTGCTTGTCAAGGGCTATTTTACCCTTTCCCAAAGCTATTTGCTAGAACTGGGTGAAGTGGCTTGTAAATGCATGGAGGAAACAGATCCATCTCTCCAGCTCCACGGGGCAAAAGTAAGTACTAATGTCCATCCAAAGCTTTGGAGAAAATATTTTTGTTTTATTAGGGCTTATTTTATAGAGAATGATATTTAGTTTATAGCAATATTGATTCCTTGTTGATTAAAAAATGTTTCCTATAGGAAATCCTTTTTTAAAGAAACATAACGTGATTTTTTAAAAAAATTAATTAGTAGTTGTGCCAGATTGTATTAAATAATGCCTTGATTCAAAATTACCTATTTTGTGAGTCAGCAACTCCATTTGGTGATTTAAAGTCCTAAATTATACTTCGGTGTCACAATTAAATATTATTCATACAAAAAATATGAGAACATGTCAAAGTAACCAACAGGGAATGTATTAAAGCCCCATTTGTTTTTCCTTGACATATTCTAAAAGAAAGGAATGCTTATCAGTAATGGGATTCATGTTAAACTAGTTACTACATAAGCCACAGTTGAATAAATTAATCCAAAACAAACCACATTGTGATTTATTACAATATGAGTTCCAGTCCAGTATATCTTTATCCGTATGATACCTTGTTTTACAAATCCATAATATTCTTTTCTTTTTCTTGTTTCTGGCAGCTTCTGGATGAACTTGGAGTGGGTGTAATACAACAGCACAAGCCAGGCCTAGTTGCTGCTCCAGATCAACGGGTACCCGTTGACTTGGTATGTATTGTACTGTAGTATTATGGTATTAGATTTTCTGAAACGTTTTTCCACCATCTCCAGTTGAAAAAAGTTTTTAAGGTAGCTTCATTAACCATCAGTAGTAAAGAGGTCCCTATAAATCATGATGAAAGGATAAAAATTCAGGAGGAAAGATGAATGAAGAAGACTTGAGCCCTAGTTCTTAATTAAGCTCTTAGAAAGGGCAGCTGGAATGGAAAACAACTCAAAGGAAGGAAGGCAAAAATTCACAATCCTGCTTTCCTCCCAGTGAAGCCTGATTGAATAATTTGCTCCGTGAAATCAGTAGGAATCAAGTCTTGCCTTGAAAAACAACTGAAGCCATTTTCTGTTGATGGGGGATGTGTGTGTTTGCAAACAGTAGCACTTGCCTTACTTCATTCATGAAAAAAGAAAATCTCCCTGTCAGTGAAACTGCAAGGATTCTCTTCTCCACTGTGTAGGTTGTGACATTCTGGATGAGGATGCTGAATGGACCTTTACCAGCTGCCCTCCAAAACTCTGAGCACCCCACTCTCCAGACCAGCACCTGTGACGCCCTCTCCTCTATTTTGCCAGAAGCTTTCAGCCGTCTCCCCGTAAGTGCATCGCTAAGACCTGTGTTTGTACTTGTTTTGCAAATGCAAGATTTTGAAAATCATAAGTAAATGTTGTTTGGTTTGGCTGACAGACACACAGGGTCACTGAGGTGGCAAAGCTGGCAAAATAGCATATTGTCGCTTCATGTTGCAAGCCAATATTATTGCTTGATTTATATCCGGTCTTTCTATTTGCATACGTATCCTTGGGTAAGGAATAGATAAAGGAGTAAAAGTTATAAGGAAAGGAAATTAAAGGCAGGAGGTAATATTTAATTGATACAGTTTCCTAAGTTTGTCATTATACTGTGGGTACCTCCTGGTTGATAGGATGTGGGCTACAGTATGTCGGTTAGCAAGGTAGCCTTTATATTGGAGATCCTAGCTTGCTTGTGACATACTAACCAAAATGTGCCTGAACCAGCCAGTGTTGTGTTATTACCATTAGGCGGGAGCGCTGCCTAGGTGACAGTTGGTAATCTGGTCTCCCCTTTCTTGTCTTACTAGAAGAAGCTATGGGATGGTCTTTCTGTTTGGTAACAACTCAGTAGTATGGGAAGATGGTCAATCAGAAAAGGGAAGCTTTGTTAACAGGAGCGGTGATTCTGTTCAGGAAGTTAGGTTCCCTGATTCTTGGCATGAGTGCAGTTATCCAAGAATTCTTGGCCTATTCTAAAGATTATATTTTAATTTGATACACTGCTTCCATGGCAGGAGGCAACTCTCTACATTCCATGTGTAATGCATAGTTTTTAAAGTTCTAGTTGGGTCATTGAGAACATTATCTGAGATCGCCTGTAATCCATGGATTTCAGCCTTCTCTGCTTAACTGCAGTCTTTTACATCGTTGAGCATGTTCACATAACACATTAAATCATGCTGTTTGGCTTCCCATCTCATCCAAACACATTTACAAACTGTAATAAACCATGGCTGGGTACAATTTGTAGCAAGTGGGGCTTGTTTGTTGGGCACATGCCTTAAACATAGTTAACTGGGGGAGATGGGTGGGAAGAGATTTAATTAATAAATAAATAAATAAATAAATAAATAAATAAATAAGGGTGCTGTTTGCGTTACTGATGCAGTTCAGACCACATGGGAAATCATTAAGAAGCCAATTTTTTTTTTTTAGTTCCACACCTACAAAATGCAATAAAAGATTTAGTAATCTGTTTCTTTGTTTCCCTCAGCTCAGCTTCATAATTCACCCATACCTCCATCAGACAGTGTGAAGGTCAAGTATAGCCATCACTGTAGTTGTTAGTAGCATCAAACTATGGCTAGCTGGATGGGCATACCTTCTTCCTAATATTGATTTCCCACTTGTTCATCTATCCTTGCTTGTCAGTTTAGATACTACCTTCATCCACGGTCAAGCTTTTATAGCATTATTTGCTGTGATGTTTAAACTGATCTTCACTGTACCTGCAACATATCTTGTTGGGTTCTGAAGATCCCAGAACTATGGTAGCTAGCTATATCTGTTTAGAACCATATTGCTTCTGGCTTCCCCTCCCACCCCCCAGTAAGTCACTGTGACAGTGCTTTGCCGTCCTTTGACGCTACCTCAGTTTCCACATTTGGTATTTTAATTTACTCATCGATAATCCTGGGGTGAAACCCTTTAGTAGATTGAGTTTTGTTTTGCAGTGCTCAAGGGGTGGCTTCTTTCTGTTGTTGATGCAGGATGACAAGCAGATCCTCTGCATCACGATCCTTCTTGGGCTCAACCACAGTGAGAATCCTCTGGTGAAAGCTGCAGCTTCACGGGCGCTTGGGGTCTATGTTGTCTTCCCATGCCTTCAGCAGGTGAGACCACGAGCTGCTTTGGTTTTTGCTTTATGTCTGTCTTTTGGGGTCTGAAATGAAGCTTCTGCAACCAGCACCTAAGCAGCGTCATACTTCGAGATGGAGGAAGCTTGTTCTGTACAGCTGGGAAAGGCTTTGAGTATTTTGTAAAAGAGCAGTTGACAAGATCTGTTCTCAGATCAGAGTGATTCTTGCAGCCACTCCTTTCCTTTGCACAAAAGCCCCTCAGTCTCAACAGACATCCCTCACCATGGAGAGAATCTTCGCTGCATCATTTTTTATTACAGTTGGTCGCACAGTCAGCCAGATGTTTAGACTGGGTTTGGCATTTTTATCCACCTATTAAGTCCTTCCCAAGGACCTGAGATAGGCAGATGTTGTTGTCTGATAGTGTTAAAGGCATCATCACAGGATGGAAGCTGTTCCAAGTAAAGCTCCCTTTTGCAATTGACTAGTGATGATTTTGTCAGTGCCGATGGTGTTCAACTGGTGCTCCAGCTGTTTTGGGATTGCATCCAAGGTGCCTGTTACTATTGGTACTTTCTTTGCTTCCTTTTACCGTAGATAATGATGATGATGATTTTTATTATATAGTTAAATAATAGTTATTATTTTAGAGCCGCCTGACTCCAGATGTCTATTCCTTAAAAAGTAGGAAGGAACATAAAACCAAGCAAACCCCATCCCGACCCTCCTCCCAACATATGCCTGGAAAACATAATATGTAATGAAAAAAACAACCAACAGGGCAGAGGCTCAGCATTTACCTTAGCCACAAGTCTGGGAGAACAGCCAGGTCTTCAAAGACTTTTGGAATGTCATTAGGGTGGGAGCCGTGTGATGCGTCCTATTCCAAATAAAAAAAAAAATCAGGCATTTAAATCTCTGTTTGCAAGTGAGGTCTCTTGCCTCAGCAGATGGCAGCATCTAGCCAACCTTGGTTGATCTCAGGAACTAAAACCAGCCATTAAGTGGCAGGCACCAGGAAACGCCAGGATGGTAGGCCAGATTGGGGGGTTGAAACATCTAGGAAAAAGCAGTGGCAACCCACTTTTGAGAATACTGCAGAGATGCAGTTACCAAGAACCACAATCACCTTGACTTCTATGTTGTAAGCAAGAGTCCACTATCTGAGTTGGGTGGCCTTATAAAACTTGAAATGAATGAATGTGTGTATGTCTGTGTGTCTGTCTGTTTATCTCCTGGGGAAAAAAAGAAATGCAAGACTAAATAACACAGTAGTTGAAGTAGAAATGGGGTTGGGGGAGATTACAAAAGAAAGTCAGTATCAGCAAGAAAGGAGAGTCAAGTGGGGTGTGGTATTGAAGAGTAGAGTAGAGTCACAAGGTCACCAGCAAGTGCAGAAAAGCAATTAATTTAAAGATAAGATTGTGATGAGGGTATGAATAAGTGGTGGGTTGAAGCAATTGCAGTTGATTCTAAATAGCTGTGTTAGCTATGAAATAAAAACATACTCCAAGATTGTTTTAACATCAGGGGACCAGACAAGTTTGGATACAGTCATCTGTAATTAAAGATTAATCAGATGATGAACATACTGGGTAGAAATGTAGGACAGTGTTGTTTCCTTAGAGCAGAAGGCAAGTTCTTAAACTTTCATTGTGTCAAGGAAGAAATTACACAGATACATAGCAAATAGTGGGGGGGGGGGAAATAACAATATATTAATGACCAACATCTGTTCTTAGGATGTGATGTTTGTTGCTGACGCAGCCAACACCATTCTGAATTCACTCTGTGATAATTCTCCAAATGTCCGTGCCAAAGCAGCCTGGTCTTTGGGCAATCTGACAGACACTCTAATCATCAACAAGTAGGTTGCTGGTTTAGGATTATTCTTTCTGTTATTTTATTGCTTTCTCTAATGCCGAACCCAAGTTCCCAGAGCACAAGTTCCAAACAAAAAAGCAACGCTACATTATAGTTAGTCCTTGTTTACTGACTGCTTTGTGCAGCAACTGTGCAAAGTTACGATGGTCCTAAAAAAAAACAACTTTGCATTTACGGTTGTGATGTGTCTCAGGCACGTGACCATCATTTGCGTACTTCGCAGCCAGCGTGCATTTTTACTTGCAACAAGCAGAATTAATACTGTACAGTATGGAAGGTAGAAATAAAATCCTAAGTCGCAGTCACATGATTTTCCACATAACAACCAAATTGCTGGTCCAAATTGTGGCTGCTAAGCAAGAACTACATGTGCAATTCATAAGTCATACATCTGCAAAAATTCAACTTAAATAAGTTTCAAAAAGCTTGGAATTTTTTTTTTTTTTAACTGACATTAAAAAGACAATATTTGGTGCCTGTTAAACTAGAGGTACCAGATCTGGGATGCAGATATCTAGATAACCATTAGATGGTGTTCTGGTTCTCTCTGCTACCATCTAGTGGTCATTTCATGTTCTGCAGCCCAACCCTGGCACCCTTATTGACTTTATTGTTTATTGACTTGATTGATTAATTAGTAGGCTTTTATGCTGTTCCAATCACATCTGACTCTGAGCAGCTAACATTCCTGAATTCAATAATCAGATTAAATGCCCAATTACAGAACAGTATGAAGTTCAAAAAACACTGAGTTAGAGCATGGTTGCCTCAATTGTGTGCTGTCTGTACCAAAAAGACTCTAGGCCTGTGTTTTGGAATTTTGTGTTTGTCTAAGTTGTCCATGAGATACCTGGATTTTGGAACTGCAGCTTCATTTTTCAGCTATTAACACATTTCATGTTGCCGTAATCAAAACAACTCTTGGTGACTTACATAATTTTGGCTTTATTGAAATAAAAACATACAGAAGTGCCCTGAAGGAAGGGAATCAACTCTGAGATGCCATTTTCAAATACATACTGTATTTATCTAGTTCAGTTGTATGCTGAGAAGGACAGAGGAAGGAGTATAAAAACTCAAAACCCTTTTTCTGATGTCTTCTCAGATATGGGTCTGTATGTTATTTCAAAAAAAACACTAATCTCTCAAAAACAAGCCCTCTTTAAAGATAATGAAGAGTACAGGAGGAATGGACTGCTTTAAGATAGACTCAGATGGATATTTATTTGTCTGTATTTCTGGATAAATTTCTGGGTCTATTTCTGATTTCTTTGATTTTGTTTTGTGGGGAACAGGGAGCTAATGGGACAAAGCTTCCAGGATGAATTCTCAGACCTGCTGCTCCTGAAAATGTTACAATCAGCAACCGAGGCGTCAAAAGACAAAGACAAGGCCGGTATCTCAAGATTTGTGCATGTATGCTTGTAATAGGCAGGGATGCAGGTCTGGTGCACTCTTGGATTCAGGCATGTTTGAAATTCTACAGTTTGGCAGGCCAAATTTGTCAAGTTACCCGTAAGTGGAAGAGTGCTGAGATAAACACCAAATGATTCAGTCAGAACGGAACCAATGTGGTGAGATGGAGTCATCCGTAGAGGACAGAAAAGTTAGAGTTACTTATTTAAGTGGGGAGACTTTCATCTGAAAAGGGACCTGCTGTGGTTCTTCTGTCTTTGACAGGATATATGCTATTATATCAATATATAGTATAACATTCCCTGTAACGCAGGTTGAATTTTTTAGCACTTATTTAACAGGTTCATGGAGAAAATCTATCTATGCATTCGCTAGGAGTTGAAAACAACTTGATAGTACGTAATCAATCAATTGAACAGGCTGGTTCTTTTCAAGGGAATCTGAACGATGGCTGCATCTTCTACAGATGATTCTTCACCACAGAGGGACTGCGTTTGCAGCATCTTTTAAGTATTTCCGAGTCATCTGTCCAGCCTTCTCAGGACAATGTACCCAGTATGGTTCTCATAAAATAGACAAAAATACAAATCCCTAATGTGACAGCACCTCTGAGAAAAACAATAAAAAGTAGCAAAAACAGAAATGATGGAGCTCTTTTTCTATTTAAAGGCATGGACCAACTTCAAATTAATCAGGCAGAAGTAAATGTCAATAATCATGTTTTTAAACATAATCAAAACGTATTTCCACTCACAATTGCTAATATTGATTGTGGATTTTCCTATTTACAGTTACTGTGGTGGTGTGATGGAATGGAATTATGAAGGCCAAACTCAGGGAGGGAAACACGCTCTTTCGTCTCCTGAGGGGCGAGGAATCCTCGCCCCTCAGGAGACGAAAGAGCATGTCTCCCTCCCTGAGTTTGGCCTTCATAATTCCATTCCATCACAGGTGGTTTCTTGATTGCCTGAAAGCTATTCCTGTTCTTAATATGGATTAGGAATGAATTAAAATTTTAAAAAGTGTTCTCCTTTAAGAAGCTCCTAGACTCCATGTTTTGCTGCAAGAAGCTAATCCAACTACTCCTCTGAAAGATGTCCCTTTTTTTAGTAGCCTCCTTGATGTTATGGAATGGCCCAGATTTACTCAATGAGTTTTCTGGTTGAGGAGGGATTTGAATGTGGCTCTCCTCAGATGATGTCTGGCACTTTACTGCTATGCTCTCTCATGCTTACAGCTTTCTATGTGGTGGGACTGTAACTTGCTTAGATGCTGATCAAAATCTGGCATGGTTGCAGAAAACCGTACAGAAACCAATCACCCAGCAATTTTATAAGCATAACATATACCAAGTATATCATTTATTGCTTGTTCCCTGGTTTTCTATCTCTAAAATGCACAATGTAGCTTCAGGGTATAAGAAAAACAGACATTCATACCAAGGCAAAGACATTAAAATGCTTCTCTAAATAAACGAAATCCAGTAGTCAAAAGTAGATAATAATGTGAACGTCATCCCAATTAAATTTCTACACACTCTTAGCTTGCAGGAAAGGAGGTGGATGGCTTGAAGGGTTGCATCCTTGCCCTCAGGAAGACCCAGTCCATCCTACTGGCTCAGAGGCCCAAAAGGCTGGAGTACAGAGCAAGATGGATTCATAACATTGTTCAGTATTTGAAGGCAATGACAGCACCAGCTTTTACAGTACAAGCAACCAGCTTTTTCAATCTCTCTTTCAGGTCAAGAGCAACGCTGTCCGTGCCCTGGGAAACCTCCTTCATTTTCTCCAGCCATCCCACACCACCAGTCCCAGATTCAGCCAACCCATTGAGGAATCCATCCACGCTCTGACGTCTACAGTGCAGAGTGATGCCACAATGAAAGTGCGTTGGAATGCCTGTTACGCGCTTGGAAATGTCTTTAAAAACCCTGCATTGCCATTAGGTAAGTAAAAACAGCAGTGTGTGGCTTCCAAACAGTGGTACAGAAATGTCCCCCAGTTCTTTATCAGCACCGATGTCCTCTCCCATCTCTTTATGTCAACCAGCAAGGAATCTGGGGCTGTCTAAAGATCATGGGATGCAGGATTATGAAGAGAGGCGGCTAGATCAGACTGAGAGGGACCTCGTGTCCTGCTACCCGTAGAAGCTGTCTAAATGCCTGGAGAAAGCTCATCCATGGATTTAAATGTAGTAGCTCTAACCTGCTGTTCAAGCTGAGAAAGGCCAGCGATGGAAGCTTAAGCTTGCCTGCTGATAATCCCAAATTCATTCCCCAACCTCCAAGATAGCTGAGCAAGGCCTCTGCTTGGGAGAGAGACTGTTATTCAGAAGGGACAATACCCTGATGGAAAAGTAGGCTTATATTAAATGGAAATGATACTAAAAACGGTGGAAGTTGTAGAGAGTAAGGACGATGACCTTGACGGAGATATGCAAGATATCCAAGCACTGTGGCCGAGGTAACAAGGGGTAAAATGTATTTTAAGTCCACAACATCCAGATAACATTTGGAAATGGCTCAGGCAGACACCTCCTGAGTTCACTGGGATTTAAGGAGGAGGAGGAAGAACAGCACAATCAGACTTGCAAGCTTCTGTTCTTATAAGCCATTTCAGTAAAAGTAGTTCTAGTTTTCAGGTGGAGTTAATTTCCTAGTCTGGTCTACCTAGCAGGGCTGACATCAGTCTTGCAAGTCTGCTTGTGCTGTCTCTCCTCCCCCTTCTTATATTCCTGTGAATTAGGGAGGTGTCTGTCTGAGCCCCTTCCAAATATTTTCTGTCTGTTGTGGACTTTGGGCAAGTTACACCCCTCATCACTTTGCTTTGACACATCCCCATCAAGGTCGTCACCTTTACTCTCTCAAGAAGTCTGGTGAGGCTTTGATATTCTCACATGACGTCCTGAGAATGCTTGGGACAAGATTGCGGAAACCTTGAGATTCAGGCCATCACATTTTTAAAAATGATAATGAAGGTGATGGTTGTGGCACTATGGGGACTAAAAATACTAGTTTTAGTCATAAAAACTAAAGTCATTTTAGTCATTGTCATTCCGTATGTCAGAGTAATTCAGTACAGGAAGATTTTCTCCCAGCTCAGTTGTCAGTAGCACTCTTGAACATCCTTCTCCATGCAGGTGCCCTCTTGTAGTGGACCACAGTTCTTATTATTCCAGCCAGCTGCATTGTTGGCTAGGATGATGGGAAATGTCACCCATTGCATCTGGAGAGCGTCAGGTTGGAGGAGGCATTAAAAAAAAAATGTTGGCTTCCTGATAAAAATTTTTTTTGCCTATTTTGAATTCTTTAGGAGAAGCCCCTTGGACTGGCAAAGCCTACGATGCCCTCACATCAGCGGTCAAGTCCTGCAAGAATTTTAAAGTCCGCATCAAATCAGCCGCGGCTCTCTCCGTGCCATCTGAAAGGAGGCATTATGGGACTCCCAAGCAATTTTCCCAGATCTGGACCGCGTTGGTGACCGCTTTGCAGCGGAGTGAGAATGCCGAAGACTTCTTGGAGTTCAAATACAGCGCTAGCCTCCGAAGGCAGCTCTGCCACGCTCTGCTTCATCTGCTGAGCCTGGCTGAGGTGGCTGACCTACCAGACATCAGGAGGACAGTGATGGAGCAGGGAGAAGTAATTCGATCCTACATGTTGCAGTATATGAAATCGGGGGCTGAAGGTGAAGAAGCAGGAGCAGGAGAGACCGTTCCTGGAAGAGACAGAACCCTGGAAAGGGCCATTGAGAATGTGCGAAGGGTGGAGGAAGCATCTGAAAGCTACCCAGTGAAAAGGGGGACGCTGGCTTACTTAGAAGACCTCTTGAAGACCTACAACAGTTCTACAGAATTCACCAAAGCTTAAGGCAGCTGGAGAAGCAGAAGCCATGCCAAACTTGTGCTTATTACTAACGCACAAAAAAGATTGGAGAGGAAGCTATTAAATGATCTCAAGACTTACTGTGCAGCCACTGCCTGCAGAAGAATTAAAAGGTCCTTTTCTGTGGACCCTTTTTCCTTTCCTTTTTAATCACAGGGAAAGACTTCACAGAGGTTTTTTATACATTTTAAGCATTTGTCCTACCAACTGCCTCATTCCCAAAGACTCTACACAAGTAACGTAGGCAACAAATGGCACAGATTGGGGAAGGGTTTGCTACATCATAAATACAAAATAAAGAAAAACAAATCAAGTACCCATATATTTACATTCTCTAAAAATATCACTTTGTTCCAGTAAAGAATAAATTATTCGGTTCTAAACTTATTTTCATTGATGGTCTTTTGCCTTCCTGTGTAAGTCCTCTTATTTATCTTTCCTCTCTCAGTCTGAAGATACCAGGTTAGGAAAGGGTGGGTGGGGAAAAAAGGGTCTTCCCTTTTTGTCATGGGTGCGTCTTGTCTTGTTTTCAGGTGGATGCCCACCCCCAATTTAAAATGGCAATCTGAGTTTGACGTGGCAAACTTTAATTGTGTTGAAACCCACCTATTTCACTAAACTGGTGGCTATTCTTTTTAAGGCAGATCTTTATGTCTTCAAAGTTAAGGGTGCTTTTTGGACATCACGCCAAGCCACAGCTAGGGGTGCCTGATTACAGGTTGGCAACAATTAATTTTAGTTATAGCTGTCCTTTCCTTCTCCTGCTCTACAGGAGGAGTATATTGGTGAAACTGAATGTTTCAAGGCAGAAAAGATGAACAGCTTTTCCCCAACCTGGCTGTCTTCAGATATGTTGGGAGTACATCTCCCAGGATCCC
This sequence comes from Python bivittatus, assembly GCF_059951505.1. Lineage (NCBI taxonomy): Eukaryota > Metazoa > Chordata > Lepidosauria > Squamata > Pythonidae > Python > Python bivittatus. Next base: position 18,163,901 of record NW_028277096.1, read on the forward strand.
AGCCAGCAAAGGTATGGAGCTTGCAAATTCTGGAACCTCTGGTCCCAGCACTTCTCCACAGCACCATGTTCAGAAAAGTGGCACGTTGCTGGAGTTGTCATTTTTAATAATTCCTTTTAATGATAAAAACAGGAATGGAAGCCCTGAAGAATTACTTCTGGCCTGACTATTAGCACAGGTATAGAGGGTCAATGCGGAAAACCCAGCGAAATGGAGAAATCTTTCCAATAGCTTGCTTTGCACTGTAGCAATGTTATTACATGTATTGTGCCTTGGCCAACCTCTAACGTATCAGCCCATTTAAGATGAGGGTCAGTAAAAGAACAGCATTGTTGGCAAGAGAGAATCTGTTTACTATGTAAGTCCTTCAGGAGGTATTCAAGCTTCACTGAATTTTCATCTGATACTTCTCGCAGTCTTTCTCCACCTTTGCTCCAGAAGTCAACTTGGTGCTCTGTGGGCGTCTTACGTTCCCCATAGCCGTATCTAAGGTGTATCCATTTTATGCACGTGCAACTCTTGAGGGCAGACCCTTGAGCTGTGCGTGTGGAGGACTTCCAGCTTTCAGGGGGAGGCATCCCGTTGGGGCAAGGGTGCGTTAACAACCTCTAAGTGCGCAGGGGGTGGATTTTATGGGGATTTTTGCCTCATTGTTCTGTTTGCAAGCCAGCCCTTTGACATCCTTCCCTTGGATTGTTTCAAGGTGAGGGCACTTTGCTTATCAGCTGGAGGTATGATTTATTACAGGCCAGAGAAGTGACGGGCCTTTCCTAGTTCTCTCTGGCCTCTTTGAAAGGTAAGTAAGAACTTTGAAGCATTTCTGGATTTTTTTGGTTTTTTTGTTTTTGTCCTCCATAGCGCAGAGGCTTTCATACTTCCCACCGTTGGGTGTGCTTAACCATTGACACATGCCTAGGAATGCCTGTGCCTTGCAAAAAATAAAAATCTGGGATGTTGATTGGGTATGAGTCAGAATACAGGGCTGTACCATGTTACTCTGATGTAGTGGCCGGGTTGCTGCAGGCTGAGCTGCTAGGATTTGGGGATGATGGGATACCATGATGCCAGCTATCCTATTACTAGTGGTGCCACAGAGGTGTGACACATGTAAAAAGATAGTGTTTCAGTTGTCATAGCCACCATATTGACTTTTTGACAGCCCTCCCCCTCTTCCTGGACCCCCTGCAAGGTGTATTTCATATTACTAATTTTGTCCTGGCCCTTTTTAAGTGGCTGAAGTAAATCCTCTATGGATGCAGCCCAACATTTGAGGACTATACCTTTATGATTCTATTATCATTTTTCATGATTCAGCTATAATATTGTGTGAAAAGTGCCTTTACTTGATGTTCAGCAAGGGTAGGACTCCATCTCATCTTGGACTCCTTGATATCCCCCCCCCCAAGCCTGTACAAAGAGGAAATGAGCAGGTCAACGTCTCATCAGGAAGATGGCTATCTTCATGTTCCAAGCCGGTCAAGACCAGTTTTCTGAGTTTTTTTTTCAGAAGTAGCTTGCCCTTGCCTTCTTCTTCCTAGGGATGAGAGACAGGGGTTGGCCCAAAGGTGCCTGTGGTTTCTTGCCTAAGGCAAGACCAGAACTCATGGACTCCCGATTTATAGCTCACTACCTTTAACCACAACACCAAACTGGCCCTCTTTGTATTCACACCAACAACTAAATTAAGAGTGGAGCATGATCGAAGAAGCTTTGGCTTATGCATTGGGCTTCTTCTGCAAGCCCGTCTAGCAATGGTCCAAGCTAGAAGACGCCTCACGAAATGGAAACACCTCTTCATTTGGCCCACTCCAGGCGAGCGATCCTGTTTCTTCTCCCATCTCCTTCCAACCTCCAAGCAATCAAAAGTCCAAAGTTCAGGTGGTAGCTTCAAGTTATACAACTCAAGTCTGTCACACAATCTCGCTAAGTCAACACACCGTTTTCCTCTCTAGAAAAAAAATTGACCGTTTCCTTGACTCCAATGCATTTCTCAGCTGCACTGCAAGTGCCGAAACCTGCAGCTTTTGGAAGGGGTAAGAGGTAATGATCTCAAAGGTTGGTCCAAGCTTTGAACTGCATTCCCAAATTGTCTTTAGAAGCTCTTGCTTGATTGGAAGTCAGGGCTCAGCAGCACGGTGCCCGCAGATACTAATGTACTCTTTGGAGTCTGGTAGGCTCCCTGCCCCACCTGCATTTAATTCTTTTTAAAAATCCTATTAATTTAAAAGCTAACAAATGAGACACTGCAAAGCACAGCATCACCCTCTAGCATCCCCTTGATAAAAATGTCTGGTGCTCATATATCGGTCCTCTTAAGTATTCTTATAAAATACACATGGTTGGTTAGTGCAATTTAGTGCTTTGTTTTATTTTAATATGTGAAGCAATCTGTCCAAAGAAAAAGACAGAGGGGAACCAGGAGGGTTAAGAGCTGCCTGGGCACCTGGAAATGTGCTCAGATTGAAAGCTGATCAATGCTGGACATAACGGAGCTATTATTTCCTGAGATTTGGAAACTATCTTTCTCTTGATGTGGCCTAAAATTGGATTTTCCTCTTTAGGTTGGTGCCTTCTTTAATGGTCTTTCAGGAAACGGTAACGAGGGATCTCTTTTGGAAGACATGGGTGAATTTATATTGCTGCTGTTGTTATTATAATTATGGATTTTTTTTTTTTACTTGATGATAACCCTCAGAATTACTGGGAATATGTGAACATTTACATTTTACCTACTGTGGATGTTTTAATTATCATTTTTCTACTGTGTTTGTTTTAATTGTTCATTGTAATCTGCCAGAATTTTTTTAGAGATTTGGCAGAATGCAAGGGTCAGTCAGTTGCTGATTTTATTTATTTATTTCATGAATTTATAGGGCCACCCAACTCAAACAATGTGACTCTGGATGGCATATAAGAGAAGCAAGCAATAAAGAAAGAAAAATAACCATACAGTGTTAAAAAAAGAACAGCCCAACATGTAAAATATAAAATGGCAACAAATGGGAAAGATCCTTTTCGTGCATACAGTGGTATACCTAGTATCCCCATATTCTTCCTGGGATCTGATTTCTTTTTCCTAAGTAAAGATTTTGCTTTGGTCGTTATTACATTTCATTCTGTTATTTTCTCTAATGTACCAAACCCTCTGGCACCCAACTGATAAACCAAACAAACATGTCATTCAACCCATTCCTAACTAGCTTGCTAATCAGAATGCCATAGGATACTTTGCTGAAGTCAAGGTATATTATGTCTGCTGCATTCCCACAATCTGCTATGGAAGTAATCTGACTGAAAAAATGAGGTAAGACTAGAATGGCAAATCTTCCTTCCTTCTCCTTCTGGCCCTACAGATTTAACTCATTAAAGAATAGGAAGTATGTCCTGATAATCTTTTTCTCAGGCTCAAGTGAACCATATTTCGACCAAGCTTTATGGTACACCAGGCTGCAACACTGGTGTGTTTTAATTATAAAAAAAGTTCCTTTTTAGGCTGGCCTTCCCAGCTATTAACTTCCTCTAGCTTTTGTTTTATAATGTATTGTTTCCAATTCTGGTTTTAATTCTGCTTTTAAATGGTTGTAAGTCTTCTAAACCACTTCAGGATGATTTGCAATCAGAAATGGTTTAAAAATATATTTCATCTTCATCATTATGGTGATTCTGCTGGAATGCTGCTGCCAGACAAAGTTGGGCTAACTAGGGAAATCCATAAGCCGATAATCAGGAGTTTACTATCTACCTGTATTCCTCTGACTTGAGGAAGCAGGGTGGAAGAGATAGGAGAAAACAGAGGAGGTGAATCATTGTAATGCCTCCTACAAGTTAAACATATTTCCTTGATCGTAAAAATAACACAGTTCGGCTCTTGTTTAACTTGCAGGGAGCATTACAAAGATCACCCTAAGGTGTGGTTTGTTTAGCGTTAGCTTAGTGTGCTATGGCTTAATGCAATGTGTGAATCCGGCCAAAGTTTGGTGTTTTTGTTCCAGAGTGAAAGAAGAGATGTTTGCTAGGCATGTCAGAAGCATTAAACGCCATCTCCTGTCTGTGGGACCATCCAAGAAAAAGTTTATCTTTGTTATTATCCTGAATGTTCTGTCTGGTTCAGAGACAGGTCCTCCAAGCTTCCATTTCAATTGCTAGAATTAGATTAGGATGGTATTTTTGGGGTGGGAAATAACTTTAAAATTGCTGTCCATCAAATCTTGACAGGCCAAGCCATGACCCGGGTTGCTGACTTTGGGGAAGGATAGCAATCAGATCTATTTACTCTCTATTCCTCTTCTTCTTTCTCCTCCTTCAGATGATAAAAACACATCCAGGAAATACCTTCAGTGACCCTTTGACAGATAAAAAAAATCCCAATTTAAAATAGAAGTGTGTGTGTTTTTCTCAGATTTGTAGAGCTACAAACAAGAAGTTAATCTTAGGTCAAGCAAACCCAAGTACAAGCTGTAGAGGTTTTGGTCTGAGTCTAAAGTCTGAGCTTGGGGTGGGGAGTGGAAGGGGAGAAAATCAGCTGGGAATCTGCTGACCACAACATATAGAAAGTTCTTCCATTCATCTATGATGGTTTGCTTTAATTGTCTTCTTGCTTGCTTGAAAGTGGATGGAGTCTTGGAGACCTTTTACTCTCACCAAGATGCAACCTGGAGATAATGTTGAAAGGAAGCCTTGTGACAAAATGCCACAATGAATTTTCACTACCTGATAAGTATGCTGTTTAAGGTGTTTATGTTCACTAACTCCATTGCACCTTTACAGTTTCCCCTTTATTTTTACCCAGCAGTGTCCCTGGTGGGAGGCACTGGTTAAAAATGGACAAGATGGCAGCTGCAGCCATGTGATCAAAGCTACACTCTTGTTTTTATTTCTTCCTTCCTTCCTCAGCACTCTACATTCCATAGCTGTCAAGCGTGCCTCTTCTCTTAGTCTGTTTTATGATAGTAATCATCATAATCTATCTGAATTCCACTTTTTTGCCCAGAGGGCATTCTACCAGACTAAGAGTTAAAACAACAGCAACACAAAAACCATGAACTTCTGATAAATCTAGTAACTCTTCTCCTTTCTCATAATTGCTAGACTCCAGCAACCACATGGTTTGCTCTCTCCCTCATCATGTTGCTGCAGATGGAACAACCTTTCACTGAAACATAGATTTTTGGGGCATCCCAAAGTTAGTATGTTCCAGGAAGACATAATTACAAACTTTAACTTGACTTTGAAATAAGGCTTAATCTTTTCAGACATCCATCTTCTTTCGACCTATATACTTATTGCATGGACATTGATGGCTGGACGATGGCCATGAATTCTTCATGGGTTTTCTTTCTTGGCTGGCTGGGAAATTCTGGGAGTTGAAGTCCACCCGTCTTAAAGTTGCCAAGGTTGAGGAACCCTGACTGGAAGGGTTTAATCTCTTAGAGAACTTCCATTCCACCTGTTAGCTTTATTTTTCTAGATTTTCTAGATGTTTTTTTAGCTGGAGATCATGCCTGTGGAATTTGGCCATTTTACGGATGAATTGGGGGAGGGGCACAATTTTGGGACACGTCTCATTGTTTTAGGATGTATGAGACGAAAACCTTGGAGACATTTGGCTACCATGGTGGAAGGCACCACCCTGAACAGCTTTTCTTATGCAGGTTATAGGAGATGTTGACCCTTTGGGGTCATGGTAGCAGTGTATGTATGCACTTAGGGTCACGTAATCCAGATTAGTTAAGCCTTGGCATACATCTGGCTCCTTCTTATTGACACAAACAGGAAGAGAGAACAGCTGTAAACTGCTCTACTCAGTCTCCTTCTGTTTGTGCAAAGGAGGTGCGGAAAGGGAGAGGGTTCCCCCTTGCAGGCATGGATGTATTTATTTTATTATGAATTGGATATATTTTAATCTACTTCCAACGTTGTTGTTTCAAAGCCATATACAAATAGCTCCATAAAAATGAGTGAAATGCCACCATAATATTACAAAAAAGTCATAGAATTCCACCTATCCAGAACTCTGCTGCATCTTTAACCTGTCTTTTCATAAATGTATATTCTATTTACCTCCCTTAATGTTTCAAAATATAATGTAGCTTAATTTAAAAACAATCCATTCTTGGGGAACCAGGACAAATGGGGACTTTTAAGAACAGGGTGGACAATCACCTCTCAAGGTTGGTTTAATTGGTTTTTCTGCACAACGAAGCCACCTTGTGCTGCAAACTCCAGCCCTTCCAGATGCATGGATGTCATGACTCATACACCAAAGAGGCAGAATTTGCATTTGATGCCCTAATGCTGGTTTTGTTTTTATTTATTAAACCCCTTTTCTAATCTACCCCAATCCCCAAGGACTCTGGACACCCTACAAGTATAAAATCCAGATCATGGAACAAAATATAAACTTCCAAAGCTAGCAGAGCAAAGACCCTGGATGGGGAAGGTTCCACAGGATGGGGGCCTCAATGGAGAAAGCCCATCACCTAATCCACCATCCCCTGGTATTTCTCTTGGAGGAGGTGTTGCAATCAGTCATTGGGTTCTCGCTAGATTGGCAGATTCTGTCCTGAAAAGGGGCTGCCAAAAATTGTATCTCTCAGGGCTGTGCTCTAAAGGGTTTTCAGAGTGATAGCCAGCACTTTGAATTGGGCCCAGAAGCCTACTGGTAACCATGCAGTGACTTTAACACTTGTGTTATTCTGCACTGATGGGATTGTCCCATCAGTAGTCTAGTTGTCATACGCTGTACCAATTGTCTCCAAAGACAGGCCCACATAGAACACATTGCAGTAGACTAACTGGGCGGTGATCAAGGTGGGAATCATAGAATCATAGGGTTGGAAGGCATCTTGGAAATTCTCTAGTCCAACCCCTGTCCATGATAGGAATCCTTAGTCCATCCCAGACAGTTGGTTCAACCTTTATCTGAAAATCTCCCGTGATGGAACACCCACCACTCCAGGAGGCAGGTTGTTCCACTGTAAAATAGGTCTCGCAGTCAGGAAATTCCTCCTTATTTCAAGTTTGGATTTCCCTCTGTAAGGCTTCCACCCGTTGGTTCTTGTTTTACCTTCAGGAGGTATGGAGAATAAATCCTACCTCTTCCCTGGGACAGCTCTTCCAGGAATGGAAGACTGCTATCATGCCTCTCTGTAGCCTTCTCTTCTTTAGGCTAAACCTGCTCAATTCTTTCAACAGTTCTACATAGGATGTAGCCTCCAAGCTGCTCACCATCTTTCTTGCTCCTCTCTGCACTCTTTCTAGTTCCTTAGCATCCTTCTTGTATTGTGGTGACCAAATCTGGATACAGTATTCCAGGTATGGTGAGTCACAGACATCCACATCCAGGTAGAGACATAACTGGTAGACCACTGAAGCTGGGCAAAGCTCCCTAATCATGGCTTCCACCTGCTGCTTGAGCAATTGCTGAGGATCCAGGTGGCCCCCCAAGTCCTGAATCACCTCCTTCAGGAGGAGAACAACCTCACCTGGAGTAAGTACCAGTCTTGATATCGTTGGCTTGCCAATGACATTTATTATGTTTACTATAATATATATTTATTATAACATATCTTGATTTTTCAGAGACCTCATAAGAGCTCTCCCCGCTGGGGTCTCCATTCATTTTATTCTCACAACAGCCCTGTCTGATAAGTGGGTCTAAGAAGCGATGACTCTTCCCCAAAGCACCCACTGAGCCCCATGGTCATGCAGAGATTTGAACATGGTTCTCCCGAGATTCTGTGTAATGCCTTGACTATCGTGTTTCATTGAACTTCCCAACAGTTGCCATTTTTAACTAGCCCAAGGAGAAATTTCTTGGAGAGGTTGGCCGGAAAAAAAGGGGAAAGACAGTTTTAGGGTGCATGAATAGTTTCCAAACCACAGCAAATAGTCCTACTTTGTTCTGCACTTTGTCTCTCAGGAAGGGAATTCCTGTTCAAAACATCAGAATGGAAGAAGGATTTGGATGACTTGAACAGGTTTGGAAAAGACGACTGAGGATGATCAAGAGATGAGAAACTAAGTCCTGAGCAGAGGTATCTGTGTGGGGGTGTCTCTGGTCCTGCAAAGGGGGCTTGAAGGAGGTGGGCATGTTTAGCCTCGAGAAAAGAGAGCTCACATGAAGATAGGAGGACGTTCTTCAAACATATCACACAGAAGATTGCAAGAGCTGCTGTCCTTGTTCCAGAATCCAGATATGGAACAATGCCATTAAATTATAGAAGGGAAGATGCTGACTTCATATTAGAGAAAACTTCTTCATTACAGTAAGTACAGTTTGACTCTGGGGTTCTAAATCCGTTATTGGTTTGTTTGCTTATTTGTAAATCAGATTTACAGTGGTACCTCGGTTCACGAACGCTTCTGTTCACGGACAATTCGGTTCACGAACAGCACCATTCGCAAAATTTTGCTTCCGTTCGCAAACTCCGCATCGGGTGACGAACATGACCCGCGGCCATCTTCCCTGCTGTGACCCGTGGTCGTGGCTTCCTGTAGCGGGGGGGGGGACTCTCCCTCCAAGCAATAACCGCCTCCCCACCCGCCTTCCTGTCCTCCACGCCAGAAGTCGCCTCGAGCAAGGTTAGCGTTCTCTCTCTTCATACTGCACTGTACTGTATTTTGTTTCATATTTTTATGGTTTTTTTAAAAAATACATATGGTTCAGAACGGATTAACCGTATTTACATTGAACCTTATGGGAAAATTTGATTCGGTTCACGACCAGTTCGGTTGGCAACCAGAGTCATGGAACGAATTAAGTTCGTGAACTGAGGTACCACTGTATATCCTACTGCAGTCATCAAAGACTCTCAGCGGCTCCCAATAATAGACAAAGCACCACAATCAAGCAGAAAATACATTCCAAAACATCCTAGAAATATGGCAAAAACGTGGCAAGCCCATTGCAAATCCATTGCCTGCCTTTCACCACCACCGTTTTGCTGGTTACCCACCCCTAACATTGGAGGATTGCTGTTTGCACTGGCAAGGCTGATGGGTCTTAAAAGAGGGAGGCCTTCAGGATCGAATACGAAGACTTTTCTGATCTCTCTCCTTTCATGGTTTGCACTCGCAGTCATTGTATTTCACTGTGTCACAATCTGTGAACCAGACACATGCATCTGGGGCCAAAACGTGTGTGTGTGTGTGTGGTATGTGCATGCATATATATTACATCTTACAATCTGGGCTTTGAGCCCAAACTGAATTGTCCTAACTCTGACAATAGGTCAAACATCATCCATACCCAATCTGATCAACGTTGGGTGTGGTTCCTTCTGTTTTTGAAGTTGTGCCAGAACTGGACTGTGGCTGTTTATCAGAGAAGTGGGAGTTCAGGTTAATTACAGAGCCCTCCCCAGGCCTTCCCACACCCCGTGGCCTTGGTGGGGTCTGCAGTGGGTGAACCGACAGAGAAAAGTGCTTTAGAGAGAGACAGGTTTCAGGAGCGTTATATAACCCAGAGCTTCAATTTAGATAAGGCACAGGACTTGTTTTTCTTATTTCAAATCTTGGGGCAGGGGTGTTCCCTGGGAAGGAGGATCAAAAGCATTGCATAGACACATAAAGAAAAAGAAAAAGAAGCAGGGCTTCTCTTGCATGGTCCCAACTATCAGGTTGACTTTTTTGACCACTGTCCCCCATTGCCACAGATGGCCTTCTCTTGTGGGTTTGGCAAGTGCCTGTGGAGGAGTTGATCAACAGAGAAACTAGAAAGGGATGGTAGGAGAGCCTTGAAGTGAAATGGACCATCTCACTCTGGACAGCAGACAGGGAGATGCCATTGCTGGAAAAGTCACTCCATTGTGCAGTTAAAAACAAGGGGTGTTTGTGCATCTGGTTGTTGGGCAAGTTAAGGAGATTTGAGCTAACTGGGTAGCTAGGAAGTGATGTGGAATAGGTGACTATGTTCAAATCTTGTGCTAAAGTGTTAGCCTTGAATTGTGGAATCAATCACAGTGTGCTAAGCTGTAGTTGCGGCTTATATAGCCCAGTGGCTGGGTTCATTGTGATAGGCCAAGCCCAAACCAAACAAACCACATTATAGCTTAGCGTAGTTGTGTGAACCAGGCTCAGGACAGCAAACTGTCGCAAATCTGAAAGTAGGGCAGGTGATTCTGGATGCGGGCAAGGACGGGCAGACCAAATGCAGTTTGGACCCTGCAATCAGAGTCAGATGCTTCGCAGTGTGAGGTAGAACACCCTCAGCTTTCCCTTTCTTATCTCGACTTCTTGGCAATGCAACGGTGGAATGGAGTTGTTCCCCCTTGTTTATTGCAGAGGGAAAAGAATGTGCATCTTGTGGCTAGCTCCAGTTCTTTGAAGGTACCAGAAGAAGGAAGCCATTGCCCTGTGATAGGACTTGAACCAATGCGTGGGAATTGCCAGCACATCCATTTGGGCTGCACGTTAGGAGAAACATCTGAGGGTAAGACCTCTCAGACAGTGGAACAGATGACCATTAATATAGCTAGGCACTCCTTTGCGGAAGATTTCAAGCATGCAGCAGAGGATTGGACCAGATGTCTGGTCTTCCTTTCAATTCAGCCAAGCTAAGAGAAGCCCAGCCCTAAAGAACAGGAGAAGAACCTTACTAGATCAGAGCTAATCCAGGTTAGAGAACCTCCAGGTTTTGCTCAGCTACAGCTTCAAGCATCATGCAGCATTGCCCAGGCTGGCTGACATTGCTGGGAATTGCAGTTGAACAACTTTTGGAGGATTACAGATACCCCACACTTGATCTAATCTATCGGCCTGTTTCCACTGGGTCCCCAGTTAGGCACTCCTGGGAAATCAGTCAAGATACAGTCCTTCCTATTGCTTGCCTGAGGTAGACTTCAGAAGTAGACTGTCTCTAAGCATAGGTGCTCCCTTTTGTTGTAATGGCCAATTAGTGTTGATAGGCCTTTTTCACTATGAAAGTCAAAACAGATCTAACATTAAATGTGTTCAAACTCCAACCGCCCCCAATGGTTACTTCAGGGAGAAAAAGAGATTAGGACTACAATGTATATGAGGAAGGGTTTTTTTTTAAAGTTCTTCCTCTTCCTCTTCCTCTTCTCTTTCTCTTCCTCTTCCTCTTCCCCTTTCTCCTTCTTTTCCTTCTCTTTCTTTTCTTCCTTCTCCATTCCTTCTCCTTCTCTTCCTCCTCTTCCTCCTCCTCCTCCTCCTCTGTTGCATTTATATCCTACCGTATTCAAAAGTAACTTTGGGCAGTTAGGACTACATTCCATAGAAAATCCCCTCCCTTGCCAATATGGGACAAATGATAACTTTGGAAAGGGGAGAAGGTGATTTTCCAAGGGTCAAAAAGCAGCCAGCAGGAAGGAATAAATCCCTCGCCAAATCCCAGTCTAGAACATAGCTTCCCTCCTGTCCATTATCATTAAAAGCAAGCAAGAAGCAAACCCGTTTGTGTGATTTACTAAGCAGGGCAAGCATGAATGAATCATAAAATTATACAGTTGGAAACAGACATTGAGGCCACTAAACCCAGCCTCCTATTTCGTGCAGAAGCTTAAGGTCACCCCCATTCAACAGCTTTCCAATATCCCAGGAATTCCTGGCGTTAGCAGACCCAGCCACAGAAAGGGACAGAGACGTAGGAAGGGTGAATCTGATGCCTGGTGATGTTCTCCTGAACCTCGGGGAGGACTTCCAGCCAATAAATCTGGCCTTAGAATGCTGGCTGCTAAGTCACCCCGCGCAGCCCTTGCATTATCAGAGAACTCTGAGATTTATCGACAAAGGGGAAATATATTTCAAAACCTGTGCATTGGTCACAGGATTGAGTTTTTATGGCCTAAAATAACAAAACTGGGGAGAATGGAGTCCCTGAAAAAAGTTCTCATGAAGTTCTCTAGGGCAGGATTTTAAAACTATCTTGAGATGATTCTGTTTGTAACACTAGATGGCACCATGTCCCAACCTCTCTCAAAAATGACATCTTAATTCACCTCCTGAGATGCACAGATGCTGCCGCTCGGGGCACTGAGCCACAGCTTCGTAATTCCATCCAGCCCAACTCTGACAATTCTCCTTAATTACAAAACAATTACCAGTCAGCAAAAGAGAGAGAGAGAGAGAGAAGGAGAGAGAGAGAGAGAGATTTCCTTTCACAATCTATGAAACCTGAGGCTTTGCAATATTTAATTCATCTATGAAAAAATGCATCTTTTTGATCATTTAAGAAGAATGGCCTGATTAGAGACATCAGATTATGTTTAACGCACCTCTGAAGATCCCCTGATTCCATTTTGGCCTACGACTGGGGAGATTGTTAATGCAATTCAAAAGTTCTGTCCACATTTAGTGAGTTTGGGATGAAAAACACTGCATCTCCTCTTCTGCATTTTGGAGGTGAACTGACCTTCCAAATACCACTGATTGACATCCAGAATGCCTTCATTCCTTTTACACGTTGCATGTTTTATATAGATATAGATATTTCAAATTTGTTACCGCCCATCTCACTGCAGAGCGACTCTGGGAGGTTTACAATGAAAAGAATAATTATTAGTTAAAATAGAATAAATATGAATTAAAATACATTACAAGAAGACTTCCTATATAAATAATAAACATCACACACACACACACACATATATAATATGTTATTATAATTATAATTATATTATATTTATATAACATATTATATTATATACCATATATAATTATATATGTTCTATATATATTCTATATATATAGAATTCTATATATTCTATTCTATATATATAGAATTCTATAACATATAGAATAATATATAACAATATATATGTATTGTTATGCTGATATCTTTGAACTTTAAGAATGGTAAATCTTGATTCTGCAGCATTCCAGTTTGGAAACGTGAGCTTGGTAAGTTCTTATAAAAATGAAAACAGCATGAAATTCTCCCCGTCTTTATTTCTGACTAAGTTTCCCCACCCTCTTCCAAATCAGCCATACATATAACACAGTTCATTAGTTCACCCTTGCAAGGGGTTCAAAGCCGTAAAGAGCTGGTGGTCATGTGATTTGCTCCCTCTAACCCAGTGTTTCTCAACCTTGGCAACTTTAAGACGGGTGGACTTCAATTCCCAGAATTCCCCAGCCAGCAAGGCTGGCTGGGGAATTCTGGGAGTTGAAGTCCACCCGTCTTAAAGTTGCCAAGGTTGAGAAACACTGCTCTAACCCCAAGAGACACTCAATCACCAAAGGTCTCCAGCTACCATTAGCAGAGGAACACACGGACTTCTCTTCAGACGCGACGTATGATGGTACAGTGCAAACAAGCAAAGCAGAAAACATCATTACCCCACCGTTTGTTTTAATGCCTCCCCATTGCAATTCATCCCAAGATCCAGGGCTCCGCCACCCTTCCAATGCCCCATTCCCACAGGAGGGAGGCTGTTTTTCTTTTCCTCTAGTGTGTCCTCCCACTTTCTCAGCCGTTTGATATTATTTCGGCGATTTCTGAGTCAGCTTGATTTATGGCTAGTCATAAGAGCCTTGCTGGCCAGCCCGGAGATGGCTGTTCTGAATCCGTGTATTTCTGGGACGACGCTGACTCCCTCGTCCTCTCGGCTCAAAGCTCCCCACTTCACCCCGGAGCTGTTTCTCCTTCTGAAAAAAAGTGTTGGCAAAACCAGGCAAGAAAGGTGAGGCCTTGCAAAGGCTACGATATGATCTGCGAATCAGTTAATCCGCTTGCTCCCAACTGTGGCGAAAGGATGAGGAGGAGAATTGGGTAAAGCCAGGGCGTACTTATATACAGTACCAATAAATCTATTAAGGTAGCATCCATTGCCCCACGTTAACCTAATTCTTAAAACTATTTTTGATGGATTTGTGTCATGCCACAGTGGAATAACTTCTCACGTTTCCAGAATCTGCGGGCTGCTTTAAAAGAAGTTCAAGACGATGGGTTCAGACTTCAGGGATCTTACAACCGGAATTTGCCCAAGTCTTTAGAGGCTGTTGTCTCTGGTGAGCTCCATGAGGTAGACCAGACCAGGAAATCAACTCCACAGGAAGGCTAAAAGTACTTGTACTGAGATGGGCTATAAGAACAGAATCTTGCAAGTCTGGTTGTGCTGGACCTCTTCCCCTTCCTTATCGTTCAGTTAATTAGGGAAGTGTCTGAGCCTCTTCCAAATATTATTTGACTGTTGTAGACTTAAAAATGCTTCAGTTCCTCATTACCCTGGCAATGGTGCTTCTATATCTCCATCAAGGTCATCTTCCTTCTCTCTACAATTTCCTAGCCTGATCTACCTAGTGAGGCTGATATCAATCTTGCAAGTCTGCCTATCGAGGTGAATATGTGTAGCTCAGTGTTGAACTGTGGAGTCCTTGGGGTTCTCTGAGCTTGGTTCTTTTCTTGCAAACGTTTCATTACCCAGCTAGGTAACATCTTCAGCACATTCAGTGCACATTCAGTGCACTGAAGATGTTACCTAGCCGGGTAATGAAACGTTTGTAAGAAAAGAACCAAGCTCAGAGAACCCCAAGGACTCCACAAGTCTGCCTATGCTGTACCTCCTCCCCCTTCTTATACTCCTGTGAATTAGGGAAGTGTCTGTCTGGGCCTCTTCTGAATATTTTCTGCCTGTTGTGGACTTATGGTATCTTTTACTCCTTGTTACTTTGGTAATAGAGCTTGGATATCTCCATCAAGGTCATCTTCCTTACTCTCTACATCTGGGTCCTAATCTGACCAGGGGTTGTGCTTGGTCTATTGCCATCAGAGATAAGAAAAATGTTGACTTGGACACACCAGGGTCTTTTCTGTGGTGGCCCCCCAGCTTAGAAATGTCTTCCCACGCAAGGTTACTTGGCCTATATAAGCTGGCTGGTATACTAGCTGGTTGGTTGGGATGCCAAATAGAAAATATTTCACTAAGCCATTTTGGTATGGATTTCTTGCTTCCATGAGTGGTGATGATACTGGCAGCTTCCGTGGAACCAATACTGGTGAAACACAAATGGCAGTCTGTGTTCCCCTGAGTGAGTTGCCAGCCTCTCAATCAGGGAAGCATGTACTGCGATGGCTTTGCCGTTGCCTTATAAAACAGTCTTCCATCAAGGAATTCTTTTCTGAAAAATGCACAATATTCGAGGGATTACCTTTGCTCCCTCCATGTTCTGAAGTGGCCCTCTCAGCCTCCTCTGACATCTAGCTGCCCCTTTTCAAATTTGGCTATCTATGTCACCTATGCTGGTTTCAACCTGGTGGAGAAGCAGACTCTGAGAACCTTCATTGTTTTGCCCATATCTGCGCTGGGTGCCAGCAAACGGAGTGGCCCATTTTGCGGTCTCACGGCTGCCATGCACAGCTCGAAGGGCTCCGTTGTTCTTCTGCGAAGGTGGTACGAAGAGTCAAGATGGGGGCTGTGACCAACTGATTGAAACTCCACCCACAGTCATGGTCACGGCTGTAATCTTGACTTTTCCTGTCTCCTGTTCCTCTCTCCCCTTCTTTTCTTCTAGGGCATTTCACTGTAAGAGAGTTTTTTCTTTATTCTGCTTTTAAAGAGCCTTTGCCACACAGCTGTCACACCTTATTCTTGGGATTTCATTTGGGATCAAGACATCCTTAGTTAGTAGTGCACCCATTTTTTTAAAAAGATCCTTCTTCCCTCGTTTTATCTTTTTAGAGACAAATCTCTTCCGGAGGAAATAAGATAATTGCCTAGTTCCTTTGGATGTAGGAGTGATATTTTCTGCCTGGAAGCGTTCTCCATTTTTATTTATTTATTTAAATGGTTGCTTGTTTAATTTTTAGGAATATGTTTTTAAACATTAAATTGAGTTTTGTTGCATGCCCCCTTGAATATGATTTCCTACATAAAGGTGGGTTATGACTGTCAAAAGGAATAAGCAAACATTCATAGAATCATAAAATTGGAAAGGCAATTTAGGGCCCAACACTCTGCCTAGTGCAGGAATCTAAATTAAAGTATGTATTCCCAATAGATTGCTATCTGGTCTCCTTTGATTTTGTTTCTGTTCCCATTTAAATGTTATGAAAAGAGGGTACGATGCCCACAAAACTCATTGCCCAATCTTAAATCAGGCATTTTTTCATACTTTTAAAATGCTTTGCAAAATTATTTTGGCCCAAACTGATGAAGAATGAAAGCAGAAATAGTCAAATACAAATTCCCATTAACTGTTAATTATATGGGATTTAAATGATTGACAGTTCGCAACCAGGCAACACAGTTTTCCTGAAATATATTTTTGGACACCTCATTGTTTGTTTTTAGTATCTGCCATTTTGCGGTTTTGTTTTGTTTTATTGCAATTGCTCCTTCTACTCCCTGTAGCTGCTAAGAAGATTAGCATCTTAACAGTGGCCTAAAATTATGTTTAAATATTAAATCAAGGTCATTTAGCCAGCCATACTGAAAGCCTACTGTCCTAAAGGAGGACTGAAATCAAAAGCTCTGATGACCTCATCTGAAAGATGACCGGGAGGGGAACAAATAAATATTTGAAGGGAAGGGAATTTCAAAAACCAGACAGCTGCAGCGAAAAGGCCTCATCCTGCAGCTTGATAGCGCCAATGTTTGCAAAGACGAGCAGATGAAAGTGATGTTCCCTGAGAGCCAACAGGGTGAGCCCGTGGTCATTTCATCCAAAACTTCTGCAGGCCTTCCAGCCTGAATCAATTTCCCCGGTCACAAGAACAGGTGGGAAAGTCCACTCCGGGTCCAAAGAAGCCATCCATCGGCAGTCCCGTGCCTGGCTATTAGGTGAGGCTCTGGCAAAATCCAGTTGGAGACCAGTCCAACTGATCCTTGTCCCCTGATCAGTCCAACTGATCCTTGTCCCCTTTCCCTTGATCCTTGTCCAGGAAAAGGGACAGCTGGCCACCAGGAGATCAGGACCTCCACCAGGAGATCAGGACCTCCTTTCTCTTGGGAATGGGGCCACAGGTTGGGCTAGGACCAGACCCTCTCTCTGCTGAGAAATGTGTGAAATTCAACTTACCTCTCCCTCCCCCTCCTGCTTTTCTGGACTTTCTCTGGGTTTTTTTTTCACTCCCCCCTCAAGCGGAACTGTTCTCAGAGAAACATTCCATTTCACAAGGGCTAACGACTTTCTTCTGTGCCCTTGCATTAATGAGTCCGGGGCCCGGCTCTCGTCAGAGAGAAGCCATGCACGAAATTGCTTGAATTTTTAATTCAGGAGGGTTATGATAGGAGAATCAAAGTCACACACTACAGTCGCCGAAGCTGGGGCCGACATGGGCCATTGGCCTGGCCAATTTTCTTTGATTTTCTCCAAATATTTCTTCATTACCACCTCCCCAATCCACCACTTCCTTGCCTGTCCTTGCCTTGGCAACGATATGCACCTCGTTTCTTATTTTTTTAAAAAAACGAAGCACCCTCCCAGCCGAGAAACGCTGGTTGTCATCTCTCTCCCCACCTCCCACCCCCACCGAGTTTACTTTGCACCTGGACCTGCTGCTAAGTTCTGGGAGACTGCCTCGGTCGGCCCCCTCCCTCCCTCGGATTCACTTCGATCGCCAAGAAGGTGGACGCACCCAATAGGAAACCGGCCCAAAAAAAGGGACAGTTTTCATTGTGCCTCCCCCAGTGGGGTAGAGGTGGCCTCCTTGGGAAAAAGTAGAACATCAAATGAGAAGCCTGTCTTTTTGAAGGGTCACTTGTTGGATCAAGGGCCGCCACTCTGGTTTGTGGGAAAGGACGCCGAAGGCATGCCAAGGGAGGCGTTGCCAAAAACCATCACCACCCCAGCTTCTTGAACTCCCTTGAGATGCTACAAGGAAGCTCTTTCGTTCCCAAATTCAGAGCAAAAATGGAAGATTTTCTTGCCAGGAATAGCTTTCCCAAAGGAATCTGAATAATAGGTATATTTTCTTTGTAAGAACTCTAGCTGCAAGAATCCATGCTAAGGCATCCTGGACAGATGGCTGTTTAGTCTCTGCTTGCAAAAGCAAGGAAAGCCATGGATTCCATGGTCAAACTGTTGGATTTATTTATTTATTTCTATGTTCAGTCAAAATACTGTAAATCCATCGTTTCATGTCCTGGAGCAAGTGTCTGGGCAACATCCTTCCAGGGCCCTACTGTATCTACCCTCAGCATTCGCTCAAGGGTGAACATACCCAACTTGTACAGTTTAGTTTATAGTCCCCTGATCTTCTTAGCTACCCTTCTCTGAACTTCTCTAAATCCTTCTAAAGCTGTGGTGCCTGGTTTTTTTTTTTTTTTGGTGCCATCTAAAAATTCATTTGCTTTTTTTTTTTTTTTTGCAGCCTTGTCACACTTGCTCATAACTGGTTTGCAATCACCCACCCAGAGTTTGCACAAGTGTTCAGAACAGATTGAAGAATGATGGTCCTTTAGACAAACAACTCCACATGGCAGAAGATCCCATTTTTTTCCTGGCTGGCTGTGTTTCATTTTCAGGATTTAATTAGAAGTAAATAGCCAACAGAGTTTCCTTCCAGCTGTCTATTCCTCACTGGTCACGTGAAATTATAAAATCGGTGATGACTTTGGCAGGTTTCTGAGTCCTAGAGTTGCACAATCAAAGCTCTGCAGAATCCTCACGTTTTTTCACCAAAAGAAACATGACCAATAAATTAGGCAGCTAATAACAAGAATCGCATTGATTTCTTAAGCTGCCCTGATTTATCCAGTTTGAGAATAAAGGACAGCCAACTCACCAGGGGCATCCAGAGGGGGAATCAAAAAAGTCAAAATGGCGCCTGGGAGCACATGCTCAGAGCTCTGCCCCCCTTTTTAATGTGTGTCATGACGCATGTAACAAAGGGCATAACTTCAGTGTGCAGGTATGGCCTTCATCTTGACTTTTTAAACATCTCCTTCCCTGCAGGCGATCCTGCACACAGGGGTTGCAGAGAGAAGGCAATGTTGCCTGAACTTGGTCACATAAAATTAATCAATTGCAACAGAATCTCAGAAACCTAGAGGTGAAAAGAGGCATCTAGGGTTTCCAGTTCAGGAAATCCAGATGAAAGCATTCTGTGAGTGAGACACAGGAAGAGCAAATGGCGTGCTTGATTCAGACAAGCAGAACTGGAGGAGAGGGGTTCATTAAAGGAGCTGAAGAAAAATCAGATCATCTGACATGACGGAGAAACCATCATATCTCCTTCCTGCCACCAGTCCAGTCATGGATCCAGGTTGCCTTTCAGTCTCAACAAATTTGTGACAAACTGCTTTTGCTGGAATTGTCTCTGGATCTGGAAGCCTGCCCACCCTGCCAAGTCAGACATTGTCGCAGAGACGATGCTAGGACTCCCCCGCCTGCCACTCCCCGCCTGCCACCCATTGCTTTCTGCTGATTCCTTCATGCTCCATTACCAATGTTTGGGTGGGAACCTCAGTGGCCACATCAGCTTCTCAGAGGTGGTTCATGGGGTTGGAAGTGCCTCGGGCTAGCAATTATACATTACTCCAGAAGGAGAAGAGAATAACCTAGCAACTACTCATCATCCATTTTTCTTTCCTGTTTCCTGATATGACACATCAGTATAATTCCTTCCTTTCTGCATTCTTCTTAAGGTCAGAACCCCCGGCACATTTCTCTGTCATCTGTGCTTTCTCTCTTTTTCTTCCACTTTCACTCTTTTTATTCTTTTCACATAAAGACAGACCTATTTTGCCAAGGGCCCTTCCTCTATTTGAAGCGTTGTCTGCTGTCCAAGCCCATTTTAAGATGGACAGACAGACAGACAAGCGTTGCCCTCTTCCATCCATCACCCTCCAAATTCAACAGACGACGACTTGATTGGAAATTTGGAGAATTGTAATCTCAGTGTACCTGGGGAGGAATAGGTTAGGGAAGACTGAAATAGCACATGTAAATTTTATGCAAATCCTCACTAGTTGTCCTCCTTCAGGCAGATTTATTTATTTAACAATTTTAATAACCTGGAGACTTTTTGGTAGTCGGACCACAGATATGGAACCCTTCTCTCCTGGGAAGGTCAAGAAACATTATGTCTTCCTGTCTTCCGACTTTCTGCACACTTTTCATTTCTTTCATTCCAAAAAGCATTTTAGAATAGATATTTGCTATTTTAAATTATTCTGGGAGGAATAGTTAAGATTACAGATCTCGGCCGGAAAAAAACTAGATAATCACTAGATGGGAGTAAAGAGGTGAATTAAAACTGTTTACTGTCATCTAGTGAGATCACGGGCAATTTAGAAGTCCAATGATGGTAGACCCGGCTTAATGCTCATAACATATTACAGTTTGGCTGGGTTCACAAGAACCAGTTACTGAATTAACCCAATTTCTGGGTTCACAGAGTACGTTGAATCATAACTAAGCAAAGAGGATGGGTTTCTCTGAACTGGTTCAATGTATGACTTCATGTATGTTAAATCTTTATTTTTTTTACAAATGCTACAGTATTTTAAATGATGATTTTTAACTGATCTGTCTGTTGTTCATGCTGTTGTTGTTATATATTACATTTTAAATAATTGCTTGAATTTTCAAAAGACTAAATGACAAGTTTAATCAATTCTAAGCCACCCTGGGAAAACTCTGTTTTGAAGAGTGGCATAACAATTAAAATATAACATTAAAATGCACATTGTCTTTTCTTTTAATTGATCCTGGTTTCTTTTTTGTTGTTTTTAAGAAAACGAAACAAGTAAGTCACTCTACTCCCTGCAGAAATCAAGTAGCTGGGCCTCTCTGCCAGGGAAAAGGGCCTTAAACACACTCTTGCACAGGTTTACTCAGACCAAGTCCTCTGAGAAACGGTTAGTCCTGCATCTGGAAATCTTTTGTAATTAAATTTGCGCTTCAATGTGCTTTCTCTCTTTTTCTTCCACTTTCACTCTTTTTATTCTTTTCACATAAAGAAAGACCTATTTTGCCAAGGGCCCTTCCTCTATTTGAAGCGTTGTCTGCTGTCCAAGCCCATTTTAAGATGGACAGACAGACAGACAAGCGTTGCCTTCTTCCATCCATCACTCTCCAAATACAGCAGACTACAACTTGATTGGAAATTTGGAGAACTGTAATCTCAGTGTACCCGGGGAGGAAGAGGTTAGGGAAGGCTGAATTAGTATATGCAAATGTTATGCAAATCCCCACTAGTTGTCCTCCTTCAGACACATTTACTTATTTAACAATATTAATAGCCTGCCCCAATCCTGCAGACTGTGGGCAGGGTACAGTAAGGTCAAAGTCAACACGTAAAACACAACACAATTACAATAATGACATCAATAATGGGTACACATCATCAGAAGTGCTCACTAATTAAACTAATCTAAGGGCCAAAGGCAGAATTGTTGCTGCTAGTATACAAGGCACCCTTGTGCAGAATTCTACTTTGCACCCCCCAAATAATTTTTTAAATATTCAATATTTATTAAATATAATTATGTGAGGGCCTGCTGGGTTGTGAGTATGGGTAGTCCTTGCTTACCGGCCACTCATTCAGTGACTGTTTGAAGTTATGACAGCACTGAACGAGGGGAACTTACAATCGTTCCTCGTAGTTGCAGCTGTTGCAGCATCCCGCAGTCACATGATCGCCATTTGCACGCTTCACAGCCGGCTTCTGACAAGCAAAGTCAACGGGGAAGCTGGCAGGAAGTTGCTAGATGCAGTCATGTGACATTGCACTTAACGATTGTGGGTGATTCGCTTAACCACAGCTGGAACTGATGAACTGACATCATAAGTCAGGTGTGGCCACATGATGTTTCACTTTACGACCGCAATGCTTAGTGATGGGGTTGCTGGTCCCAGTTGCGGTCAGTAAGTGAGGACTACCTGTATAGGTTCTGTCACTGGTCTTGGCAAGTCGAATGTGCATACAAGAAGTTGGTGAGATGGTGAAGTTGACCTTGTATCTTCTTCTCTTTTGTTCACTTGCAACTGGCCCCCCTCCCCTCCCATGGTGCCCTTCTGTAGTGCACAGTTTGCGCATCGGGAAGCAGTGGTCCCGGCCAAATGCATACTGGAACACAAATGCCTTGGTTTGTTTGCAAAAAGGGCTCATCTGTACCTCTGGAGAAAGTTTACCACGGAGCAGGTCTGTCACCTGCTCCGCACCCTGTGTACCCCTGACTAGGAGGGGGACTCTCCAAATCTGAACTGGATGGGTAAATTCAACACTGGCAGGGAACTCCCTGATGTTCCCTCCTTCTGCCCCATAAAGGACTTTAAAGGGGATAATCAGCACCGTGAATCTGGTCTGGAAGCCTGCTGGCCACCAAAACAATGACTTCAAGAGAGGTGTTTTTCTTGTTCCATCTGGAGTCTGGACCCTGATGGTGGAGTCTTCCAGAGTGGGCCGTCTGCACTAGCTGAGGCTTCCAAGTCATTTCCAAAGGCAGCCCCATGTGGTGCATGTAATGGGGGGCGCTTGAAGACATGAATTGCCATTGCAAAGACATCTTGGTCCAAATTGGGTCATCACTGGTTCAGCAGCTGAAGCTGCGTAAAGGCCCTCCAACCATGACATTCTTCTGCTGCTTGAGCAAGCGCGGAGAGTCTGGGAGGACCCTCAAGTCACCAGGTCCTTTGGGGGAATGTGATGCATTGCCCAGATGTCTCTTGACAACCAGCAACTCTGTCTTGGTGGGACTTAATCTGGGTTTGATCTGCCCCATCCAGATGCTCGCAGCCTCCAGACCCTGGTTCAGGACTTCTACAGCATCTCTGGTTTGGCTTGCGGTAGCGATATATAACCAGGTGCCATCAGCATATTAATGACACTTGACCCTGAGCCACCAAATGGCCTCCCCCAGCAGTTTCACTTGAAGTTTACATATAGGAAAGAGTGCCTCTGAACATGGCAAGGCTGCCCAGTGCTATTCAATGCCTCTTTCCTCCATGAAGCTTGGAATAACATTCATGACTCATTTTATCTTCACAACAATTTTGTGAGACAGTTTAAATGAACAGGTAGTGAGTGATTGACCTTGATTCACCTAATGAGCTTTATGATCAGATCTGAAGATTTAAGATTCCTGACCTGTTTATATAGATATGATTGCATTTAAGGAGATGTTCAGTCTGTATTTTGACTATATGATTTCAGATAGTGCCAGAGAGTCCTGAGTTCACATTTTTACCAAAAGTAAAAGCAAATCCTTGCAAATAGAAACCTAGCATTTGAAGGAAGAAGACTAAATTAGAATTCTCTCCCTGGCAGGCTACTTGTCTGCATGCTAGGACATATTAGAAATTATATTTCTACCTCTAAGTTATCACTACCAGTCAGCATGAACATAGTATTGTTCCAAAAAATTATTCTGCATTTTTAAAATTATTCTCCTTCCATTTGATGAGAAGCAAATAGCTTTAAATTCTTTCACTCATGGGGGGCATAGAGGAGGGAGGATGTGAAAAGTCCCCCTTTGTTCTTGTATAGTCATCTTTAGAGTGGTCCACAGTCCCTGAATTTCCAGTTTCAGTTACTCCCAAAGAAAGATATCAAGAGGATATTTATAATGGGAAACTAATATTGTGTATGGTGGCTGTGGCAGGATTATTGTACACACAAAGATGGAAGAACAATGAAATGTGCACAGTAGAAGACTGGATTATCAAATTGATGGAGTTCATGAAAATGGCAAAGCTGACCAGTTTGGTCAGGGAAAAAACAATAAAGACTTTTTTAAAAGACTGGAAGCCTTATATGGACTTTTTGTTAAAAGAAGAAAAGGCTGAATTGATGATTTATGGATTTGGGGATTAAAAAGGGTCAAAGAGGAAGGGGAAGAGGAAGGTGGCGATTACTCAATAGAAAGAAGGGCGGAAGTTATAATGTTATGTTTTCTTTCATTTTTCATTTCATTTCATTTCATTTCATTATTTCATTTCTTTTTTTTCTTTTTCTTTTTTTCTATATTCTTTTTTTTACCCTTTCATCTTCTTTTAATTTTGCATACTTTTATTGTATTGAAAAGTTCTAATAAAAATACAAATAAAAAAGAGGATATTTATAATGACTGAGTCAGAAGGGAAGTTGACCCATCAAATCCAATGCTTGGCTTGGTGCAGGACTTCACATTAAAGCATCCTGGATGGATGGATGGATGGATGGATGGATGGATGGATGGATGGATGGCTGCTAACACTTGAAAACATCCAGTAAGGAGCATCAAACCCTTGTAAATAATTGATTCCACCACCTATCTGCTCTATTAGGATTCCAGCCCCCCCAAACTCCAACTGGATTCCTCCTGCCTGTAACTCAAGATCATCTTTTCATGTCCTGCTCTGTGAGATGATAAAGAACAGATCTTGATGTCCTTCTGGGTGACGCTGATGGACATCCACAGTAGAGGAAAGTGGGGAGAAATAAAATAACACCACACTCAACATGGCATCATTGGGCAAATGATGCAGATAAGGTACTTTGCATCAGATACAATTGATGACATTGAGATGTTCTTCACATCACTGTGGCTTGTTTCAGCTGCGTACAACCCAAAATATCTGAGTGCAGTACTCCTGAGGTACTAGCATTAGCAGTTTAGAAGGGCATCGAAGTATGCTACTGTAGTGAACATAGTGGACTCAAGTGAACAGCACTGATTGACTGTATTTGATTGCAGATGGAAAGAAACATAAGCAGGAAGTTTGAGAGAGAGATAATCTATTTACAGGCTGGCCGGTGAGGTCTCGTCATCCACCAGCTCTCTGTGCCCCACATTTGATCAACCAGATCTAGCATTCAATGGCTGGCTGTTTCCTGCACAGAACCCAACCCTCCCCTCCTCCTATTGTCCTCATTTCTGAAATGTCTGAAATGGTTAGAACAGCCCAGAGCGATGTTGTGAAATATTTAATTTGAAGTCAGAAGGACAGAAGGCCTGGAGATCTCTTTTATGCATAGGAATTCCAATCTAATCGGTGCATACGGGGAGCTTGTTAATGTTGGGTTCTGGATTTCTCTGAACTTGGTTGTTTTCCTGAAGATGTTTCATTGCCAGGCTACGTAACATCACCAGCGCCGTCTGGTGACGAAACTTCTGCAGGAAAACAACCAAGCTCAGAGAACACCAAGGACCTAACAGTTCAACCCTGAGCTACAGATCTTCTCTACTATGGCTTATTAAATTAGCGCCCAGGTCTAAAAACCTACATGTTCAATTTGTACTCTGCAGTTCTTGAATACAGTGTTAGAACATAGTGGTTCCTTCATAGCTTTGGGGAAAGGGTGACTTAAAACTAGGAATGCCAAATGTCACTGCTTTGGCTAGAAATGCCAAATGTCACCGCTTGGCCATGCTGGGTTTCCTGCAATCCCAGCCAATGAAATGCAGCACCAGAACTGAGGGCATTAGGCTGAGGGAACCCAGGCCAAGGGGTTCACACAGTTATCTTTCAGGATGTTTGGTTTGGAAAGCTGGCATGGTGGATGTGGATCTGTTGGATAGCTTGGAAATGGGTACGTCCCTTCTTTAAATCTTGTCAAGGCTTCATATCTGCCTCAAGTGCAAGGTTTTACTTTTTCCAAGATGCAATAATTCAGTTAGATACTTAATACACTACTTTTGCTACTTATTTTCACTGATAAAGTGGAAGGTCACACTGTGGCTTGCCACTAGGAGATCCCAAAATGGAGGTGAGGTCTACCTGCCATCCACACCTCCCAACCCTAGTTCCGGCAAACTCATCTTCTCAGCCACTTCTGCATTTCCCCCCCTAATAATGCTGATTTTAGAGCACCAGATTCCTTAGAGTATGTTTCTGGGAGAGGCACCCAACATGCTTACCTTTGTTATAGCATGTTATGGGTTTCCATAACATGTTAAGCAAAAAAGAGAGAGATAGAGAGGTGGGAAAGGAAGGAAGGAAGGAAGGAAGGAAGGAAGGAAGGAAGGAAGGAAGGAAGGAAGGAAGGAAGGAAGGAAGGAAGGAAGGAAGAGTCAAGACTAAAACTAATCAAAGTGAACACGCTGGGCATATATAGCTATTCAGTCTGTAACTGAACTGGTTGAACACATTGTATGAAAATTATAAAGTGAAGTTTCCTGTGAGTGCAACTCAACAGCTGGTGATTTCATGTCAAATCCAGGGAGGCTTCTTGGCCACAATCCTAGGTTGCCAGGACGTTTTCTCCCACTTCCCTTGATAGTACTGAGAATTCCTGGTTGTCTTCCTTCAAAGACAGACCAAGTCTAACCCTGCTTAGCTTTTATCAATCCAACTTGGAAGATAGGACTCCTATAGCGGAACAGCATATTTGTTTAATATAAGACTTCCAGTGGGGGGGGGGGGGGAAGCAAGATGAACAAAAATCAAAGTTTTGTGAAAGAGAATGAAAGTCTGTGTAGTCCGGTCTCCCACAGCAGCCATGCAGATGTTTTCAGGAAGGCAGGGAGGTGACAGCCAGGGATATCTGCAGGGTGTGGTCAAAAAATCCAGAAGTGTGATGCAGATAAAAAAACAGGTTGAGCTTCAGTCACATTGTGGTAGGTGCCATCTTTCCTTTTCTGACCATACCTTACGGAGATTCCTGGTTAGAGATTAAGACAAAGGGCACACATACCTATCTAGAGAGAGGATCAGATTTGCGGGCTGTGTGGCTACTTCTGAACTTGACTAAAATCTTTTTTTTAGGAAGGCCCTGAGAATTTCAAAAGTATATCCTGGCTACCTTGCAGAATTGTGTGCTGTTGCTTTTTTAAGAAAGAGATTTTGAGGACAGGGGAAAAAAAGAGAGAGAGAGGGAGAAACAGAAGTTCTCCAAGAAAAAGAAGAAACTGTCCTGTTCGATCCCTTTTACCTTTTCCTTGGATTCTTTCTTAAATATTAACAGAGAAGCCATTAGATGGGTGTTTAATGGAGCAGAAGGACATACGTTCAAAGTGCAAGTGTCTTGTGCAAGTATCAGTTCCCTTTAGAAAAAAAGCGGGTTGTGTGAGCAAGAAGGGGGTTGAATGCTGCAGAGGACATTTGCTTTTCAGCTCTCATTTTTGAAGCCATAATATCTTCCACAATTACATTGTAGTCACAAGGAAGTTCGATAGGGAATATATAGACAATTAGCATCTTACAGCCATGTTCATTCAATGTGCTGAACTTGGATTCTGAATTGACCCATTTTTCTGAGCTTACAAAATATGTGGAAACATCACGTAACCAGTGGCCTTGAGGAACGCAACCACCTGAGCCCCCAGAGAACCCCAATCCAGTGGCTAAAGCTAACCAAGCTGTTAGTTGTGCAAATGTAGCTTCTAGAACTGACCTGGTTAAGCTTTCTGTGCAAACACAGTCACTGAATATTAACTCAGATGTGATTGTCCAGTGGAACAGCAAAAGGGGAAGTGGCGGCCACAGGAACAATGTCCCGTAGACGTTTTTCTTGACAGCCACCAGGGCTTCTGCATCTCCGCTCTTGTTAATATACTATCATTCTAATTCAAGAGTAAAATAAAATAGGAAACTGACATGTGAAAAGCATCAGTGCTTAGCATCATTTTGATTTTCAGCCCCTTCCCCTGCGGTGTCCACAAGGAAGGGGCCAAAAAGTCAAGATGGCAGTCACAACCAGGGTTGGTGCCCTGCCCCTTTTTTTGCCCCATCTTGCACATAGAAAACAGGCAGAGCTTCCGATGCACCGTGATGGCCACCGTTTTTTGGCCATATATTGAGGTCATCCCTGGTCCCACTCTTTGCACAAGAATGAAGTCCTAGCAGACTCAAAGCAAGCTTGATGATTGCAGAGGTATCAAAATAAAACAACAACAACAAAGATTACAAGAAAAGAGTTTTACAAATTGTATTTAGGCTTCACTAGACCTGGATTCACGGTGGGGGCAAGTATCAGAAAAAATCTCATTTAATTCTCTGAAGAGAATTAAAACTGCTCTGGAGCAGACCCCAGAAGAACACTTTTCTGCCGGCTTCACTTGTTATATCATGTTTACATTTTCTTTTCTTTATTTCAAATAAGGTGAAGGATGACTACAGATAACATCTACTTCTCCTGTTTCACCTGTGTGATTCACTCTATTTACTAATATACAATCCAATATTAATGGCTGCAGCGATGTGACCCAACAAATACATTTCAGTATTCTACTGAATATCCTCTGACATCTTCTTTTTAAAAAAAAGTCCGGAGAAAGTTGAACATAGAGGTGGTTTCCTTTGCTTTCCAAGGGGAAACTTCAAAGTAGCTGTTATTTACCCCTAGACAAAGAAAATCCAGTATTTGTTTGCAAAGTGCTACAGAGACATTAATTACCGGGCACCAAAAAGCCAAATTATCTGTCTGAGCCTAACTTCTCCAGCCATGCGGGGTCTTTGAATGGGGCCCCTCCTTTATAATACTAGAAGTTTCAGGTCAAAAGATTGGCTATGGATTTCAAACTGATGCAACTATCACTATTTGCCGTCTTCCCCAACCTGGAGCCCTCACGCGGGAGGAAATCTCTGCCAGTAGCTTTGAAATGACTGTTTAGAAACGGAACTCAGAATCTTTTGCTCCAATAGTTCCAATAGTTACCTAAATAAGTAAGTAAAGGTCTGATGGTCTTATGCTCAGTGATGAATATCAAACTTCATGAGCTGATTATGAAACCTGCAGTCCAACTGAGTTTTAATCAAACATCTTCATCTAGCTGAAGTCTCCAGCTTCAGATTGTCCCTGGCTGCAGAAAATAGGGCTAGAAATAATGTGTATAAGTTGCAGGTAGCTAGATTTGGCTTAAATACAAGGAAACACGTTCTGATGGTAAGATCTGTACAACAATGGAAAGTCTATTTATGGAGGTTGTGGATTCTCCACCACTAGAGGTTTTTCAGAAGAGGCTGGACAACCGCTTCACGTGGATGGATCATCTCATCAAACCTTCTGATCTGCAGAAGGTTTGATGAGATGATCCTTCCAACTCTGCAATTCTGTGATTCATGATTCTATGAAATGCCACTTTCGACTTTAATTAGTCTAACTGGCCATTGGGCTGTTGATCAATCTCCCTGGCTCTGTCTGCCAGGGCCACTTCACACGCTGGGATAGACAAATCCCCTTTCTCACCAAGTCGAAGACCCGGCGGCTACCCTCACCTGGTTTGGCCCATCTGCCAAGATAGTTTACCAGGGTGTGGCTGCTGTGCATGTTACAGCTACTTAGAGCCACAGGTGAGAACTGTATATGTATATACATACATACATATATAATGGCCAAGAAGGCAGGCCCAGCAGGTGTTGTGGAGTACTAAGAGCACAACAAGATACTTAGACGTCCTGGTATCTACTGCAGCAGGAGAGGTCTCGAGTTGTAACGGTTCTCCATTCCACGGGATTAAGGTCTCTTATTGCCAGGCCTAGCCCAAGGAACTCCAAGAGACCATGCAAATTCAGTCCAGCTATGTTTATTAGCTACAACCTCTAGCAAGAATCTTCCCAGACTAAAACCCCAGTTCCCAAAGTCCTCCAGCCACAACAGTGTGAATTCCTCAGGGAGGTGCCAGTCTCATCCTCTTGTTCCTCCTATGCGGTTCTGGCGAGCTAAGAAAATGTTTGTCTCCCTGAGCTTGGCCTTCATAATTCCATTCCATCACACTTATGCTGAGAGAGTGGGACTGCCCCTGTGCAACAGCTGTTCCACTCAAAACTCCATCACACACAGGTTTCTGTTGTGCAACTCATCTTCATCTACAACTCTTCTGCAAATCATCTCAGTCCAAACTTCACTCGTTGAGCCCTGCGGCGATGGGAGAGTGGCAAAGCAACAAGTGGAGACGGCCACTGGTAGTTGTAGTCACAAACCTGCACGTGGGCAGCCCTGGGGCCAGTGGTCGTTCATCTCAGTACTGGGGCAGCAGAGATGTCCAGCAGCATCCAGGACAACTGGGTGAGAAATTTCACATGCGCGCTCTCTGCTCCATCCTTGGCATTCTTTGGCAAAACTGGGTCTCCAGATCAGGCAGAGTCCACCAGCATTGAGTCCCTGATTATCAGAGCCCAGATGCGGTTGGTGGGACATGTCAGCAGAATGGATGACCACTGTATGCCTTGCCAGTTGCTCTATAGCGTGCTGGAGTCTGGGAAGAGACCTCGAAGTTGACCATGCAAGTGCTACAAAGACGCTGTGAAGAACGTCCTATGCCACGGTGACATCCAGCCAAGGGAACTAGAAGCTGTGGCTACTGACAGAACCCGCTGGCGAGCCCTGCGCTATGAAGACTCCACTGGCTTTGAAGACAGGCCCTGCCAAAAACTGATTGAAAACCATGAGCAGCATCATAGAATAACACCCACAGTTACTACAACAATTGACTTCCAGTGCCCCCATTGTGCTAGACCAGTGTTTCTCAAGCTTGGCAGCTTGAAGATGTGTGGACTTCAACTCCCAGAATTCCCCAGCCAGCCATGCTGGAATTCTGGGAATTCTGGGAGTTGAAGTCCACACATCTTCAAGTTGCCAAGCTTGAGAAACACTGTGCTGGACTCTGTGCTTCCAGACTGGGACTGCAAAGCCAGCTCTGTGTCCACAGATGAACTGCACAACAGCGTATCTTCTTCGAACATGAAGGACTACCATATATTAGTTTAACTGCAAAGAGATAAGAAAGTTATGAAAGAGTAGGAAGATGGAAAAATCCCACTCTTTCCCCAACATTTTCCCTTGTTTCTTCCATGCTCATCCGTCGCAAATAAAAATAAAGTTTGGAAGCTTCACATGCCAGAGTGAAGACTGGCTGAGGTCATGATCAAGCTGCTTGAGAAGAAAACTTTTCTGGATCTTTCTCAAAAAATCAACAACAATAACAAAAAAAAACCCTCAACGTTCTCCAAAGCTCACATTCCCCATTTTTTATTCCTTCTTAGAATATACTTTCTAAGTACCAGATGCTAAGGACAAACAGTTGGTTGTCCACTGTTGGGAAAAGGAAGTGTGGAGTGACATTAAAAGCACCTACGATGGGCGTCACCTGAATTTTTCTAAGGCATTTCTGCTGTGACTGTCTTTCTTACTCATTCATTCATTCATTCATTCATTCATTCATTCATTCATTCATTCATTCATTCCCCCGCCCATCTCCCCGCAATGGGGGACTCTGGGCGGCTCACAGCACGTTAAAACAATAAATAAATATATAATTAAAACCTATAACAATACACATTCACAACACATATTCTAGCAAGGCCTACAAAAATCACCTTCTCCAGCCAAACACTTCTTTATCTGTCCTAAGGATGGGCAACCGACGACCCCACATACCTACAGTTTAATCTGCTGAAATTTGGCAACAACAATGATGACTTTCAGGGATACCATCCTTTTTACTTTATTTTGCCCTATCCAGCAGCAAAAGCATACCTTAAGATCAAGGTGTAAAGTCACCTGTTTTGCACCTTTAGACCTGCCCCTCCACTCAAAGAGAAAAATAGGCTGAAAACATTTGACTTTACTCCAAGATTCTGTTATTCTACTTGACTACAATAAAGAATATTTGTTTTTTTATTATGAATAATATAGACTATTGTTTTATTTTATTTTATTTATTTCCTGCCATGATGGTTTTTTGACCAGGCCTACCTCGAAGGGCTGACATCAATCTTGAAAGAGTTTCTCTCTGGCCCCTCTCATAACTCAACAAAATCAAGGTGGGGCTATTTTAAGTTTCTTTCTCACGCTTCCTTTCATCTCAGGACTGAGTCATCGTTTCTGCAATGGCTCAGGTCAGCTCCACTTTCCTTAACGGGGAGCCTATGGAAACCACTGACTTTAAAACCAGACTCAAAGTTGTAGAGCTGAAATTCCCCGGCCATATATTGTCCTGCCTGTGCCAAAAAGAAAAAAGAAAAGAAAAGTACAGACTGTGGGAGATTAAGGAGATTAGGTGTTTTTGCCACTAAATATTGGTGGCATGATCTGAGGGTGCTGGTGGGCTATGCATGACACCAGAGGTGTCAACCTGGATGCAAATGCCAGGGTGCCCAGCCCTATTCTGGGAACTCAACATGATGTATGTAACATTCACTCCTCCACATTTTCTTCACAACAACCTTAGGAGGTAGACCAGTCATTTGGGGAGCTTCTAAAGCTGTGCACGCCCCTGAATTTGGGATCCTAATCACTACAGCACATTTGCCCCTGGCCTTTAAAAAAAATTGTTTTTCCAAACTCTGGTGCCACTGATTGGGAAAAAAAAGTTATGCTCTTCATGTTGTGGGTTCTAGCTCGGTTTTTAGAAGTATGCCGAGCAGTTTTTCAAACGGAAAGTGATGTTTGCACTAAACAAGGTCAAAGATTTTTCCAAACTAGCTAAACCACTCTAAAAATACAATGACGATTTTCGCCCTTGGTTTAATCCTGCCAGGCCCTAATGTTCTTATGCCCACCCCTTCCCCAACCATATATTGTCCTGCCTGTGCCAAAAAGAAAAAAGAAAAGAAAAGTACAGACTGTGGGAGATTAAGGAGACGCTGAAAAACTTTGATCACTTCAGGAATTGTTCTACACCTGCAACTTGAAAGCGCTTGGGGAAGGAGCTCTGCGACGTTTCCAAATGAAGAGACTGCAACGCCTCCCACAGCCTTGGTCTAATTAAAACCATTACTGCAAAAATGCACAAACAGCGTGTTAAGGCTAGGCCTAGGAAAAGTGCCCTAAACTGTTTACAATCACAGCTGAAAATGGAGTCTTGTGTTAGAACAGGTAGGCCACCGATCGCCTGGGGAGGATTTGGGTTTTACATTCAGTGGATCTCTTTCACGGCACAGAATCCCTGTTGAATCCGGCTCGGTCAGGGCATCGCAAATTGATTGTGAAGTTCATCGCCTCTCTATGGCTATAAAATGACACGATACGAATAGTTAACTTTTTTAGACTGGGTGAGAGAGTTACAAGCAAAACATTACTATCTTCCAGGGCAGTGCCTACCTAGGCATTCATTTTGATCAAAAAGTTTTGAACCTACAACATGTGCCAGTTCATCCTCTGCTGTTGGTTTATTTTCATCCCCCCTCCTAAAATGTATAAACTGGGACAATATAAGATGTCAATTCAGTCGTTTCTGTTAGCTGCCTAATTTATAGTTGCAAAACACCTCTTAGGCTCATTTTTCTTTTGAGCAAAAACATGGGGACTTTGCCTTGGCTGAAACATTGATACAGCTGCAAAAGCAGTTACTGACTATTGAAATACCCATATGGTTAAGGATAATTTTATTCAAATCTGGTCCCTATTGCTAGTCATTTGAACAAGGAGAGGTTTTTTCCAGTGGTACAAATGCCTTCCTGGGTCAAAATATTAAAAATGGACTCTAAGCTGTTCCCTTGGCACCTGCCAGGTTCCTGGTGCCCCATGATTCTCTTATGAATTTCAGCTTATTTCATTTCATGTTTTAATTAAACAATAAATATATGCAAAGCTCCAGTTTTTTTTTTCTTTTTTCCTTTTTCACAACCCTGATGGATCACCATCGGACGCCGGACGCCCTACTTAATAGTCTGGGGAAAAATAGAACTCGTGAGATGATAACAAGACGTGGCCGGAACCAAATAATCCATTTTTATTTTAATTTTTAAAACTTTTATCCCTGGCTGAGCACATATCACTTAACCTTAGCATGTCTTCTTTATTTCAGAAATATTTGGGGTGGGGGGAAAGTAAGAATTTTTCTTCTTTTCCTTTCAAAAGGGCCTTAAGCCTGCTTTAGACATTCACGGCAGTTTGCCTGCGACTTCTGCCCCTCAAATTGCCAAAGTAGTGAAATTCAGCAATGGCAAAAGAGGGGGCTTCCGGACCGGGGTGCCTGCTGGGGTGTGGGTCAAAAGATGCAAGATGGTAGACCCCACTGTAGCCCTGCCTCTCTTTGGGGTATACACTGCCTCTGCCACCTTGCAACTTTTGACCCCCAGACACACCCCGGCAAGACCTCTGTCTTCAGGGCCCAGGAAGAAGCATGCTGGCTGGGGAATTCTGGGAGCTGAAGTCCACACATCTTCACGTTACCAAGGTTGAGAAACACTGGCCTAGATCCACCTCAGCCCCATACCGAGTTTTAGAAAACATTTCCAAGGAGGTACAGTCCAGGTGCCCAAAAAAATGCCTGAGATCAGAGTGTAGAAAACGTGCAGAATCTCCCGTTAAATGTCCACCTTTAGCCCTTTGCTCATGGTTGAGGTTTCAAGACCGCAGGCAAGGAAGCTTGATAAGCCAAGGCCAGCAAGCCAGGATTTGTTTGATTGATTTCAGTGGATCTACTCCATTTTCCCTAAGAGAGTCAGTGGGGTTAAATGCACCAGGCTAGAAACCGGGAGACAGGGAGCTCTAGTCCCGTCTAGGCACGAAGCCAGCTGGGTGACCTTGGGCCAGTGCCTGTCTCTCAGCCCCAGGAAGGGGGCAATGGCAAACCACTTCTGAAATCTTGCCAAGAAAACTGCAGGGACTGTCCAGGCAGTCGCCAGGAGTCAAGACTGACTTGAAAGCACACGCACACTCTCCATTTTCCCAGCCTGGAATTCTCCAGAATTCCCAGTGGCTGAATCAATAAGCAGTAATTTGCCTTAATATTTGTCATGGTTGACATGTATTTGTTTGTCTGCACCAATCCTAGCTCCTGAATTTCCATGTTTATATCATCATCATCATCAATCATCATCATCATCATCATCATCATCTTCACCACCACCATCATCTTCGCAGAACCACGATAGCCTTCACTTCCATCTCATCTTACAGAATAGGACATCCGTTGGGTGAAATTCTGCCAGCCCGCTCCGACATTTCCAGTCTGTACGAAGACACATTCCTCCTCCTCTGCCCACCAGCCAGGGCCTTTCTGCCCCTACTACAGTTCAGACTGTCAATATTAGGACTAAAATTTCCTTCTAGCAAGTGGAAACGTCTCCCAGGTATGCCTGTTGACCGCGCCTGGAGGCCAAAAAGAAGAAGAAGGGGGAAAAAAAGTATATAAAAAGCGCTCCCTCTCTGATGTCGGTTCCTTTCTTAAAAAACCACAGCTTCCCCATCAGCCAAAGGACTTGGGATCAAATGTAGGTCATATTTAGCAAAGGTGGGTATTTTGCTAAAGAGCTGGCCCTCTTACATCACTCTGTGTGTGTGCGTGTGTGTGTGTGTGTGTGTGTGTGTGCGTGCATGCTGCACACTTGGGCTGGAGAGGCGGATGGAAAGGAAAAACGAAGAAACTCACATTTTGTGGCCTGGGACCAGGTAAGAAATTCCACGGGCATTTTAATGGCCTTGTTTGCCTCTCACCCACAAGCCAGAAGTGCAGTTTCTTGGGTGCACCGAAGCGTTAAGAGAAATTGTAAAATGGAACCTTTGTTTTCTTTCTGGTTTTTTTTTTCTTTTCTTTTTTAATGGCGTGTTCCTTCTTCGCCTTCTCGCCCTGGCCGAATGGAAACTAGCGGAGGCTTTTTAATTGCTCGGCTGGGTTCAGCATGGCTTTTTCTCCACCCCCGGATGTGTTCCTGCAGACGCTGTTCCCATCGAGAACTTTGCCAGGGTTTCTGGAAACCAGGGAATGAGGTCTCCATGACTACCCGGAGGAGGAAGCGGGTCTGGTGGGGTTAGCCGGTGGAATTCGCTCGTCCTAAGATGGGTTGGCCGCCACTGCTTGAGAGGGCTTGAAGAAAAGCAACCAAACGAAGTCTGTTAGGCATGGTAGAACCTCCATATACAGAGGCAGTATATCGGCTTTGGGAACAGCCGCCAAAGAATCTGGCTGGCAGGTAATGGTGGCAAAAACAAGATGCGGAGAAGATTGGATAGTTTGCTTGAGAGCTGTTGTGAGCCATTAGGGTTAGACGAAAGTCTTCATATTAACGAGCAATGCAGAGGGTTGCATAATGGCTTAAACGTCCCCTTTCCAGGCTGTCTTCACACAACAGGCTGCACGTAATTACTGAATTAATCTACGTTCTGGCTTCACACTGTATTCTCAGCTAGAAGCTGACCAAGCATGCTAAGCCTCCCGCCAAACCAGCCGAGTTTACGACAACCCCTGAGTGGGTCAGTGTGTAGTTTCAATGCAGCCCCAATTCTTTCCGCTGTTGGAGCCTCTCTGGGGAGCAGGGCCAGTGTGCCCGTCCTTGGCAGAAGGAGGGCTGGGGAGGAAGAGGGCATTCTCTCTTTTTCTCTCTCTCTCTCTCTCTCTCTCCCCCATGGGGAAAGAAAGAAAACCGTGGCCCTTGAGCCCGCGTAAGGAGTGAAAGAGTTGCTGGCCACGTAGGAGCTTCAATCTGTCATTTTTTCTCTTAATCCTTTAAATATATATATATATATATATATATAGAGAGAGAGAGAGAGAGAGAGAGAGAGAGGGAGGGAGGGAGGGAGGGAGAGAGAGACCCATTTCTGGAGTTTGGGATAATTTCAAGAGGTCAGATGGATGCCCTTTGTCCCTTCCAGCAACCCAAACCTACGAAATGCCAAAAAGAAAAAGGAA
This sequence comes from Python bivittatus, assembly GCF_059951505.1. Taxonomy (NCBI): domain Eukaryota; kingdom Metazoa; phylum Chordata; class Lepidosauria; order Squamata; family Pythonidae; genus Python; species Python bivittatus. The sequence continues at coordinate 18,200,305 of NW_028277096.1, forward strand.
ATTTGGCCATGCCCTCTCTACAATATCCTGGGGCCACTGGGGTACTCTGCAGAAGCATTTTCGGGGTGCTGCATGGGGTCCCCTGGTTGCCAAGCCCTGCTTCCCACCCACATATAACCAATCACTTCATTTTTGGAGGGCAGCTCACGTGTAGATTGCCCATCAGCACGATCACTCTCCAAGAACAGAGTAGAATAGGGCCAGATTTGATGTGTGAAGGGAAGCCAGCAGAAGATTGTGCCAACAATCCAGATCAATCTTGGGTTTATGGAGAAGAAAAATCCAGAAAAGGTCCTATGGGAGAAGGTCAGGTAGCGGCTTGCAAAGTTGGTCATTGCTCCATTCTAAGCCCCTCCCTTTTCCCTCTTCCTTTCTGTCACATGACCAAGAAGTGAGCATACAGGGAGTCCTCATCTAGCAACCACAACTGGGACTGGCAACTTGGTCGTTAAGCAAAGTGGTCGCTAAGTGAAACTGCGACTGTGCTTATGATCTTACTTCAGCTGTCCTTGGTTTTACAGACCTGCAAAGGTCATAAAGGCAAGGATTGGTTGCAAAGTCACTTTTTCATCCCTGTTATCACTGCGAACAGTCACTAAACGAGGCAGTTGCTAAACAAGGACTACCTGTATGCAGTCTGCCCCGTGCTACCCAAACTTTCCAGAGTGGCTGGCACACAGAAGGGGGCAATGATTAAATACACAGAGAATAATCACATTTAAATGGACCGGATTTGTATTTTAATTACATTTAAATGTAAATTAAATCAAACTAAGTTGTTAGCCAGCCCTCATCTGCTTCTGGAGTGTAGCCTTTTGTAGGCCAACTATGGCTCTCAGCCAGAATAAAAGTTGGGCACCCAACCATAAACTATAGTTTATACACGACTCTAGTTGGGTTCACATAGGCAAACAACCCGCTTGATGCCTGAGCACACTACATGAGCCCAGCACAAATGTTTGTACAAACATTTAACCTGCTTATTGACACAGGTCTTTTTCTGGATCCATCCAATACGTTCATCCCTAATGTAGCCAATGGGAAGTTTTTGCCCAATATGCAAAGCCACAAAACAAAATAAAATTTAGAAACTCAGGAAAACTCAACCAAACTGAGTACAGTATGTTCTACAAATCCAGGGTTGACTGCAGAGGGGTCAAAAAAGTCAACATGGCGGCCACAACTGTGTGAACAAAGGCCTGCCTCTTTTTTGATGTGCAATGCAGGGCAGTTGCCATTTGACTTTTTTGACCCCCCCCCTCCCTTGCAGACACCCCTGGATACAGCTGCTCCATCTTTACCTGACTTGGTGTTATGTAGATATAATTAGTAAGTGTTTGAGTTTAATTTAAATGCTGATCCTTTCTAGTCCAGGATATTTAGCCCGTATCTCCAACTTTACAGGGGACGGTCCTTCACCTGAAGCACTGCTGGGAAGTCATTTAAAGAGGGAGAAAGGTGAGCCAAAGGGCCTAGGATTGTCCTACAAAATCTTGGCATCTCCTAAGCGTGGACGCAGCAAGCGGACATCCCTCTGATGCATATTCTTCCCATACAGGTGAATGGATCTATCAGGATAAAAGCAACCGTAAATGAAAAGGGCACAACCTTCACTTGAGAGCAAGCCTGTGCACACTGAAGGTGAAAAATGTTAAGATGGCCTCTGAGACCCCAAAATCAAGGCCCTGCCCCATTTTTACATGTGTTGCGCGTGATGCATGTAAAAAAGTAGCAGAGCACAGACCATGCCATCATGGTTGCCATCTTGACTTTTTTGCCCCTCCCTGCAGACGACCCTGAATCCAAGATCTTGCTCCTTTTCACTGAAAAATATTCAAACCCCAATGTGGGCGGAATGATTTACAAGACAAAAGACCTGTGGGTTGCACCTGCTCGTTTACAAAGCGATTCCAGTAACTTGATCTAGAAGATGCTGGGAAATTTGATCAGTTCAGACTACTACCGCCAGATTTCTTCGGGGAAACGGTCTCGGGACACAGCAGGGGAATGTAATACTTATATTTCCCATACGGTCACGGGCCAAAGTTGCCCAACTCAATAGCCCTCGGATGGGCCGGTCTGAAGAGCTTCCGTTGGCTTCCTTGTAGCCTTGCCCGAATAAACTTTGATCCACTTACCAAAAAACCCAGTTCTACTAAAACCCACCAAGGGATTGGCTCCCTGCTTCTCTCTTCCCATGACCCCCTTTCCAAACCAAGAGAGTCCTGAGGTCAAAACCTGTGAGAAATAATGGCTCAGCTTGGCTTGGCCAACTGCGATGGCCGTGATCTTTGGCTGAGAAGAATTAATGGGTCGTGCAGGACAGTGATCAGGCGCGGGAGGGGGGGATGGAAGCCAGCGGTCCCTTCTGACATCCTGGCTGACTGAGGTCCAGAGCGAAAGGAGGGGGCCAGGAGGGCTACGCCGAACTGTAGTGGAGGAGAAGAGCAAGAAGGCAAGAAAACAATATCCCTTTAATTAGCTTCGCATTGCCCAGAGTGTGGATCGCGGCCAAGGTCCAGATTCGCCAACTGTGACAGAACATTATTCTAATCAAACGCTGCGGAATTTGCTCAAAGGCCAAGTCGAGGCAGTCTTTGCCTGCCTTTCACATGTTCCCCTCTACACACGGCTGCCTTTTTTGCACAGAGAAAAGGTCTGCAGAGGCATTAATGCTTCCTTGGCGTCGGCATTTGCATCTCTCTCCCTCTTTCTCACCTCTCTCACCTCTCTCTCTATCTCTTTATCCAAGGCTCAGAAAGGCAGCCTTTAACACGCAGAGACACACCCAAACGGTTCAGAAATGCAGCCTTCAAAATAGAGATGCTCTCTTTTTATCCTTCTATAGAATAAGATGGTTTCATTTCTGCAGCACTGACCGCGGGTTTTGTGGATTTCTCCAAATGGTGCAAAATGATGGCTCGCTGGGAGAGTCACTGTAGCTGAGGCGAAGCTGGCTAGGTTCACAAAAGGTTTTCATCCTAAAGCTGGCTTACCAACATACATTGGGGTGTCCACCGAACAGGCCATTCCCCGATAAATAATCCATATGATGGTTCAGTGCAGAGGTGTCTGCAGGGGGTGGTCAAAAAGCCAAGATGGGGACTGTGGCTTGACTGTTTGGATCACACCCTGCAGACACCCCTGGTTCAGTGTGATGGCATGTTGAGGCCACGTGCTAAGACACGGTTGGGTTCCTACAACATGCTCGGTTCCTACACCCCTATTTTACCCTAGTTTAGCACAATGCTCCTTAATCAAAGACTTGCAGTGCACCCATGTTCCCCAATTAACTTGAAGGCCTTCCACAGACTGCGCCTGTTCCTGGTACAGCCACATCTTTACTGCCCACTACTTCGCCCAACAATCCAGATTGCCCAGTGCCTACAACCAGCCATTAGTGCAGAGTGATTAGAACAGTGTTTCTCAGCCTTGGCCACCTGAAGATGTCTGGACTTCAATTCCCAGAATTCCCCAGCCAGCATGGCTGGCTGGGGAATTCTGGGAGTTGAAGTCCAGACATCTTCAAGTGGCCAAGGTTGAGAAACACTGGGTTAGACTAAGTCTTTAACAAATCCACTTCTGACATAAATAAACATATTGTTTGATGCAAATTCATATCCTGTATCTAATTTGATTATAAATCTTAATCTATATAGCGCCTAATATCCGGCTTCAGAAGCTATGTAGGATCAGAACTGGTTCGAATGGATAGGAGACCACCAGAAAAGTCTCAGGATGCAAAGTCAAAACACGTCCCAGTAGAAGGCAGTGGAAAACTACTTCCATATTGTTGTTGGGAAGACTTCATGAACGTGCCATGGAATCACCAGGATTGAGTATGACTCAAGCGAGACTTTATAGCATTTCATAAGCTGTATTAACTACATCAGACCTGGTTTCTTTCTGGATGGGAGGCTATAAATTACACAGAGAAGTTGGTAATATCATCCTGGAAGAAGGCAATACCAAGCCATTTGTGTACGACTCTCAAGAAAAATAAATCACCAGATGTCCTGAGGGAGAATTTTTTTTGATTAAATCTAAGGAGCAATCCATAGTATGATTAAAATAAGTTTATTTCAATAACCCTTTGGCTTAGTTCCTTTTTAAAAAGAAAAAAAGTGAAAATGCAGAGGTAGGTAGATGGGTTCTTGTTCCACTGTTTCTAAAGAACTCAACTCAGGGTGGGGCACGGTCAACACAAGAATTAAACATTGCTTAGTGAAGGAAAAAGAGCAATAACAGTTTAAACCAGTGTCTTCCAACCTTGGCAACTTTTAGATGTGTGGACTTCAACTCCCAGAATTCCCAGCCCTGTAAAAATAGTCCTGTTTTGGGTCACATGACTGGGAAGGAAGTGGGAGGGGGCTTAGAATGGAGCATCAGCAGCATTAGGAGACATTACCCAGCTCCATCTCCCATAGAGATGTATTGGGGAAATTCCCTCTGAATTTTTTCCTCTGCAGCCCCCAGCCAGATCTGGCCCATTTTCAAAATTAATCTTTTTTTTTACCAGCTGGCAAATTCTAGTCCTGCTCAGTTTTCAGAGAGTTGATGGTCAGACAGAGTCCTGAGCTTGTTTGCATAATTTCTTTGCAACATTCCCTTGGACTGGAAAGAATAAAAGGAAGAGAGAGAATGCATACTTCTTTAGGGAGAAATTTACTCTCTTATTCATAGAAACTGATAAGGTGGTAGCCCAGATCTTGTCACTCCCATGTCAAACTCCCCAGTTTCCTTGGATTGCTTTGATTCCTCTGAAAAACTCTGCAAGGAAGGATTTGAGGGTGTTTTGACTGATGCTATAAGGAGCCATTCATGTGGGAAGGAAGGAAGGAAGGAAGGAAGGAAGGAAGGAAGGAAGGAAGGAAGGAAGGAAGGAAGGAAGGAAGGAAGGAAGGAAGGAAGGAGTTAAAAGAGTGGTATATGGGATATGTGAATTACCATTTTCACTGGCCTTTTGGAAAACTTTAAAAATTTGCCTTTTCTGACAGGCATAAGAGCATGAGTTACTGTAGTTGTTCCGTTTCAGAACACATACATGTAGCAGAATCTTATCTGTGGCTTAGTTTGAAATAAGGCTTGGTGACAGGCATGTAAAAAAGGTGGGATAAAACTCTAACAACAACAATGTCCAGGTCTGCATTTAAAAAAAATAAAAATCTAATGTCTCAGCAATTAATACATTGATTTTATTGTTGTTTTTAATATGCTTGATTTTTGACACCACCCAGACACTTTGATCATGGATAGTGTAGAAATCACGTAAGTAAATAAATAATGATTATTTCAGCACCTAACAGTCAAGCCCCTGAAGCTGTATCTATTGTAAAAAGTGACTTCTGATTATAGAAGATGGTGTTACAGATGCTGCCTTGGCTTGACTCTTATTCTAATTCATAAAAATAAAGTGCTAAGCTTGTCTTCTGTTACACTGGCCTCTAGCATCCTCACCAGTTTACCTGTTGATAAATCGTGATTGCCACACCCCCTATTGCCCCATCATGACTGCCACACCCCCTTTGGCAGCCATTTTGTGAGAACGCCCTCAACATTTCAAATGTGCCTGTCCCACCAGCCCCGAAGGCTACCTACTCTGTTTTAAGATACTGTCAGACTTTTAGGTGGCCTTGGAACTCTGGGAGTTGTAGTCCAACGCACCTAGAGGGCAACAGGTTGGAGAAGGGCAAATTTGTACCTCCCCAAAACATTTAATTAAACAGCTCCAGAACCTCTCTGCAAAGAGCACATCCCTTGAAAAAGGAATGTCATCGTTTCTTGATTTGTTTGTTCATTTATATTTATTAGATTTATCTCCTATCTTTCCTTCAGAGTTCAAGTCTGCATACACCGTGCTCCCTTTTCCTATTTTCCCCACAACGACCCTATGAGGGTGAGCTTCTGTAGCGGACAGCACCGCTTTCCACTCACCCGGAGGCCAAAATGTCTCTTGTAGCATCACATCACAATGCAAACTCAGCTCTTTTGTGTTACCTCACAACCTCGTCACACCCATATGGTCATTTACCCCCCTTGCCTTGCAGGTGCCTATAGCTGATTTGAACCTGGTTTATCTGTTTATTCAATCTGTAGGCCGACCATCTCAAATACATAGAATCACAGGGTTGGGAGGGACCTCGAAGGCCTTCTAGTCCAGCCCCCATGACTCTGGGAAGCTAACCGTGATGAAAAATAGAATGCAAACATAACAGATCAAGAAATAATTGACTTAGATGTTGATTTAGGGTTCTTTGGTCCTTGACGTCCAGCACTTTAACCATTAGCTCACACTGGTTCTTGGTTGGAAGAAGGCATGTGGAATATTGTGCAAAGTGTACGGCAGTGTTTTTCAAACGTGGCCACTTGAAGAAGTGTGGACTTCAACTCCCAGAATTCCCCAGCCAGCATCTCCAGAGCAGAGCCAGAATGGAGTAGTGTGAATCGTGTGGGGAGAACCACATGCTATTTCCCCCTTGACCCATACATTTCCCCATTGATTTCGGACCAGTCCTGTTCTCTCAGGCCAGTCCAATTTGCTGTGGTGGGAAAAAATGGGGAAGACACTACTATGTATAATGCCTTGAGCTCCTGGCAGAGAAATGGGATAGAAAGCTAACCATTAAACCAATACTGGTTTATCTAATCCGGTACTATTTACTCCAGCAAAGGGTAGGCTCCGAGACCAATGATCTTATATAAATGATGTGTGCTTAGAATTAAACAGTTCTGAGCCCTGCAATTTGCTTTAAGTACCAAAATGGGGGTGCACTAGCAGTGCAAAACTGCACCCCTACTCACCCTAAACTTTCTTAATTTCATCTCCTTTAAAGCAAGGGGAGAGAGCGCCATTTTGGTTGTGTTCATCGTTAAAGAGTTGGGAGCTCAGCATTGGCTCGATCCACCACTTGAACTCCTGGTCAATGGGTTGGGCTCCTGACTTTTTTATGTGAGTGGCCCAAAGATTAACCGTAGGCTCTTCTGCTGGCCAAGCTGACCGCCCCAGCGGCCAGCCCAATCTTCAAAATAGGACAAGCGGTCTCTGGACAGCAGAGCTGCTAACAGTGTCATTTCCTATAGGTGGGTTCCTTCCCAGATTTCAGGTTCCTATCCCAGCGGGTCTGCAAATTAAATTTTGAAATAACAACCAAATCCATCTGATCTGAATTGCTCGTAGACAAACCTTTAGCCACGTGCCATGTACAGCTCATGGTTTCGCCTTTCGTTATGGTGGGTGAGTAATCCACAGCCTTCATAAAGGGACATCCACGGTGTGTGTGGGTGTGTCAAAAAAGTCACAATGGTGGCTGCAGTCACCTGCTTGAAGCCTCATATCTTCGTTATGTGCATCACAATGGGCGTTGAAAAGAGTTCAAAGGTTCAAGCTTTGAACACCCAATCATGGCTGCCATCTTAATGCTTTTGACTGCCCCCCCCCCCTTGGATACTGCTGCCCCAGCATCCTCCTCCTCCTCCTCCTCCCTTTCTTCTTCTTCTTCTTCTTCTTCTTCTTCTTCTTCTTCTTCTTCTTCTTCTTCTTCTTCTTCTTCTTCTTCTTCTTCTTCTTCTTCTTCTTCTTCTTCTCCTTCTCCTTCTCCTTCTCCTTCTCCTTCTCCTCCTCCTCCTCCTCCTCCTCCTCCTCCTCCTCCTCCTTCTTTTGCAGTATCCAGAGCCCACAAGATCATTCCCTGAAACTGGCTGGCCAACTGCCAAATTATTGCAGTATGAGTTTCGGGATTTATCCCCCAAATAAAGAATCAAATAAACGGGTTAAGCTTCTGATAGCCATGTGTTTTGCTACGGAGTGGGGTGGAAATCCTTTTCCTCTGCAAAACAAAAAACAAGCAAAAATTCTAGCCCTCTTCCTCCCTCCAATATTACCATATCTCTTGTAAATGTTAGGGGCAAAAAAAGGTGAAGGCGCTTTACCATTGATCTGCTTACCAAAAGAACGTTGCATGTTGCAGAAGACAAAATGCCTTTCGAGCAAGTTGCAAAAACTCTCAGCCTTAACGTGGTTCACAAACATGCTAAAGCACGGTTTATTTCACTGGTGTATTGAACAAGCCACAATTGGTTATGTCATGTATGCTAAACCATCAACTATATCACTTGTGCCAGAGGCCCACTATACACCCTACTAAGCTGTAAACCATAAACCCCAAACTAAGATACGGTTTGCTTGATTCGAGGCTAGGGTGCTGGGTGAACTTAAACCATTTTGTCATAAGGACCTGATAAAAACGTGGTTACCTGGGCAGGTTTGCCCCATGTTTAGGTGGAAGTGGGAGAAGGCCTGTTATATTTGTTGAAGTCAGAGGGCTGTGGCTTACAACACTGGTTGTGAGTTGAGCAGGGTGTTATCGTATTGCTACTTGTGAATTTTGCCGAGATTTCAAAGGACGAAATGTATGAAAAGGAGCACTTTTTAAGTGGTTAGTTACTTTTTCAAGGGTTAAAGAAGAATGGGTTGCAAGCATAAGATGGCATGAAGAATATAACGTGAATGATGTTCATGGAAACCAGATTTTAGCACATTTCCTTCTCCTTTCTCTTATCACCTCTCTTGAATTCCTCTGCCTCCTATTTCTTGCTCCTTGTTCTGCACCACCGTTGAAGCTACGCATACGTCTACTCACATGAATATAGGAAAAAGAACAAAAAAATCGTAAGAGGCCCTGTGGTATTCCCCAACTTGGTGCCATCCAGGCATGAGGATTTCAGCTCTGACTGATTGTTCTTTCGGGGGTGGGAAAAGGATGAGCATTGGCTTCACCGTCTGGAGGGCACCACGTTGGGGAAGAAGGATGGTCTTTCTTAGCCTAACCCACTCCTGACCTGTGTAAACATCCCTCTGCTATGAATTGGTCCTTGGTTTAAAGCACCAATATTTACTGATCCTAGGCTGGGGTCTTTTCGACTCCCCTCCCCAACTTAGTAAGGAGACAGAAAGCCAATCTTGCCGGTTGATCTTGATTAAAAAGGCCTTGCTTTTTTTTCTGTGAGTGCTTTGATTTGATAATTGGGTGGAGAAACAACATGATTCTGAGATTCCATTGTATGGTTATCTCTTAATTTCTCCCTCTCTCTCTCTCTTTTTTTACTCTAAGCTCTAGCTGTTTTGCAAGGCCTGGGTGATTTTCAAATCTGTTTCAAACTTTGGGGCAAATATTCAATACATTCTCATTTTATTTATATATATTTTTAAGAAAAAAATAAACCAAAGAGGCCCACTCTTGCAGATTTTCTAAAGGTCTTCCCATTTATTTTTTCCTCTGCCAGTATTCAAAGATATACTGCAATGAGATGTGGAGGTTCATATTTAATCAGCCTGGCCAGGTAATAGGTAGCCTTGTTGCTCTGAAATGTAGCTGGACATTGCTTATATTTTGCTCGGTGCCCCACAGGCTGCTCTGTAAGCTTTTACTAACTGGGTTCATGCAACCCTTTGAACCAATTCAGTTAAAGATTTAAGAGCTGCGTTTGCACAACATGCTAAGTTTGGTTAGTGTTAACCTTCATTCATGGTCTTTGTTGGGGTTTGTAGTTGGCTAGTTTCTGGTTCAGTGTACTGTGGAAGACCCAAATCCAGTAATCAGGCAGAACAGTTGTGTGACAATCCGGCACTATGTCATATGCATGTCAGGTGTCATACTATGTCATAAGTATATACAAGCAAGCTGCCTGGGGAATTCTGGGAGTTGAAGTCCACGTGTCTTAAAGTTGCCAAGTTTGAGAAACACTGTTGTAGCTCCCCAGTTCATCCAATCTTTACCATTTTCCTCTGCTGACGGCTCTGAGATATAGAACTCCTAAACACGGAGGGTCCATTTGCTGCATTATTCCTCTATCTGCATCTCTGTCGCCTCTAAATCAGCTGCCCAAAGTTGGGAACGACAGGCAGCGAAGTCCAGCAGATCCAGATAATGCTCGGACATCTCATATTATTAAATAATAACAGTAACCCCGCACGACAGCAGGCAATTTAGATGTAAGCAAGCAAGCAAACAAACGGGGTCTCGCGCCCCTAGGATCTTGCAGTCTCAATGTTGACGGTAGAGCTGAAGTCCACAGGAAGATGAGGCAACAAAGAAAGGGAGATCTGAAGATCCACCGATAAGGAAGAAAAGGGGAACGGCGTGCGCTCTTGTTAATTGGAATGTGTGTTTTCTTCTGCAGACGCTGATCAAGGTATGCCTCTCACACTGATTATTCTCTATTCTGCAAGCTTTCACATTCCACAGAAGTCTTTGTCAAGGAAGAACAATGGGAAGTCACTATGAGACTTGAAAGGTTAGCAGATTGATTATGCCTACTTGGGTGAACTAAAGCCTTTTTCTTCAGAAGTAGAAAATGTCTTGACTTGTTCACCAGACTCCACGTTTTAGCATTTCAGCTGGATGTATCTAAGTGTGTAGATTTTTTTTACAGATCTAAAAATATAGTCCCTTCAACTGATTGATTGACTGATTGATTGATGTGCCATCAAGTCGTTTTCGACTCTTAGCGACCACATCGATAGGTTTTCTCCGTGAAAATTACCTAAATTACTCTTAAATGGCTTGATAAGAATATGCATGTGACAGGGAAAGGATTTGCATCTGTGGCTGAGTCACCGGAGCTGGTGGTGACCCCCCCATCTGTTGGAGTATCTCGCTAGACAAGAGCAGGTAGGCTTTCAAGGGCTCCAGCAAGATTAAAAGTTTTGGGCTGGAGTGGAAAGTTGAAAACCCATCCTGGCAGGAAGAATAGCCAGAACGGTTTTGGTCCTTTTGCCAAGAAGGCAATGCAGACATCTCGGTGAAGTCACCAGAAGTCAAGACTGTCGTGAAGGAGACTTTCCCTTTTATGTGCAAACACACTTGGAATGTGGTTTATTAATAGGAAAATCATTTGCAGAGGGAGATCCTCCGGGAGCCCAAACGCCACAGCCCCAGTACGAGGAGGAGATACCAGGAAGCAAACACAGGGGGAGCTCAAAATTTGCAGAAGATTTGGGGAACCCTAAGCAGTCAAGTAAACAAGTATCAGAAGGAGTCTGCAAACATGGAAACTGTCACGAAAGCTTCTGGCTTTGAATGACATTTGTTAGTTGGAAAAAGTGCAACCTGACACATTTTTTACTACCATAGACTCACAGCTCTCCTCCTACCCTGTAAACAAGTAAACAAGAAGGATGGAATGCTGGTCTGGACCAGTGTTCATCAACCTCAGCAACTTTAAGATGTGTGGACTTCAACTCCCAGAATTCCCCAGCCAGCATGGCTGGCTGGGGAATTCTGGGCATTGAAGTCCACATATCTTAAAGTTGCCGAGGTTGAAAAACACTGGTTTGGACTATGGAAAAATCTGTGGATGAAAGAGTGCATATTCTGAAAGGAAATCTGGTTGGTCCCTTGCACAGAAGCACTTTGTGCTGCAACATTTTGTTGCAGATGCCAACTGTTTACAAGGGCCAGAACCTGTGTCATTTTGCCTCCTTTCAGAGAAGAATCTGGGGAGGATAAGGAGAGCAAGCTCTGTTGCCTTTTGAACCCACTTCAAGCTCTCCCAGGACGTAAGTTGAAAAATAAAAATAAGTTAGGACATCTTCGGTGTTTCCTGATCCTAGCCTGATTTGCCCAATGAGATGGTATCGCTATAAATATAAATGTGTATTGCATCACTTTGCAGAAGCTTCTCCCCCCACCTCCATAGAGAACTGAACCCCACGTGTGATCTGCAGAATTCACCAAAGGTTTCTGAAGTGTTTTTTTCCCCTCGACTTTCTTTCCGTTGTATGTTTCCCCGCTTCACACTGACAGCAGGGCCTCCTTAATCTTCAGCATTGTTTCCAAACAACCATTTTTGAACTTGCTTTTCATGTCAGTCCACCTTGAAACAGTGACTGTCCACTCGGTGGAGTTAAAACTTGCTTTCCGTGGAGAAAACAGCCTGACAACTTCAGGTTTCGGGCCATTTCTTTATTGCATGCTATGTTAAACGGCTTCCTTTCCCACCACGGGTTCCTGCCCTGGTCCCCGCCTTCAGATAAACCTGAAGTTAACACTGGAAAGCATTTAAACAAACCCCGCTCAGATTCTTTGCTCTGCTTAGATGGCCTTGAAATCAGCTATGCCCACATAATGTCTCCCCCTTTTAGGCTAGGTAGGTAAACATACCTGAAGCCAACAGAAATTCATTTGTGGCTTTGAAACTTTGTGCTGATCTCTGTTTGTGATTTAGGGCAAAAAAAAATTTTTTTTAATCACCAATCCTTTTTCAATTCTAGAGTTGTTGTTGTTTTAATTGGGAAATTGAATCTCCGTTCCCAAACTGAGTGCATTCTAATTGAAGGCTGTGTGATTTTACACTTGGATTTTTCTTTTTCTAAATGTCTCTGGGAACTACAGGTGTTTGTGAGAGACGAGAACACACATCTCTCCAGCGGCTGTCCAAAAAACATTCTATTTTATAAACCAAAGGGCTCAACAACAGCAGACTGGGCTCAAATTATAATTATTCATTATCTATCTTGATTTGATTTATCTGCCGTCTTGCAGCAAACCAAATGCTCAAGGTTGCTTGAATTCTAAACAATTTTAAAAATAAGGACATGGAAACACAAAGAATTTCCTGCAGATGCTAACTCTTGGATAGGTTCCTTAGGCTAAGACAGTCCCTAAAGTAATCAGGCCCTGGGCTATTTGGGGCTTTAAAGGTTAACTCTAACCATTCTGACTGTGCCCAGAAAGAAATAGGATTAGCATTCTGCATTCTCTGTACCTTAACCTTAGCCCTAACTCTATTCCAACTGCAATTTCTGGAGAATTTTCCAGGGTAGCCCAAAATAGTCAATCAAACAGTGAATCACTAAAGGTGATCAGCTCAAGGAATGGTTGCAGTTGGTGATGATGCACTGAAATTCTGCAGTGCTCCTAGCCTTCGCTGCCTCCCCCCTCCCCAAAATCCCATCAGCAGCTGAAAATCAGGTATAGACTCGCTCTTTTAGAGGGAACAAGGTCCCCTCTGACGCAGCCTGAATCTCTACCCCAAATACAATGTCTTATTCGTCAACAGCATCTCTGTTTTATCGGGGTTAAATTTCAGCTGGTTCTCCCTTATCCCACCCGTGGTGAACATAGTATCCTTGAACATGGCTTCTTGGGAACTGGATGGAAAGGAGAGTTTTTTTTATTCATTTATGTATTTATATTTCAAATTTAGATACCGCCCATCTCACCAAAAAGTGACTCTTTTGGGTTGGGTGCATCCTGGTGCTCCAAATGGCCTTGTCTTCTTGCTCACCTTCTAATTCTTCCAACGAAATTGATCCAACGTGTTTCACAGGCATAAGATCTCCTGGCAGGGAGTTCACGCAACATGCTTATCTTTAAACCTAAGTTTACAAAACACAGCAGTAAACTGTATTACGGGTCAGCGTGAGGGCAGGATGTCCATAAGAGGCTAACGCAATGGCTCAACTACAAACAACTCAGCCTGACTTTAACCTAGCTTAACAGGTTGTGTGAATCCAACCATTGAGATGAAAACAATGCATTCCTCCAAGAAGTGCACCTGATTGCAATAAAAATGTGCAAATATTCACCCAGGACTGCAAGAACCACATGGGAGAGAAAAACCACCCTTACTTTTTGTGTACAGAAAGTAGACAGCTGCATGCATCTATTAGTGCTTTTAGACTGAAAGAGATATTCTACCCCAACCAGTACATCTTTGCTTGCTATCTTCCTTTAAAAAAAAAGAAAAAGACCTACCTTTAAATTATAAACATTTTTCTTTGGGTTTCTCAGTTAATATTGAGAAATATTGGGGGGAGATAAATTTAATAAATAAATAAATAATATCTGATGCTTTGTTAACTGATTCAGACTGTAAATATTTGTGTATGTAAAAGTAAAGCCTCTTTGAGGTGAACTCTCCTCCTGGTGAATTCATGGACACATCCATTAGATTTCTTGGCAACCTCTTTTTGTATTGTTATCATCTTCCAGGAAGTATCTGTATTATATATTATATAAATAACATATTTAACATATTCAACATATTATATATTGCACATTATACCTATTACATATTGTCTATGGTGCGTGGTACATTATATTCATCAGCTAAAGATTGCTGCCCGAATGGTAACATTTGATTTCCTAATCCTGCAGCAGCATTTACTTTCAGGGAAGTATTTTTCGAGTGGCTTCAGAGATGGACGTGAAGTCTGTACACAGCTTTCAAAAGTAGCCTGGCAGCAGTTCACATGTTGCGGTGAACCTGTTAGGCACGCCCATCACCTCTTCACCCCTGGCATGACCCTGCCATCTGTGGCCACATGGAAGGCTGAGCCTTTGATTTATCGCTGTTTTCTAGATAAGCAGCTGAAGTGAACAAAAATAATTGTCAATAATAATAACACCAGCAACTTAATAACAACCCAGTTGTTCTTTGGGGCACATTCAGAAAGGAGCAAAGAAATCCAAAATTAAATTGCACAGTCCAATCAAATTCAACCATTTTAAGCATACGTGTGCATATACCCATATACACACCTTGAATTTCAGTGGAACCCACTGAAACCAGCTGTTGCAGAGCAGACACGCACTGATTTCTTCTGTCTCATTCATTTCAATAGGAGGAAAGTTAAGCCTCACCACATACAATGGGACCAATTCTCATGTAAACTGACACAGGATTCTAGCCCAGATCCATCCTCTTCATGTTTACTCCGAAGTGACTCAAGGAACTATACAGGTCTTATTTCTAATTACACCCCCCCCCCGCCCCAATTCAGGTAGTAAAAACGTTTAACAATTTAAACAGGCTGTGACCTGAAATATTTATTACAAAGAAGAAGAAATCCAGAAGATTAAAATTAAAATGTGCAACACTGAGAAACATTTTTCTAAACTGAGAAATATCTTTCTATACGTGAACAAAAAGGTTATTTTAGGAAAAACAGGAACATGTTATGGACCTGGCTTCTGAATAATTTTAATTTTAGAGTTGTACCACAAATCCATTCTGTAGTTTTTAGAAGAAAAAAAAAAAAGATCAGCCTGGATAAGGAGAAAGGGCTGATAAATGAAATGGTCCAATAAATAAAAACTAGGACCTTCTCAGTCACGCTGTGTGTGATTCATTACAGTTCAAAGTTTCCGTCTGTAGAAAGGTGTATCTCTTACTGTACTGATCTTATCAAATTAAGTCTAATTCTAGATTATTTTTCCCCAGAAGGGCACCAGGAAATTGAAAGAGAGAATCTTACACAAATCAACAGAAAAAAGTCCGATCTCCGATTTTGTCGAGAAGAAACCGAGAAGAGGGAAAGAATCGGAGGGAGGGAGCGAAACGGCGGACAGTATGGATAAACACAGAAAGTGAAATTAACCAATTCTCTCCCTTAAATCATTTCCGAACTCTCCGCGTGCACGCCGACGACGGATTTAACCCCAACCCCGCTTTTTAAAGCAGGGTAATCACGGAATTTGACTCTTCTTGCATAGCTCCAATTAGTTTTCCGGCGAAAAAAAAAAGAATCAGAAATCTGTTTGCATGTTGCAAAGAGGAGGCAATTTAAACCGGCTTAATTCTTCTTACTGGTTTCTAGGTTCGCCACCCCTTCTCGTCCGGGACACACAGAGTTCGTCGTAAAGGCGAGACGCCCGAGCCCTTGGGAGAGCTTCCCCCCTCCCCAAGCCCGCTGCCTAAACAGGTTCAAAGTGCAGTGAAGAAGGAAGGAGGGGGACCCGGCGATCTCTAGAGACAACCCCCCCCCCCGCTTCTGACCTACAGCCTGAACGCCGAGTCCACATCCCGCCAGGCGAAGGGAGCCCACGCTCTGCAGTCTGGACGACCCCTCCGCGCCCGTCTTTGCCCTCCCCTCCCCTCCCCCCCGCCCATCATTTGCATCCTGCGCGAAGGCCCCCGCCTGCCCACTTCATTTGCATATCTTATATGGCCTAATGGAGAGCATCAAGAAGGAGTAGAGGCCCGCCGAGGCATCTGCAGTGCAGACCCGCCGCAGAAACAGGTGTCCGCGGAGAGCTTTGGGGCTTACCGTTGCAAGCCGAACACGGTGGTCTGGGGAGGGAGGTTTTTTGGGGGGGCTTTCCTTCCCCCCTTCCCTATCCTCCCCCTCCCCCTTTTCTTTTTCTGTCTCTCTTTTTCCTTTCCCTCCCTCCCCTTGGGCTTAAAATGGTGTCCAAACTCAGCGCTTTGCAACACGAGCTCCTCAACGCTCTGCTCACCTCGGGAGTCACCAAAGAGGTCCTGATCCAAGCTCTGGAGGAACTGATGCCTTCATCTAGCAGTACGAACGCTCCAGCAGCCGGGGGCGGCTACGGGGTGAAACTGGAAAACTTGCAGCTATCTCCCGGCGGCGGCGGCGGCGGCGGGACGGAGGCGGACAGCAAGCCCATCTTCCACACCCTCACCAACGGGCACAGCAAAGGCAGGCTGTCAGGGGACGAAGGGTCGGACGACGGGGATGACTTTGACACCCCGCAGATCCTCCGGGAGTTGCAGGCGCTCAATACCGAGGAGGCGGTGGAACAGAGGGCCGAAGTGGAGCGGATGATCAGGTAAGCGAGGCGGGAGCTTCGGGAGAAATAGAGCGAGAGGCCCCGCGGGCGCGCAGGGGTCGGAGGAAAGAGGGGGGAGGTTCTCCGTAAGGGGGTAGAACGTTCGGAGCGGAACGTTCGGAGTAGAACGTTGGGATAAAAGGAATGGAACGTTCCGGTAAAACTGGATAGAATGTTCCAGTGACGGAATGCTCGAACTCGGTTGCAAAGGTGCGTTTCCGCCGCCCTCCCCGCCTCGGTCTGGCCACCCCTCGCCAAATAACACCGCGTGTGGTTTAAAAAAATGAACCACGGGTCAGGTTTGTCTCCAAACGTTTTCGCCCGACGCCCCCTTTACTTTGCGCCTTTCCATTAAAAGAATGAATGACTCTCTGTGTGTGCGTGCGTGTGTGTATGTGTGTCAGGCGAATGCATTCACTCGTTTACACAACTTTGTCCGTTGTCCCCACGTCGTTAGGCTTGGGGAAAAGGATGACTGAGCCACGTGAGAGTTTCAATCGATTTTTATCTCTTTCTCTCGCACACTCACAATCAAGGACAATTGCCAGTTTAAAAAAGTACATAGCACGGAGATAAATTTCGTTTTAACTGATTAAAATAATCCCAGAAAAACGAAATCAGGGTTTTTGGTCTCTCAAGAGCAGCGCAATCCTTTTAAGTATTTACTCGGAAGGACTTTTCGGATTGCCACCATCCCCTGGCAGAGAACGTGCCGCTTTTCATGTTCCCAACGATAACACCAGCAGGAGGTTAAATAACAAAATTAAGATTGCAGTGGCGCTAGAAATGGGTCGTACTATAATGATTATTTTTTTTACTTTGTTTTTACTTTATTTTATCAAACGGGAGCAAAAGAGTCCTTGGAAGGAAGAGGTGAAGAACTTGGGGGTGAAATACCGTTTTGTAGAATTAGCGCTTGAAATCATCTCAGACCCACTAAAAGTTCGAGTTGCCCCCTTTTTTTTTTTTTTTTGCTGCTGAGTTGGTTTCGTTTGTTTGTTTTTCCTTATTTATTTTTTTTACCTAAACTTAGAATTTTTGTACTGTTATCTTGACGCAAAAACATTATTAGAAACTGTGTAAAAATTCTCTAAGGTAAAGATCAAATCAGTGGAGGGAGAACCCTGGGGACAAGGTTTGAAATACAGGATGGAAAGACACCTTTCATGTGGGTTTGTAGAAATGCACAAAAGTTCCATAATACAATATTTTATACAGAAAAAGAAAGTGGATGGATAAGTGTGTAAATTAAATATTCCATGCCACACAATCCCTCAAACACAGGCTGTGCTGAATTTTTCTGCTTTGAGAGGGTACTAAACTGCTTCCCTTCCAAGCCCCGGCCAATCTGGAGGCTGGCCGAAAGCAGCCACATCTTATTCCACCGTTCAGACGTAACACATGCAGACACGGTTGGTTGCCTTGAGGCTTTAATCACCGTGGGTTCAGACGTTCCTAAAGCTCTCTCAAATACTAACTGGCCATATATGTGTGATGCGGTGTGTGTGTGTGATGCTATAATTCTGTAATATCCTCCATGTGTATGCGTGTTATGATTCTTTATTGCATGCTCTCTAGGAAGCAATTATATTTTTCCTTCAAATAACAGTTAAAATATAAAGCTAAGGGGGAATGACTTCGTATTCCCACATGCTCCCGTTTAACGGGCCATTGACTTCACTGGTGCTGAATAAATAAATAAATAAATAAATAGACTTGCATTGACATAAGTTGCAGTAGGGGAAAAAGGGGGTGACTTCAAATGAACATTTTGAGGGCAGGGCTCTTCAAACGTCATCTATGTATTCCCCCCCCCCCCCCACACACACACACAATATCACATCTAGCCAAGAATCATTTTGGCCAGAGTAGTAATAGTAGTAGTAATAGTAATATTGGTCACATATGAATTTCTAGAGATAGGCTTTGTGGAGAGAAAGGTGTGAATTTGATGAAAAGGAATCTAATAATAATTAACTCCGGGTAAACCTTTTTGCTTCCTAAGATTATTTCCCCCTCCCCCTAGTATCTTTTGTCCAGTAAAAAACTTTCATCGGCTGCTGACTCGCCAATACGAGACACCCTTTTTTTTTGTTAGTTTAGGTCCTAAACATGTGTGCGTGTGCGTGCGTGTGCAAAAGCGCTGGCGCACACGCACATACATATGTGTCTTCCAACTTAAAGAGTTGAACGGCTTTGACAAGTTGGTTACTAATTATCCCTCGCCGTTTTACGGCGCGTTTCCCCCCTTCCTGCCCTCTTTTAGCAAAATATCAACTAAATAAACTGCTATTTATTAACCTACCGCTCAGTTTAAAGAGTGGCTGGGGATTTATTCCTGCTTCTTCGCAAGTCAGTTTAGGAAGCCGTCCGTCAAAAACGGCGCTTTTTTTGGCCTTTTTTTGCGCAAGCGAAAGGTAACTTTTCCTGTCTCTTTAGATATCTGTTTCCAGATCGATCCTGTTTACAGAAACTCTGATCAAAATAATTGGGGTAGGAAGGAAGAGAAAGCCAGAACGAATCTCTCTTTTAAACTCTCCCCCTTAAAGGGGGAAAAAATGAAAGCTAAAAGGGGTTTTAGGATTCAGTTTGGTGCTCCTAAACCCATTTACCAGAGAGTAAGTGCTCTTGAATAAAGAAGGGTTTAGCTTCTCAAGAAACATGCTCCGGACTAGGGAGGCTCTTAAACTAAAAGAGATGACGGGGGGGGGGGGGAATTCTGGTTATTTCCTGAGTTCACTCATGGAAACTAGTTTGCAATCGGGAGGGGGACTTACTTTTCAAAGGGAGGGATTGTTTAGGATCGAAACCGGCGTCCTTGGCCCGCTTCGTACGGAGTTGCTTTCTGGACTCAGCGCGGCCCAGAATTTTGGCCCGCTGATTTGGGGAGCGGGGGGCGCTTCAGAGCAAACCCGGGCAGGACCGGGCCTCTCTTTTGGTTCTTGGGAGTCTGGAGAAAAGAGGACGCGAGCGTGTCTACTCGGGAGTCGCAGGCGTGGATTTCCTTGGCTTGGCGCCGGAGGTGGGGCGGGGGGGAGGCTGCGATCCTGTCGCACGCGTTGAACAGACCAGCTTCGAGGGCTTTCGGCTTAGGGACCCCACTCCCAGAGCTGGGGACCGGAGGTTTGAAAACCAAGGAGGGCAGCGATTGGGTGCCAGCCTTCCCGTTCTCCTTGCTTAGCGCGATGCGACAGGAGTCTGCGGGCGTCGGAACTGAAAACACAAGCTGGGCCTATAGGATCGCCTTTGAATTGAACTGAATGGGTTTATTATAGGCTTTGCCCATACTCTTCTGTAACAACAACGACGACGACAATCTTCTTCTCCTTCTCCTTCTTCTCCTTCTCCTTCTCCTTCTCCTTCTCCTTCTCCTTCTCCTTCTCCTTCTCCTTCTCATTATTATTATTATTATTATTATTATTATTATTATTATTATTATTATTATTATTATTATTATTATTATTCCTTCTCCTTCTCTCCTGAAAGGCTGTAGAAACATTTAGATTTATTTTTTTTCAAAGCCGGTTCTCCTTCAGCGGGGGTGTCTCTGTCTCTGTCCCTCTGTCTCTCTGATGCTTAAACGGTGTCCCTGAGTCTTAAATCGGTTTATTCAGTGGAGACAGCCTAATCGTTCAGATAAAAATTGCCCTGATTTTAACGCCCTAAAGTTCCTCGTTCGGGGGGAAGAGAGTGAGGGGTGGAGGAGAGAATAAAAACAGAAGAAAAAAAAGTAAGTGCCCTTCTCAATCCGGTTTCCTCCGGATTAGTCCAATCACCTTAGACGGAGTGAGGGAATGGACTATAAATCGTCTGGAAGGGCCCCTTGAAATTTTCCAGGGCTTGCCAAATGGAAAACTTCTGAAAAGACACACTCTGTCTCTGTCTCCTCCCCCAACTCACACTTCGCATTTCCTCCGTTTACACGGCTCCCTTATACCGGAGGGGTTCCGGAATCCTCGAGAGAGTTTTTCAAAAAAGGTCCGGAGGGAATTCATCCCCAGTTCGAATTCAAGGCGACTCGGATCAGCCACACCTTTATGGGTGGAGTAACTGGGGAGCCTTCTGGGTGGTCTTGGACTACAGCACCCATCTGCCACTACCGATGCAATCCGTGGCAAGGTGGGCAGGGCCCTCTAGTGCAAAGCATCTGAGAACCTTCCTGCCGCGGTCTTCTAATGCGCTGAGGCTTTACTTCTGAATAGATGCAGTGATGGCCGAGCGCAAAAGGGTTGCTGTTGTTTTTTTACAGCCACTTTGATGAACTCTCTCACCTTATTTACATGCCTGATTTTCATTACCTTTATTCCCAAGGGTGCTCTGGCAGCTTCTGTACGTTTCAGCACACCCTTAGGTAGGTCAGCTCAAAAGTAAACCCCATTGAGATCAAAGAGCCTCAAGTATTTGTTTGTTGAGGACAGTCTGCAACTCAAGATAATAGGATGGAAACCTTCAGAGAGGTATATCTAGACTCCCGGTTGGGTGGCAGCCACAAAACCTTCAGCCAGGTCAGTTTGCCCAAGGTGTGCAGTTTGGTTAGCTTTGACTTTTTAGCTTGGTTTGTCGTTGAGTGGCTTAATGGGTTGTGTGAACCCCGCTGCTTAGGTTATGCTTCAGTATGCTGTAAGTTGAAAATGGCGTGTCACCGGTTTGGAGTAGATCTACTGACCTCACTTGATTGAATTAAATCTACCCAATTGGTTTTACTATAATTAATCTGGATTTAACTTATTGGTTTGAATACTATCTCTACTTTATCAATCCGTGCAAAGCCATTCCTTGACAAAATCCCAACCTGGTACTGCATTTTAAAGCCAAAAATACTTAAAGGGGTTGACCATAAACCTACTTTGAATCTTAACACAGCCTACAATATCTGCAAAGGATTAATAATCAATTCAATTTCATCTATAACTGTATCTTGAAATTCCTCTTTTGCTTTATTTTATTTTGACCCATCCTATAATTAACTTTTAAGGTTTAAGTCTTCCTTCCCTTTTGCTGTTTATAATCCTTAAAAAAATGCAGACACACAGCAAACATGCTGTTATATGGGGGGGGGGGGATAAATAATATAATGGGTGTAAAACTGAAGAATAGGGGGAAAAATAAATAAAAATCAACCTAACATTCCCTTAAGGAGTTTTCTGCAATTAGACAGGGTCCACCTCTGCAAAAGCATTTTCCTTCTCAGGGACTTTCAATTATATTTTTATTCAAGCATTTAATATGACTTTTTTTTTTTTTTGCCAACAAACCCATTGACCAAAAATAGCAAAATAAAACATAATAAAAGATGTATTTATTTTAAACATTTTAATCCCATTCCTCAATACTTTGAAAGGCTCCCAAAATGGCATGAGAATATGCAAGACTGGAGAGTTCCTGCCTTCAGGTTTACAATCTCACCTTTTCAAAAAAAGAGAAGATAAAGTTGGGAGGGGGGAAGGGAAGGGTTCAGGCACTCATTGTTAAAACAAATAAAACACACATCTGAAAATCAAAAGGAACCAAGTCAAACAATCATACGTTTAAACAAGCATCCAAAACTTAGGGGAGTGAGAATGATTTAGCATTGCGGATGAGGCTAGTCCACAAGATTGTCATTTCTATAATGCTTTATTCGAAGGCTGTGCTTACCCCTAGTTAATTCAACTGTGGTTTACTTAATTAACCCAGCCTGTTTCTTTCAAAATCAGAAAATGGAAGGCAATATAGGCTTGTGTTCTGATTTGAGTAGCTTGGCTAATTGCCTGATACAAGTAAGTGTTTAAGAAGTAAATTTGTCTCTTGCGTACTTGAATCGCACCATATAAACTTCCAGCACGTGGGGATCTGGCTGTTATTAATTTATTTCTATAAATCATCAACAGAAAGATACACAAGAACTGTGATTTTTTTTTTTTTTTTAAAGTGAACGATTCATTTGCAAAGTTGTAAATCCAAACCAACCAGAGGTTGTATACACACAGTGTATGTATATGTGTGTCAGAATGTTGATTGAAAAGGAAAAACTCCAAAGAAAGATATTTTCCCTTTCTAGCCTTAGATAAATAAATCATCTGTTATTTTATTTAACTCTTGTACGCAGCCCAGAATCGCTTTGTGTGAGATGGGCGGCTATATAAATGTGACATATAAATAAATAAATAAATAAACCAACAGAAATGTGATCGTTTTTGGTACTATCCTGATGAGAATCGCCTCAAATATAGCCTCAGCCTGACATGGGAATCTAGCTGTGTTTTCCCAGGACAGAAAAATTACCATGCAATTGATTCTTAATCCAGGTGGTGGCGAAGCTCATGCAGTATCAGGTCTGGACTGGAATTCAGGGATTTGACAAAAGGAGAATCAACTTCTGGTTTCCAGGGAAATAGGAGAATGCTTTAAACAGCAATAGCAGAATCTAAGAACTCCGGAAAAGGCTTGGTTTAAAAAATATTGCAAGCCACAAAGCAAAGGCAGGCATATTGCTTCAGATGAAAATCATCCAGAATCCATATGACTGGCTGCTGGGTTAGTAAAAGTCGAACTGTAGGGAGTAAATTTTTGAGTACCGCAGAACACTTCGACTAGTTAAAGGTGGCTTTTTCGCACATACACGCTTCCTTCCCATTTCATTTAATATCTAGCGGGATGTAGAATTCTGCCAAACACAAACGCTTTCTTGTTACAGTATACCGTAAGGTTAAGTTGGCCAAAGGAAAGAAATTCTGCAATTTGGAGTCCCAACAGATTTAAAAGGTGCCAGGTTGAAGGAGACAATGACAAACACAAAAGGAAATTTCATGTTTTGATTGCTTCCAGTCCTGTGCTTTATTTGATTCATAATGTCTGAAGCCAAATTAAGACCTGTCGCTCTTGAGATCTGCTTGGCCTGCAAACACTGGTCATTTTCCCTTGCAGAAGGGGAAGAATAGAGGATCTCTTTGCATTCCAGCTTTGAATTATTTATGCAACGGACTGTGGCTCAAAAATCCATGGTACTGTATAGCATAGTATGAAAATCCAGTTTTTGTATTAATGGATCCGGAATTGTACGCTTTGTGTGAGATGGGCAGCTCTATAAATATGACAAATGAATAAATGAAAAATAATTTGTGGAAATGTCCTTCATCTTAAGGGAACATTCTGTCCCTTTTAGAAAAAGGGATACATTTGTAGAACAGGGTGAGTTGGGTGTGGTGGGAGCATAAGGGGCTGACTTATGCCGAGACAGACCACTTGTCCATCATGTTGCAGAATGATGGCGTTTGAGCAAGGTGGTCTTTAAATTGGCCCCATTTTTCTGGGGTTTCACTCATCCCCAGTCTGGACTTTGTGACAAAGCTTGCCCTCGGCACTGAAGGGGGACAGCCTTGCCCGTAGCGAAACAGATCAGTGCGTGATGTTCTTTCTTTAAAATGTAGATAGGGTAGGACTGATATTTCTTAGGCAGCAACGTTTCAAAAAAGAAAGGTTGCAGAAGAACAGAAAAGGAGATTCAGATCAAAGATTGATTTGCCCTGATCTCAATCCCGTGGCTGGCTATTCTTAGGCTGACCCAGTGGGCCTTGGAATGAACCAAGTATCAAAAGCCATTGTTCTATTCACAGTTCTAAATGTTGATTATCATCTTCTGTTAGTTGCTTTGAATAAGTGTTTAAGGATACCAGGGATCAGTGCAACGGTATCAGGCAGAGCATGTGTCTCAACCGATGTTACGATAGAGTTATTTGCAGAAACGCTCTCTTGTTTTTCCTTGTTCGAAATCAGTCCCTGTGTGGGATAGTAAGACTAAACAGGTGACCCATTTTGAATCTGAATATTGAATATTCAGCGGGTGACTTTCCTGGCTACTGTTTCCAAAGAGCTAGTTATGCTAATCCAGACGCATACCTGGGCTAAGCCCAAATCTGGTTTGTTGGTTTGCAGCTGAGTGTCCTGGGTAAACCCAGTTTGGTTTGTAAACCTTACTGATTTATTTTGGCTGGGCGGGTTACCTAAACATGGTCCCCTGTGATTTGTTCCATAAATGATGGTTACATTGAGGACCATCTGTGACCCAGGTCTTCATTTCGGACCTTTAAAAACTTAGAAGTCTTGTGCATGTTGGAGACTGAGAAGAAACTGAGTTTTCTACTTTAGACCATACAACTACATAGGATAGCCCCATAGGAGGTTATTGCGGGGGGGGGGGGGCTTGTTTGCTGTTCGCCATTTGTGGACTGTGATTGCTTATCTATACCCTAGATCAGTGTTTCTCAACCTTGGCTGCTTTAAGCTGGGTGAACTTCAACTCCCAGAATTCCCCAGCCAGCCATGGCTGGCTGGGGAATTCTGGGAGTTGAAGTCCACCCAGCTTAAAGCGCCAAGCTTGAGAAACACTGCCCTAGGTAAACAGTGCACCTTTTAAAACTTCCTTCCAGTATCTCTGTCAGTTTTTCAGCAGGGCTGGGTATTACAATTTGTGCAAAATTTTAAATCCTAGCAAAGCAAAGGTATATGGAGGTTTTGCCACCTGTCCTGGGCACCAAAGAGCCCATAAAATGGCTGTACTGAATAGTATTGGGCTCTCCCGGCGATTGCATTGTATGGATTTTTAACCATTTTCATGTTTTGTATTGCTTGTACGGTGGTTTTATTTTTGGGGTTTTTTTGGCATTGCTCCTGTTTTCATGGTAAGCCGCCCCGTGTCACGAATGCGAGACGGGCGGCGATATCCATGGAAGAAGGAAAGAAATATTCCCCCCTTTTATTTCGAACGCCATGAAATGCCGTTCAGCTCCTGCAGAATTCAGTTGGCGAAGACAAAGGGTGCCCTGCTGATTGGAGAGGGACCTCCTCCGCATTTTACACTCAAAAGCTCCAACTGGAAATTTACAATAAGACGATAGCCCTAAGCATGTTGATTTAACTCCATTGCTGTTAAAAGGACACGTTTCAGAAAAAATACCCTTCAGGGTTAGAGCCTTCAAGGGAAACGGAAGGTAGAGATGTTTTGTCTAGCAACCATCACGTAGAATGGTCCGTTGGAGACTCGAGAGAGATCTCAAAGCCCATCTAGCCGAACCCCCTACTCAACGCAAGGATGAACAGCACAGGATGCGACGTGCGTTTTGGCCTCAGCGCTGCCCCTCAAGAGGCTGTCTGCTACTGTCAAATAGTTACCACCAGTCGTGCGTTTCTTCTCATCTTTCACTGAAAGGTGCTTCCTTCTCATTTCTGCAAGACATTGCGATTTGACTGGTTCCGCTCCCTGGACCGACAGAATTCTTTAAAGTGATATTATGTTAAAATCACCCCTTCCCCTTGCCCATCCCACTGTACCTTAATCTTCCTTCCTGGCAAATATGTATTTTAAATCAAATAATTCCCACCTCACTTTCAGTTCTTTATAGTAATGCCCCCTTGCCCCCCTAGTAGATAACATTGTGAAATAAATTGGTTGGATGACTTAGTTCTTCCACTATCTAGCACAGTTTTCTCCAATTTGACAACTTAAAGGTGTGTGGACTTCAACTCCCAGAATTCCCCAGCCAGCATGTTGGCTGGGGAATTCTGGGAGCTGAAGTCCATTCATCTTAAAGTTGCCAAGTTGAAGAAACACTGTCTAGCAATTTGTGATTAGGAAAGGCATGCAAACCTTGGACTATTGTTTCATGGAGTTTGTTGGGAGATGTTCTGCAACTAACCCAGTCTGTAACATGATCTCCATCAGACCCAATTCTAGGGCCTGTAGGGTTGCCTCTCAGTGCTATGGGATGGTTTAGAGGGGACAAGGGCAGAGGGAGACTTGTGACATTGGAGGGAAGAAACCTATATTAGAGGCCTCTTCCTACTTGCCTTTGAGAACTTATTTTGCCAAATCCTGGATTTTAGGAACTTAAGATGAACTCCCTGCATTCCAAAAGTCAGGGATTTGCTGAATCCTTGCCCTGGGATGGGGGGTTGCCGTGCCCTAAATAAGTTATGAAATTAATCAGATCAGATCAAGACCAAAAAGAGGGGTGGGCTTTCCCCCACTCCTTTTTCCATCAAGTTAGATGAGTACCCCCTACCCCAAAGCTGGAAGAGCAGGGAGTGCTGTTTAGATCTATTGCTAAATGCTGGTTTGTTTTTGACAGAGCTTTATTAATTGCTTTATGAATTCACTCCAGCCGAGGCTCTGTTCTGTGCTTCTGACGGCAACAACCCTGTTGTATTCCACCCATAAGCAACCATCAACCGTCTTCCAAAGGCCCTTAAAAATCAATAGCAGTTCATTCTGCAGAGGCCTAAAACTCAGTAGCTATGCCCAGGTATCACTCTTAAACAGGTTAGGTAAAGACTGAGCCAACGCCCAACTAAGTTCGTTTTAAACTTGATTCGATTTGTGTGTGTGTGGTTTACTGTGCTGGGTGACTCCAAGCAATTTGGTTAGTAAACAGCTCCATGTATTGCATGAACTCAGAAACTGGGTTAATTAAGGAACCAGGTTCCACACGCAGCCAGTTTTCATCGTAGTAACCGAGGCAGTATAAAAAAGCTTTATACTGTATTCAGTGAATCAAGTGGAGCCAACTTCTGAACAAGTTCTCAATGGTATTGCCTAAGGGAGAGATTTGATTAGGAAGCTTGGCGGTTTAATGATTATCCCCATTGAGTTCATACACTGCCCACTGGGAGATTTATTTCAGGCCTGTATAGTGCTTTAGGTTCAGTTCCAGAAAGCAGGTGCCAGCTTTCAAGAGTTGCGGCCAGGCGCTATGTTCACGTCCCTACATACTCCAACAAAGCAGTTTTCTGCAATTAAATCTGAAGTCCTCCACAGCCTTGGCACGATCTTTCCACCCACCCCTGCAGCCTCTGGCTGTGAATAAGCCAGCGCATGATGATTTATTCCAGAAAACAAAGTTTTAAAAATCATAGCTTAATGCAGTGACCATAGTAGGGGATAGACACGGGATTTGTGTTGATAGTTTATAAATTATAGTCTTTCTTAAAAAAAAGAAGAGGGTATATTATCTTGGAATTACAGTTCGGATGGGGTATGCCAAGTCTTTGGGTGTCAAAAGCACTGGGTCAGTGCAAACAATTGTTACCATTCCCTGGTTATTAGAAGCTAAAATTATTTATTTATTAAATTTATAAGGCCCTCTAACTCACAGTGACCCTGGGCAGTGTACAGATTAAAAACAAAAGCCAGTACAGGAGGAGGAGGAGAAAGAGAAAGAGAAAGAGGAGGAGAAGGAGAAGGAGAAGGAGAAGGAGAAGGAGAAGGAGGAGGAGAAATATAATCCAGTCCAGTTAGACATACTCTTCCACCTAGTCCAGAACCAGGGAAAAACTATGTCTTCAAGGCTTGACTAAATCAGAGTTGAGTCAAGACTATTTGAAACTCTGGGGGGGATACTATTCCAGAAGGCAGGCACCACAACACGAGAAGACACACATCCTAGCCCACATCAGGTAGCACTGCTTAACAAACAGGACCCGGAAGGTGTCCACACTATTGGTTCTTATGGGACAGGCAGAAACAGTGAGATACAGGCAAACCAGAGGATTTGTGTGTGTGGTTAAATAGTGCTGCTGTGGTCAATTCTGGGGATATGAATTCATCATAACAGCTTCTATATCCATGTCCTCAAATATCATTCGCATTGTTTCAAGCCTGTGTCTGTATGACTTCTTTTTCTATTTAATGATCAAAGGAGCCAATGCTTCAGTTGAAAACTCCCCCGTGAAATAGAGACACTCAGTACAAAGACATAAAAACTCAACCACATTTTCTTAGCATGGCTACAGTTCCATGTGGAATAACATGGGAACAATTCCTTCCATCCTGCCACCTCGATTTGCTCAGGTGCATCCTGGAAGACATGGACCAGGTTTGTCTGATGTGGTCAATCGAGGGAAACCCTGGATTCCCTCAATGAATTCACTCTCTTTCCACACATGATCCAGAATGGATGGGTTGATCAGCAGGAAGCCACATTTGATTTCTTTCTATCGGAGAGGGAGAAATAAAAATAAAACTCTTTGGAGAGGGTGTTTTTTTTTTTTTTGAATCCATGATGACATGATTGGGTACCACTATATGAAAGTATGTTCAATCTGCACATCTTTTTCTCTCTTCACCTCCCTGTGTTGGATTGCTTAGGCAGTACCCATTTTTCAGGGCCTCTTTATGTCTTCATCCCAATCATGGATATCAGATGGGAGAACTAACCCTCATTGATGGCATATAATCAATCAGTCGATCAATCAGTTAATCATGCAATGTGCATGATATGGGGAGAAACAACTGACTGCTCTAGCTTCAAATAAGTTTAGAGCAGTTGGAGGCTAAACTTCATCCCTTCTAAAATAAATAAATAAATAAATGACTTCCTAGATCAGTTATCTGGGTTTTAAAAGTTGCACCACGCCCCTGTTATTCAGTTAAGCATGTCATGCGAACAGACCCACTAAATATGAAAGGATGATTTTCAGCCAACTGAAATACAAATACTCTTGTGCAGGAGACACTATCTTTTAAACTGCTAGCCTGAAATAGTTATTCCATCAAAGGGATCCTTTGTATCTGCCTGATGATTTCCTCCCTGCTAACCTCTCCTCAACAGTTGCAAAACTTGAAAGCCGCATTAGTACTCCATTCAAGGAAAATGCATCAATGATGTCACCAGATGATAATGTACCTGGGGTCTCTGGTACAAACAGAGCCCTTAAATCAAAGGTGGGCAATGTATGACCTTCAAAAGATAATTGATTGCAATGCTCATCATCCCTCACTAGATCACACATGGTGTCCAATGTAACCATCATTTATGGAGGCTGGTTAAATTGAGCATTATCTGGAGGGCCACAGGTCTTCCATCTCTACTCTCGAAATGGGTTGGGATTTGGAGAATTCCCACTGGGGATTTGGGGAGTTGTTGTGCCAAGCCATCTGGCTTTCTCCTGGTTGAGGAAGACAAATGCAATCTTTAAACCGAAACTAAGCTCCTGTCTTAAAATGCCTAAACAAAGCAACGCTAAACTTTCCTTTGATAATCTGTAAGGAAGGAGATTCCCCTGGGTTGGTTATTCATTAGTCACACTGATAAAAGGTCTTTCCTTGAAGTTTAAAATCTCCATTCATTTATATACTTGGGTGTTGACCAAGTTAAACCACAGAAGATAATCATGCCAATTTGAAGCATGGTTTGCGTGCAAATTGTTTGTGAACTGTTGCTTGCTGATTTGCTTCCTTTTGTCCCGTCCATTTCTTGAGCATCTATTTGTCAGTCTGCCACCATCTGTGGGAGCAGAGCAGGTGACTTTTTCAGAGTCACATGGCCCAGGGTGGTCATGAACTGGATTGGACTGGAGATGCTGCAGACCAGCCACCTGGGGCAGCTGAGTTTCAGAACCAATTCTAGTGCTTGGAGAGGTGGGTGGGGGGTCACGTCACCTCTTACGACGGAGTGGTATTCTCATGGCTCATAAAGCACAGGCCAAAACAGCCAAATCGACACAACATCATTGAAACACAAATGCTTGTGATTCAAAAGCCATCCTCAGATGTCCCTTCCTGGCTCTTGAATCAAGAAGTGGAAGAGAATGCCAAGGTCATCTGGACCAATTCCTTACCAATGCTTTTGAAATTGGTCATGTTTATTTGGGGAGCGGGTGTGACATTAATCAAAGGAGAGGGCTCGGTCAGTCTAGGTTCCAGGTCTGGAAGGCTTTGAGACAAGATGTTTTGAGTGGACCCACCTTCTTGTGATTGTTCTCACAACTCTCTAACCGTTGCAGGCATTCAGCCTGCTGATTTGGTAGCTGAAAATGGGAAGGGGGTGAAATCCTACATGCAAATCACCAGGAATACGGACTTATCATCAAGGAAAATTTGTGGCTTCTTTCTTCCAGCTCCTCCACTTAACACAGGCATGTGGGGGAACCAAAAGGATGGACCATGCCCTCATTTGTCTCTCATATGAGCAGGCTGAATGCCATCTAGCTCTCTGCAGGTCTGGATCCACGGGACCAGGAAGAAGGAAAGCACAAAGCAAAATATGTTGCTTTGTTGCTCCATTACTGCTAGCATACTTTCTGCACATTGCACGTGTGCCAGCCATGATACATTTAAATTGGCTAGGGTTAGTCCGGGGATCCCCAGTGTGCAGCATGGGGTATCAATGTGTCCAGAAAGATTTTCTTGATATCTACCTGAATGCTTTCATTTGTACAAACACTGAAACGTGGCAACTGAAGACTAAAGGGGCAGCCCCCAGCATCTTCCCCATTTCTCTCTGGGACCCAAATAGGTTCCAGGGATTTTCTAAAAAAAATAAAATTGACATGCCGTTGCCACTCAGGGCTTAGCTTGGAAGGATGTCCGCTTGTGCAGAAAAAGGCTAAAGAACAGCTGGCGTGGTTGTAAAGAAGTTTGTGGCAGATCAGATGTGGGTAAATCGGTGGTTTGTAATGGGAATGTCTTCCGTGGTCATTAATTGGCAAAACTCAGCTACATTCTTCAAGAATACCCAGAACATCATGACCAAAATTTCAGATAGGTCCACCAGATCTGGAGACCTCTGGTTTAGCCGCTTGGGCAAACCAAACAAACTGTGATTTGTAAACTGTTTTACGGTCTTAGCCACAATGTGATGCCTTACGCTTTGCACTAACTCAACACCATGTTGATCAAAAGCACATGTGAATCCAGGGCAGATGAACAGACATTAAGAGCAACAAGAGAGAGAGACTGCCTACAGAATGTATCTATTTATCTAGCTGGTTTGCAGCAGTTTAGCAAAGATTTCTGCTCCATTTTTTTTTATTTTTAACCATAGCAGGAAGAAAAAGTTTGCTTTCCTTAAATTATGCTGGGGAAACAAAGAAGGCTTGGAATAAGCAGGCACAGATTTTTGTATAACAAGACTGGCAGTCTGATTCAGTTTAGTCATTCATTACAAATTCCTTTTTGCCAGTCCTCAGCAAAGTTGGATAAGTTATAGCAAAACCTGCCCCAGAGCAACATTGCTGCAGAAACTCCTCCTTTGCCTGCCTGCATTGTGGTGCGGATGCATCCTCAGATATCACGGAAGCACATCTTGTTCCTTGCTTGCCAGCAAAAAACAGGCCGGCTGG
The DNA here is from genome assembly GCF_059951505.1 of Python bivittatus. NCBI lineage: Eukaryota > Metazoa > Chordata > Lepidosauria > Squamata > Pythonidae > Python > Python bivittatus. The sequence goes on from NW_028277096.1 coordinate 18,231,975, forward strand.
CCCATCTGGCTTGTTTTTTGCTGGTAATTGTTGTTTTATATTTGTTTTAACTGGTTATTTTATTGTATGCCACCCCAAGTCACATCGGTGAGATGGGAAGTAAAGTAAAGTAAAGTAAAGTAAAGTAAAGTAAAGTAAAGTAAAGTAAAGTAAAGTAAAGTAAAGTAAAGTAAAGTAAAGTAAAGTAAAGTAAAATGGCAAGTGCTGGCCAAGAGCAGGCCAGCTACAGCCTTCTGTTGCTAGCCTGTTTTTTTACCAATGTGGAATAATCAAAGCACCATTTTTATTTCTACCTTTTGCCCCCCTCTGCTTGGATTCTTTTGTTTTAAATTTTCTGGGAAACAAGTTACATCCAATGACTTTGCAGGCTATACTGCAGCAATCCTTGCTGGATGATAATCTTAGAGTTTTAATTTTAAAGAATAAATCCCTGCTTCCGGATTATTCTTAACCTTGTTTTTCCGAAAAGCAAACCATACATAGATATAGAAAGTATGATCAATAAGTAGTATTCTGATGTCTAGGCAGAGACGTATCCCAAAGAGGAAAATGGCTTTTGAATTTGTGAGAATGGTACCCTGTTGCATGTTACTTTGGAGTAAGGGGAAAAATGTGTCTCACTGCCACCTGCAAGGATGTAATCTGGATTCTCAGCACCTATTTTTTAATTTCCCCTGCTTGTTCTTTAAATGAGCTTTTCATGCTACTGAGCGACGGTTTCTTTTTCTGCTGTAAGAGCCTGACCTCCCCATTTCAGTGTGTTTTTTGTGGCTTGGCTTTACTTTGTTGATGGTGACTTTCATCTTTCCTTTTAGGGAGCCGACCCTGGGAATGCATTGAAGGAGACGTTAGAAATCCCCTCCGTAAATAAATAAATGTAAACTTTAACTTGGTGGTGAGGAGAGGGGAAGAGAAGTCGGAAAGGGAAGAGATGTTTTCCTTAGCCAGAATATCAGGAGGGGACTGGTGGCCCTTTTTCCAACTAACCCGTTTTGTTGGAAGCCAGAAGTTTTCGTGAATCTTTAGCCTGGTGTCCTCTCTTACCTGACAAGTTCAACCCTTCCCTGTGCAACCAAGACCTCAGCACGTGCTTGTTCTCCGAGATCCAGGGTTGCAGGGCAAAGTTTCTCTCCTGTGCAAACATGAATCATGGCCCTGAAGAGACTTTGCTCTCAGCTTGCTGTAAGAGGGACTATCGCTAATGTGAGAGTGGCTTTGCCCACTGTATGCTGCGGTGTTTCTCAGCCTTGGCTACTTTAAGATGGGTGGACTTCAATTCCCAGAATTCCCCAGCCAGCCATGAGATGGTGGGGGGAATTGTACTTTCAGACTTGCAAGATTCTGTTAAGTAGCCTTAAAATAAAGTAGAATTAGCTCATTTCATCGTGTTTCCTGTCTGGTCTACCTGGGAAAGCTGACATCAATCTTGCAAGTCTGAAAGTACAAATCTCCCACCGTCTCTTTTACAGCCTGATAAGTTAGGGAGGTTCCTTTCTGAGTTTCTTTCTCTGTCCGTTATGCAGCTGCGGGCTATGCCCCCTCTTATCTGATCATTCCCTAGGCAGCATCTCTTCTCCCCACCTCCCAAGGTCATTCCCACATACCATTACAAATGGGCAAATTCTATTTTGGCAAGGTCTTGCCTGATGTAACCCGTTCCTACACCATAAAAGGCTTTAAAGAGGATGACTAGCACCTTGAATTGGGCCCAGACGCCTACTGGACGTCAATGCGGTGACTTCAAACCTGTTTCATTGTATACCAGTGTTTCTCAGACTTGGCAACTTTAAGACATGTGGACTTCAACTCCCAGAATCCCCCAGCTGGGGATACACTGATGGGGCTGCTCTATCAGCAATCCACATTTTTTCTAACTCCAACTTCCAGGTTGTCTCCAAAGGCAGTCCCTCATGGAGTGCTTTACAGTAGCCTTAACCCGGTCAATTAAAAATTAAGCAGCCCCATTCTCTAATATGCTAAGTTTCATTGGTGTGTTAACTTTGTATGGGGGTGGGTGGAAGGGTTGATGGTTTAGCATGTTATATCAGCATAGCCTGTTGGGTTGATTTAGGTTCAACATATTATACACATCTTGAAAATGGGTTAATTCAGCAACCAGGTTGTGAGAGTTCAGGCAACCAGCTTATTTGTCCATCACTTGTCTATTATTTATTTGTCTACTATTATTAATAATATGGCTACACTTCTCATGAATGGCTCAAAAGAATAGCCTAAAAAAAAAAGCTTCTTAAAATAGACTGGCAGGAAGATAAAAGGGCTGGTTGGTTTCCAATTTTATTCCAGGTATATAAAGTAACATGTCTTAAAACGCTGCCTAGAATCTGCTTTCCACTTCTAAAGTAACATTCCTCTCTCTGCCACTCTAAATCTGGAAATGGTTTCCATGTCTTATACAGCGATTTTGCAAAAGCCGAAATGAACAACAGCTTGGGTGGGACAGTTTTAACAAAGAGTAGGGTGCAAGGCTATGCATGTATTTATTTTTAAAAAGACACGATTGAGTGTGATACCCCAGTGTTGTTCCTCTTTCCTGGTACTGTGCCTTGGTGAACATGTTTTTGCAGGACTGTATTTGAGAATTCTAGAATTGTTTGTTTAGAATTTATAGACTGCATCCATCAAATTATTCTAAGTGGTGGTTATTCAAGAATATAGGAAAGACCAATTTAATTTAGATCAAACTAAAGGCTTGTCTGTGACTGCATTTTGTCTCCAAAGCAGTTAATCAGTTATCTCTAAGAGGATTCATTCATTCATTCATTCATTCATTCATTCAATTAATTTGTATACTGCCCAACTCCCAATGGCTCTGGGCGGTTCACAAATAAAATTCATGAATATTCCTTAACAACTGTTACTCAGAGGAAAACTTTCTGGATACAGAAGATGTATGTCTTCCTGAATTAAATTAGTGTTGGTATTGCTGACACTAGGATTAACCTTATTTTAGGTATGTCTACTCAGCGGTAAACCCCACTGACTTCAGCAAGGGATTGGATCTTCTGCCTGCAAAGATATTTCTGAAGTTCCATTGAAAGACTATTGCATATGGAAAAAAATTCTCCCTCTCCTCCCTCCCTCCCTCCCTCCCTCCCTTCTCCACCAAAGTTTCTCCCCCTGGTTTTTCTTCATTCAATACCCAGACTGAGAAAGGATTTTGTAAACCCAGGAAGTACATTTATTATTTTACAATTTTCAGAAGGTTATAAGAGAGAGATGATGCTGATGCTGGTTTTGAAATCTATAGTGGACCAATATGCTTATCTATATATTTGTTTTCCAAAATGCTGTAACAAATCTCTTAACTAGACTTACATGTTGCCCTAAACTGTTATTTGTTTTGATGATGATTTGTTAACGTCATTGTAGCCTAGTTCACACACATTACAAAGCCATCCAATACGGTTTATGGTTTACCTTAATATGTGAACAACCTCTTGGGTTCTGTAAAGTGTAGGGACCAATTCTCACAACACACTTAACCTGATTGTTGACTTAACCCATTTTGGGAGTTTATATAAGTACCGTACACTGAAACATAAACCAATCAAATGGCTTGTGTCCATACGCAACATAAGAAGATACAAAAAACAAACCAGGGTTAAAACTAATCAGTTTAGCATATTGAACAAATGCATTTACTTGGTCAGGTAAAGAATACTGTATTGTGTGAACACGGCCAGTACATTCTGAAATTGTTCTTTCTCCCTCAAATGCACAGCATAAATGCCATTCTCCTTTCCTTCTTAGATCCACTGCTATATTGTCACAATACTCCTGTGAGGTAGGACAAGTTAAAAATAAGGACAGGTCTAAGGATACCCAGTGGATGAGTTTGCAAAGGTGCCAAACTAAGCCCAAATTAATAGTTTATAGTTCAACATGTTGCAGAAACTAATGTCTAGGTCTGATCTGGAAACCAGGCATCACATTAAGTATATTTATTTGGGCATAGTAGTTCATGCAAATACAGCTACTGTGCTTAGTTAAACTGGGTTTAACACATTTTGTGAACCCAGCCATTGTGGTTTATAAACCATGATTGATGGCTTACCATGATGTATAAACTAAGTCACTGCTGTTAATTCAACAACCCATGGTTTAAAACATGGCTGAATGTGGTATGTGCAGGATATACACATCATGCTAAACCCAAACTAAGCAAATCACACTATTGCCTGGAGCAAGAGATCTTATCTACCTTTGACCAGAAGGCAAAATAACCTTCCCACTACCTTCTCTTGCTTCCTTAGATGCTTTCTGCGACCTCTGATTACCCGTGTCATTTTTTCCACGCAGGAGAGAACACTTCCAAACTGCGTCCTGCATTTCCCCATCCTTTCATTTTCTAAGGATGCCTCGGCGTCTCACACAAGATGTGCACCCAAACCAACCGTGTTATAGCTTAATGTATTCTGTGCATTGCTTGTGTCTGGTGGCCCAAGGCAGAAGCGAATTTATTTTTGCTTAGATGCATGCAAGTTATGGGGAAGGGAAAATGGGACCCTGAGGGGAGGCAGATGAAGGGGGTGGCCGTGTGGGGCCTGGCAGGACCCCCTTCGTGTGTGTACAGAGAGATACAGATTAGATTGTTTGTTTTCACCGGAGAACTGGGGGGTTTATAATCCAAGAGAATAAATTCTTGGCATATTTCTTGGAGGGATGTTGCTGAGTTTTATTTACCGACTCCAGTGCTGAAGCTGGTTAAGTGGAGAGTGGAAGAGGAGACCAGGTAAACTTCCATACCAAAGGGACCTTTTTGGAAGAACGGTTGTCTGTTTTTGTGACACTGAGCATGGGAGTAATCACGTGTTTCAGTGACTCAGCAAACACCTAACTTTGATCCAGGAACCTGGGTACACAAGGAAGACAACAGTTGCATTTTTTTTAAAAGGCACCACTCTAAACTATGTACACAGTGGCCGCATGAGGTATTAACCCTTGCTTTATGCTCAGAGGTGACCTGACATGTCATTTCTTCCCATCTCCCCTCCAAACGTGCACATTGCTTAGAAAGGTCCAGCTGTATTATTAAGTTGCAACAGCAGCAACCCAAGAATTTTGTGACTCTATCAGTGACTAATATATTCATTGCGACAGGATGTTTTGTTTGCTGGTTTTTATGTGAGGTAGTTGGGAGGTGACAAATGATGCCGGAGGTTAATTGAGTTAATTCTTATATGGCATAACAGATACTGGAGGTAAATAGCCAAGAGTTGCTCTCTCTTATTTAAATAAGAACAATGCTTAGAAAGTATCTAGTATGGGAGATGATAGATAGATAGATAGATAGATAGATAGATAGATAGATAGATAGATAGATAGATAGTATTTTGCTCCAGAAAGCTTCAGTGAAGTCAAAAAAACAGAAGGTGTTGCACCCCAATATTTGTCAGTTTCTACCACAACGGTTCATTCCAGCTTCTTATTTAACATTTATTACCATTCTGAAATTTTGCAAAGCTTTCACCCTAGCTAGAATGGACGCATTGCCCTCAGCAGTCCTTTTTGGACGTTTTAAGGGCATTCCCATGCACCTTCGATCATGTCCATGTGGAGATGGCTCAATAAAAACATTAAGCCAGTGTTGTCCAAACTTGGCCACTTTAAGATGAGTGGACTTCAACTCCCAGAATTCCCCAGCCAGCCATGCTGGCTGGGGAATTCTGGGAGTTGAAGTCCACTCATCTTAAAGTGGCCAAGTTTGGACAACACTGCACTAAGCCATATGCTTCTATATTGCTCCCTATATAAGGATTCTAGACAGATATATATATATATACCCGATATTGAAGAGATTTCCTGGCAGGGAGTGTGACTTCCATCTAATGCTACTTCTTTCGGACAAGGACCTGGAAATCTCCTCCCAAGTTGCCCGGTTCTGTGCTACCATCTGTACAATATGCTCCACCATTATTTAGAGTTAAAATTCCACAACATAGTAGCCTACTTTGATATATTTTAGCACTGTTATTTTAATTACTAGATTAAATAATATTGTTTTGTTTTATAGATATATATCAATGTAAGATGGTTGTTATTGTATATTTTGATTGTATCTGGCCTTAGGGCTGTAATAAATGTGTGTGCACCTCAGTGCATGAAAGCGTATGATTTTAATAAAATGTATCATTCAGAAAAGGGGCTACCAGACTCCCCTTGATTTTTTGCCACCCAGACTAACAGGGCTCTCCTCCTACAGTGTCCATGAAGTTATGAGTCACGGAAGTTATGATATTAAAGGAGTAAGCAGAACCAAATTTTCAGGTGGTTTGAGGGAGAGGGATTGAGATGTGAAATGACAGCCTTAAGTATCTTCATGGCTTAAAGCATCCTTATTGCTCCTTGATCCATCTGCCTCTTCCCACCAAAAAGTTAAAAAATAGAAAAACTAGGGATACTTCAGGGATTGTGAAAGGGATGTTGGGGTCACAGGAGGCCTTGGGCTTACCGCTTGTCCACCTGTGCTTGAGTCTCCAGTCGGGGGCGGGGGGAGAGATTTGCCTCTGAGTTTCAGTTTAAGGCATTTCAGTAAAAGCTGCAAATATAAAATTCTGGTTTTGTTTGCTAATATTGATATATACATGGTATTTGGGCTTCCTTTCCTTTCCTTTCCTTTCCTTTCCTTTCCTTTCCTTTCCTTTCCTTTCCTTTCCTTTCCTTTCCTTTCCTTTCCTTTCCTTTCCTTTCCTTTCCTTTCCTTTCCTTTCCTTTCCTTTCCTTCCCTTCCCTTCCCTTCCCTTCCCTTCCCTTCCCTTCCCTTCCCTTCCCTCCCCCTCCCCCTCCCCCTCCCCTTCCCCTTCCCCTTCCCTTCCCTTTCCTTCCTTCCTTCCTTCCTTCCTTCCTTCCTTCCGTCCTTCCTTCCTTCCTTCCTTCCTTCCTTCCTTCCTTCCTTCCTTCCTTCCTCTCCCTCTCCCTCCCTCTCTTCCTTCCTTCCTTCCTTCCTCTCCCTCTCCCTCCCTCCCTCCCTCCCTCCCTTCCTTCCTTCCTTCCTTCCTCCCTCTCCCTCTCCCTCTCCCTCTCCCTCTCCCTCTCCCTCTCCCTCTCCCTCTCCCTCTCCCTTCCTTCCTTCCTTCCTTCCTTCCTTCCTTCCTTCCTTCCTTCCTTCCTTCCTTCCTTCCTTCCTTCCTTCCTTCCTTCCCTCCCTCCCTCCCTCCCTCCCTCCCTTCCTTCCTTCCTTCCTTCCTTCCTTCCTTCCTTCCTTCCTCTCCCCCTCCCTCCCTCCCTCCCTCCCTTCCTTGCCTCTATTTTCACTGATTCAGAGAACTGAAATTTGGCCACCATGGTGTCTAGGACATACAACAATGGTTAGGATATTTAGTTTTTAAATAATTTATTTTTCCAAATGTATCATTCCAATTATTTATTTTATTTGCGCCTGACAAACAGGTTGCTTATAGGTGTAGATAAAGGATAGATGATTACAAGGAGACATGGTGATCCTTTACTGAAACTCTGGTATGGAATTTCCTATATGTGTATGAGAAGCCTGATATGTACCATTTTGGTTCTTGCTGTATTGTTTCCCCCCCCCCCTTTTCTATCCCTGCATCATGACAAAAATGCCATTTTATATATACACACACATACACACACACACACACATGTGTACAAACACACATATCTACGTATGCACCTGTATGTCTGTGTGTGTGTGTGTGTGAGAGAGAGAGAGAGAGGGAGAGAAAGAAAGAGAGAGAGAGAGACAGAGAGATTGTAATTCCACCCCTTAAAATGGTGCATGAAGAAAAGCAGCATTTGAGCGTGGAGCAAAAATGGCCACCCTTGAAGAGAGACCTTATGCTGTCTCTTTTCCATTGTCTCTTTCCCGCACTTGAGTTTTTCCTGGCTTTATTTAAAGGAGCCCTTAAAACCTGGCTGTTTCTCCAGATCTTGGTCTCCAGTGGGCCACAGACCCCTTGTGGAATGGTTAGCCTGGTGGGGTTACTTCTGGATGTTTGTTTTTGCATGATTTTAAATTATTTCATTTTAATTCTTTCATGCTGTACTCCCCCCAGAGTTGTGATGGAGCTGGGTGGCCCATCAACTTGATAAAAAAGAATGAATGAATTAATGAATTTTTGGTAGCAACTGGAGACATGACTAAAATCATTTACCCACATAAGCAGTATAATTACAGATACTAAAGTGAACCAAAGATGGCTTAGCTGGGGAATTCTGGGAGTTGAAGTCCACCCCTCTTCAGCTTGCCAAGGTTGAGAAACATGGCTTAGCATGTTGTGTGAAAAAGGACAACCAGTACTATCAAAATGACTTCTTGGTTTATTTTTTCTTTTAATGCCCTGATTTTGCAGATTATAAATCCACCTCTCATGGCTTCCATCACTGACTGATTGATTATGCACCATCAACTTGGTGTCTACTCTTAGCGACTACATAGAGATATTTTCTCCATGAACTTCCATCATAGTCATTTTCAAATAAATTTTATATATATTTATAAACACACACACACACACTTTCATGGGTGGGGGAATAGGGGAAGAAAGCCCAATTTCTCTTCCATGTCCCCAACCCCCCCCTCCTGAATTTCCAGATGTTTTACGTACTTAAATGTGGTTCCTTCCACACCTCCCACTAACCAAAGACTAACTCTATTTCTTTCCCTCCTTTTAGTGAAGACCCTTGGCGAGCTGCAAAGATGATCAAGGGTTACATGCAACAACATAACATCCCCCAAAGGGAGGTGGTGGATGTCACTGGACTGAATCAGTCCCACCTTTCTCAGCATCTCAACAAGGGGACGCCTATGAAAACACAGAAACGGGCAGCGCTCTATACGTGGTATGTCCGGAAACAGAGAGAGATCCTCAGGCGTAAGTAATATTGCGGTTCGAGACATTGGGATGGATGTTGTACGTATGTGTGGGCATAGATCACTTATCAGTATCTTCCCATGGACGCATCTGTGAATCTGAGACTCTTGTCTTCTGAACATGAACATGGAATGCTTTTCAGTTAAGGAAACTCCAAAGTTGTTTTTATTGCAAAATATCCATAAAAGGTTGAGAAGTGTGGGTATGAGAGACCATGAGATAGACAGACAGACAGACAGATAGAGAGACATGGGTAAATTAAAGCTATGAATCAGAATCCAAGGTATATCTAGGAATATAGGGTGATGCATTTTCCTAGCTGAGTAAAAGTTGATTTCGGCCTTGCCCACCAGCAACTGGTAGCCCCTAACAGAATGCCCTCAAATGAAACACCAAATCACATTGATTAGTTTCATACAGGCATAGTTTTATGTACGTATTTAATCCAATTTGCACACCATCCAACTCCCATCAACTCTGGTTGGTTTTCATCAAGAGGTGGTTCCATAAACTGGAAGAGCTGGGTTTGTTCACCATCCTACACCAAAATAAAATAAATCTTATGGAGGTAACACGTCAAATGAACTCAGTTAACTCATTTAGTATGATTTCCCTGATTAGTAGGGGCCCCCAATTTTTCCCAAGCATACTTGGAAAAGCCAGAGATATACTGCCAAGCATGCATTGTATTGTTGAGCTGTGCCCTCTTTAGCATAGATTCCTTTCCTTTCAATCTGGTGACTTCATGCACAAAGCTTGTGTGGTTTTCTTGGCAATAGGATAAAATTAATTTGTCATTCTCTTCTGGGATTTTTTATTCTTTCCCAGTGTAGCCTAGAAAGTTGGGATTCTCTGGAGCAGTGTTTCTCAACCTTGACAACTTTAAGAGGTGTGGACTTCCACTCCCAGAATCCCCCAGCCAGCCTGGCTGGCTGGGGAATTCTGGGAGTGGAAGTTCACACCTCTTAAGGTTGCCAAGGTTGAGAAACACTGCTCTGGAGGTTTCCCATGTACTGACCAGGTCTGACTCTGCAAAGGTTGGCTTTGACTAGTTGCTGTAGTTTTGCGTGACTCCCTCTCAGCAAACTTGCTCCGGTTCTGTTTTTGAAGGTGAATCATCACAAACATTCAACATAAAAGAATCGTAACAAACATTCAGGAAGCCGATGGCTTCCATTCTGAGATAGCTGGCAACGTCCATTTTGGGGCAAATGGGAGGCACCGTTTTAATTCAGAATAAGGTGTGCAGTTAAATACATGAGTGTGTACGTGATTATGCAGGTGCAGATTAATATCAGATTAATACATGACATATAATATGACATTAATATATTACAGGATCATAGAATCCCAGTCTTCAAATTTTCTAATAACTCTTCAGGATTACCAGGGCTATGGGTGACAATTCCACTGGGAATATTCAGTAGTTGTTTAAAGACATAAAAATAGTGGGCTGAATTAGACTAAAAGCAGTTCTGCTCCTTAATTCTGTTCTTATGTAATTCCTTGTTCTGCCCGTGCCCCCCCAACCCCCAGTCTTGAAAGGGTCTTGCCCAAAAGCGGAAGTGCCGAACTTCAATGTTTACTTATTTAATTAGGTTTAGAGATCAATTTCTAATTCGTAGATAACATTCATGATCAGTAAAAACAGAAAAATCTAAGTCAGTCATAAGCAAACGCCATACAAGAGCCAGGGACCATCTAAAGAGGCACACAATTTAAACGGCTTGAAAATAAATGATTTGATCATGTCAAACCAAGGCATTATGGCACCGTTATCAGAACAAAATGAAATTATCCTCCCCATACTTGATATTTATTAACCGTGGGGTTAGTTGCTACGATCAATGCACAACAATGGCTGTGATCATATACCACACTGAGCTATGGTTTGCTTAACCTTGGTGGATAACCGGTGGCCCCACACCACATGCATTCCCAAGTCCCCTTCTTGTGGTTCTGGAGCTCTTTCTCACCATGACTCTTGAAAAGTGAAGCCATCATTTCCTACCCTTTCGATATGGGAACTAGTTGAAAACTGCCACAAAAAGCCTGAAATAGGCCCAGCAGAGTTAAAAATAGGGAGGGAAACAACAATAACCCACAATTTTTAAATAATAATAATAATTATTATTATTATTATTATTATTATTATTATTATTATTTGGATTTCTCCCCCGCCCATCTCCCCCACAATAGAGGACTCTGAGTGACCCCTATTTCCCGCAGCCGAGCTTTATTCACATGGATTAAGGCAGTGAATACATTCATAAATAAATAAACGTGATATGGTCCTAACTTTACTTCCCGAATGTTATATGTGTCCAGCAAAGATTGTCCAGCTCTCTGTTTTTTCCCTTTTTCCACAAACCATACTTGGACAAGTTCACACAACAGGCCATTAATCCATCTGGGCTGGATCGCTCTGAGATTTCAGCTAAAGATTTGAGATTTACTCTATTAATTGGGGGACTAAATTCTAAATTCCTGTGTATGTATGTGTGCACACCAGTGGGTCAGTGTGGACGCCTGGGCAAGTCTCTGTAGTTTTCTTGGCAACCTTTCCAGAAGGCTGTCTTCTCCTTCCCAGGACTGAGAGAGGAAGTCCAAAATGGCTTCATGCTAAGGCAGAACTAGAACTCAGGGTCTCCTGGTTTCTAGCCTGGTGCCCTAACCACTACGCCAAACTGACTCTCAATTTCTGCAACTTAGAGGTTCTTTATCCCCCATCTCTGGAAGGTGTCATTTCCACCCCCACCCCCCACCCCCCATCCTCTTTCCGATTTCTTTTCTTACCCCGAGGAGGAACCGGAGAAAGAAGGAGCTTTCCTTCTCCTTAGAAATGTGTCTCCAAGTTATGGGTAAACTTGAATAGGCTATTGTGTCAAATGCAGCCAGCAATCCTTGGGGGAACAATGTCGCTAGGACAAAGTGATCCAGTTAGCTGGCTACAGTCTTGCACATCCAAAGATAAACCTGTTGACTTTTTGTTTATGGCGCAGGATTTAAGCTGAATGCGAGATACCAGTAGGTGTTGCATAGTCTAATTATCACTGATTTGATGGGTGAGTCTGAGGTAGGGCAGAGGTTCCCAGCTGCTGCACGTATGAGCTCTCCTCCCCCCACCCAGCTTCCCCTCTTCTCCTTTGTAAGCCAGCTTCTTGGTCTTTATCAGCAGCAGAAAAGGTGAATTTAGAAATCCCCGCTAGTGCATTTTCTTGCCCAAAAGAGGTTTATCTGTTGAATTTCTGGGGTAGTCTTAGGCCAAGGAGGGGAGGGGAGGGGAGGGGAGGAGAGGAGAGGAGAGGAGAGGAGAGGAGAGGAGAGGAGAGGAAAGGAAAGGAAAGGAAAGGAAAGGAAAGGAAAGGAAAGGAAAGGAAAGGAAAGGAAAGGAAAGGAAAGGAAAGGAAAGGAAAGGAAAGGAAAGGAAAGGAAAGGAAAGGAAAGGAAAGGAAAGGAAAGGAAAGGGATGACTTTAGGCAGTACTGTGTTTCAAATTGAGACTTGACTGAGGATTGGTGACCTAAGCCATTTTACTCTCTCCTTTTTGATGCTTTGGGAACGATCCTGCCTTTCTCCATCGCTCACAAACTATTCTAGAGAGTACAGTGCCCGGTGGAACTGTAGGTTGCATAAAAAGGTCAGTCCAGTCTTTGTTAGCAATGGGTGCTGGTAACGGGTTGCCCTCAAGGCGCTTGATGAATTCAGGTGATGGCGCAGAGCTGGGTCAAGGTTCTTTTCGTTTGGGGTGTTCCCCATATTGCACGGCACATGCAGAAGAATCTGGGCACAGCCCTACAGCCAAATGCTTTCTCCACTTTCACCTGATCATGGCACCGAATGCCCACCCCCCTTTCTGTTCTGCCGTGTGCCCATGATGCTGTTTTCATCGTGTCTGCAGGCCAGGAAGGAGATGGCCTTTAATCGTCCTTAGCTGTGCAGGTGTTAAAGTAGCTTTTCCCCACCTTATTTCGATATCTAAGCCCTATGTGAAGGTATGTAGAGACTCTGTTAGGGTTTCTTACCAATTTCCTTGGAGGGGACTGGCAGTGACGGGGAGCAGAGACAAGAGAGATTTGGTAGAGATCCAGCAAATGTCATGTTGGAATAGTTTTCTGACAACTCTCAGAATGGCTTGAGATAGGGGTGTCTGCAGGGGGGTCAAAAAAGTCAAGATGGTGCCCATGACACTACAATTGAAGCTCCAACAGTTTTTTATGGGCATCTGGCTTGACAGCACTGTAGCTCAGCAGTGTCAAAAGACCTCAAATGTAGATGAACCTACAGTTTGAAGCTTCTTTGTAGACTTATCCAGCCATAAATCTTTTCCTAGGCATTCCTACTCTGCCACTCATTTTTGTGTGGTGCCAGGGAATGAATAATAATACTAATTAGTTAATTAAATTTATATGCCACCTGACTCCCAGTGACTTTGAGCAGTTATGGAATGGCACCATGAACTTCCTGTCCATACAAGGATTTAATGTGCCAAAGCCAAGGGATTCCCCCTGGTCTCTGTGCCTCTCTCCCATTCAGGAAGCATTCATTACAACCCTGAGACAGAGAATTAACTCTCTCCCAAAACTATAATTCTGAAGGATTACTGATTAACAGCCACGCTGATTAAACAAGGGACATATAAGTTGGCTTTGGACATAACCCTAAACCAGTGTTGTCCAAACCTGGCCACTTTAAGATGAGTGGACTTCAACTTCCAGAATTCCCCAGCCAGCATGGCTGGCTGAGGAATTCTGGGAGTTGAAGTCCACTCATCTTAAAGTGGCCAAGTTTGGACAACACTGCCCTAAACCATAGTTTATTTAAGCATAGTTACTGAATACAGATAGACCTTGTTTAACGATCACTCATTCAGGGACTTTTCAAAGTGACAATGATGCTGAACAAGTAGTATTTACAACTGGTCCTCAAAGTTCTGGCTGTTGCAGCACCCCTGTGGTCACGTGATCATAATCCAGGCGCTTGGCAACAAGCTCGTGCTTAACAACGGTCATGTATCCTGCGGCCATGCGATTGCCATTTGTAACCTTTCCTGCTGGTTTCCACAAGCAAAGTCAATGGGGAAGCGGGCAGGGAAGGTCACAAGTCAGTCCAGTAAGTCGCTCACCCGGCAGCAGTCACTTACCCACCTGCTCGCTTAACGACCCATGATACTTGCTTAACGACTACAACGGAGACTGCTGAGATAGCCATTGCTAAGCGATGTGGCCATGTGACATGCTTTATGACCGCATCGCTTAGCGATGGAAATTCTAGTCCCAATTACCGTTGTTAGCCAAGGACTACTTGTAAACCACAATTCTTTGGGTATCCGCTACCTATTACACCACAAGCCCTCATTTGCAACCATAGCAGTTGGACAACCACAACCTGCTAAGTCAAAATCAAGCAGGCCACATTACGCCTGCATTATAAGTTTCTTTAATGTTTTATTCTTTCCTCCCCATCTCTAGCATCACACAGGACTTCTGCTTGCACTTAACAATGGCACAATACTCCTTCTAATGTGAGGGAAGGGGCTTCGACTGCTCTATTACAGCCGCCATCTTGACTTTTTGGACACTTCCTCTCTGGATGCCTCTGCCTTCTCCTCTCTGGTCCCTGGTCATCCTCTTTGTCCCACTGTTGTCTTCCTAAAAACCTGCACCAATCTGGGCTGTTGCCGTGTCAATGATCCATTGGATTAGTGCAACAGCAGTAGGTCACTCTATCTGGTAGTGCTTGTTTTACTGGTTTTGTGCAAGAGTGTAATAACGCAACAGTAAAAGGTTGGGGCCAATTCTCTCTCCTTTGGCTTCTAGAACACAATATCTAGGAACCCACGTATAGATGGAATTCTACAGAGAAAATAAAGGAATGGGAGAGCGATCCTAAATAACTATGCTCCCCAAAGAACCAGTATTAGCAATTCAACTCTGTGATTCTTTCTCCTCTTTAATACAACTTGACTCTGTTAGGAGAGAACAGGATCCAGGAGAAGGGCAGTTCTGGGGCCAGACCACCCCGTTTGTGATGCAGCCTTGTGATTAGTGGAGGTTTTTCCCGCTGGCTGGTGACATGCTGGAGAGGAAGGGCAGCGAAGTCAGGCAGCTTAGAGGATCGCTTGGCCAGTTATGCGCTGCGCATGCAACACCAAACAGCAGTTATGTCAGAAGAGATAGAATAGAGCAGTGTTTCTCAACCTTAGCAACTTTAAGACGTGTGGACTTCAACTCCCAGAATTCCCCAGCCAGCATGGCTGGCTGGGGAATTCTGGGAGTTGAAGTCCGCATGTCTTAAAGATGCTAAGGTTAAGAAACATTGGAATAGAGGCAAGATAGGGAGAGTCAAAGGGGGTGACAAACTGCACACGGGTAAAGTTTTTTGTTGACTCACGGATGGGTGGATAGCACTGTAACTTGGTGACAGGGAAAGCCTTCCATCTGATTTTAATTTACATTAAAACATCTCTTTTCAATATCTGTCTATGTGGTCGCTAAGAGTCGACAACGACTTGATGGCAATTAATTTCAATATCTATTAATTCCATGTATCAATTACTGGTTATGTATCTCTTCCGGCAGTCTATTGCCATTTGGTACCCTCTGTTCATGCTTAATCCTGGCTGGAATTCCTCTACATTTCTTTCCTCCCATAGATTGACATTTTTGCAAATGTTGAGAATTTACAATCTGATCATATGGTTTTCTTGGTCCTGGGTGGTACCATTTGGGCCAAATTAGGATTTTTTTATTCACAGGATACAGAATATGTCACATTAAAAGACAATACACCCCAAGCTTTGGAAAGTACGTGAAGAAATAAGTCCCAACAATGTGGTTACACCTCAAAAGTCTTTCTAGAATTCTAATCTAAATGTTGCAACTTGATTGATACATCCAAGCCTGCCTGAGTCTTAAAGTCATTTTCTCAGACCCATCTGGTACTTTTCTACCCTTTCCCCATTTGAAATTATGGTTTTTTTGGTGCCTTCTGGCAACTGCCTGGACGAGTCCCTGGAGTTTTCTTGGCAAGAATTCAAAAGTGGTTTGCCCTTGCCTCCTTCCTAGGTCTGAGAGAGAGGGCCTGGCCTAAGGTTACCCAGTTGGCTTCGTGCCTAAAGCAGGATTAGAACTCACAGTCTCCCACTTTCTAGCCTGGTGACTTAACCATTACACCAAACTGGCTCTGTTATGATTAGAGACAGGATATTCTTCATATGTGGGTTTTTCACTCATGGTACTCCATATTCAGGAGCATGCCTGTTACCAAATCTGATGTTCTCCAGTGTCTGGTAGAGATCTCTCTTATTTGTTCAGCATATCATTGAAGGCAATTTAATCAGTGTGATGTGGTTTTATTGCTTTGCTGTATCATGGCTTTTCCTTTCTAACGTTTATTATATATTGCAGATTCTTTGGTCATTGTTTTGTTTTCTAATATGCCAGTCTAAGAGTTTTTAACTGTAGAGCAGTAAACCAACTTCCTACATTGAAAACCTAGGAAATCAATAAAATGCACCATTCAACATATCTTTGAGCAATAGGCTCCCTTGCTAGATTAGAAGTTTTCCAGAAACATTCTTACACTGATGGTTTTCATTGCAATCAAATTTATACCATGGGAAATGTCCATGGAAAGAGTTGCTGATGGAAGAATATAAGTCCTAGACTCTTCCCAGCGCTTGACTCCAATGGGTTGCCTCCTGGCTAGGCCTTGTGTGACGGAGCTAGTCAAATGCACAAGAGGTTCGACCTCTATACCTTAGAAGCAGAAGGAACTTTAGCAAGCAACATAGAATGGAATCTCCCTCTTCTCAGAAGCATTAAACATTCAGGTTTTTTACAGCTGTGGCCCACCAGAGGAGTAACCTGGAGGGAAAACTGGTGGTGTGAATGCAAATTAGTGGGCAGAGAAGAGAATTGGGTTCTTCCTGGTACTTCATTGGCAATTGTGTCCCTTCCTCACTGCAGTGTGTTTAAAGAATCATCATATGTTATTATCTAGGAGATCTTGCCTGCAAGGATTCAGATGGTAGATGGCAGTAAAGGGATACAAGGGGCGTTTAACTCTTTGCTGCCATCTAGTGGTCATCTGGATTCTGCTTTTCTGAAACCTTAGTGCAGGGTTGCTCAACCTTGGCTGCTTGAAGATGAGTGGACTTCAACATGGCTGGTTGGGGAATTCTGGGAGTTGAAGTCCACCCATCTTCAAGCAGCCAAGGTTGAGCAACCCTACCTTAGTGTATTTCCTTAATATTTTGATGAAGATTCTCAGTCATCCAGGTGGAATTATCTGGAGGTTGAGTCATGGTAACTGGACTTCTTTTCTTTTGGTTTGATACATTTCACTGCTTGTCCAAGCAGCTTCTTCGGTCTAGAAAGTTGGTTAGGGGGAACCCCATAAATGTCTTCCAGGGTGGCTGTGTTTCTCACTAACATGATGGGCTTGTTGAAGGGACAAAACCCTAACCCTGTTGTCCCTTCAATGAGCCCATCATGTTAGTGAGAAATGCAGCCACCCTGGAAGACATTTATGAGGTCCCCCTAACCAACTTCCTTAATATTGCAAATCATATGGAAGGGGAATAATAATGCTTATTGCATAGCGAGCTACTGTAGGTTCGTTGCCCAATTGGATTTTCAAAGGTTGCTTTTATGCATGTAAAAAAAGGCAAGGCTTTGATCGCATGGTTGTAGATGCCATATTGACTTTTTTGACCCCCCAATAGATATTCCTGATTGCTTCCTGTTTCACATTGTTCCCACTGAGAGAACGTTATTCCCCCACTGAGGCAACTGCTAATGCCTCTCTTCACAGGGCTGCAAAAAATCTAAACAACTTTTTTTTTAGATGAAAAAAAAGAGATGTAGAAAACTCCCGCAATGGTGTTGATTTTTGCAACCCAGATAGGATAGCCTTAAAAAGTTGGCATTAAAATAGGACATTATTTGAAGTGATAAAAGATCAAGATTGTTAAAAGTAAAAGGAAGGAATGTAAAGTTGGTTTATTTGATCAAGGTTAAAATAGATATGTTGTTATTTCTGGTAACCCTTAATGGACTTTTGCTGATCAGGACTGAATGACAAGGTTTTAAGAATGTGTTTATAGATAAGAGATGAAATATGGGAAGAAGAGATCATTTGTTGTATTTTAAGAGGAGGTGACAAGTTACTAAAATTGTTTATAGCTGTCGTGATGAAGGTGGAAGTAATTTCTTTATATATTTCTTTTCTTTTTCTTTCCTATATTCTTATTTTCCTTTCTTTTTTATTTTCCTTTCTATTTTTTAAATTCTTTTATTTTTTTTATTTTTTTTAGTTTGTATTAGTTTTTATCTTTTTAATTGTAGTGCTTAATAAAATTATTACCAAAACATTGGCATGAAAATGGCTGCCGAGTTGATGGCTGAACCAGCCACGCATGCAAAGAAAACTCGTTCTAGGGCCCTGAGACGTTCCTTAAAGTCAACTAAATCTCTTCATACAGGTGTCTGTCGCACAACCCTGCCTACAGGCCCAATCAAAATCTACTCCTTTCTCTTTCAGAATTCAACCAGACAGTCCAGGGTTCTGGAAATATGACAGAAAAAAGCAGTCAAGATCAGCTGCTGTTTCTCTTTCCAGAATTTAACCAGCAAAACCAGGGTGTGGGCCACATAGACGACTCTTGTGCTGAAACGCCCAGCAAGAAGATGAGGCGCAACCGCTTCAAGTGGGGTCCTGCTTCCCAGCAGATCTTGTACCAGGCCTACGACCGGCAAAAGAACCCCAGCAAGGAAGAAAGGGAAGCGCTGGTAGAGGAATGCAACAGGTAAAAGCTCTGAAACAGAAACGAACAAAACAGCATCTTCCCTTCTGGTGCGTCGAATCAACCAACAGCTTGTTGGCAAAGAGCAGAGCCTTTGTTGTTAAACCAAAACCCCTATTGTGTGAAGGGTCTAGCATGTTCTGGGTCAAAGGGAAAAGAACCTGCTATCCTCACCATCTACCTAGGCAAACAACTGTGTGTGTGTGTGTGTGTGTGTGTGTGTCTGTGTGTGTGTGTGTGTGTGTGTAAGAGGCCTGCACAGTTTGGGACTGAACCTGCCAACTAGGGAAGCAGAACCTACCCTGGGCATTGTTGCCTCTGTTGGAGACTTAACAAAATCAAGAGAATGACTGCTTCTCTGGTTGACTTGGTTCAACTTGGTGGTCACCATCTGTGCAGGCTTTGGGTAGGTCACAGACAAATGGGCAACCTTCTTGGAGTGGAGACTCATTTGGGGTTTTGAGAACATAAGGTTGTGCGTTATAAGATGACGGCCTGGGAGACTTGCCTGCTCACAACATGATCACCATGGTGGGCACGGGCAGAGACAAGACACCATCTGCTGGAAGATAAACTTCTCCCTACAATGCACTTCACGTGTCACATTCTAAATAGGATTTTTGAGGGGCGCAAGGACATTCTTGTAAATACATATGATACTAGACGCTGGTACTTTGCTTTGTAGCATGCCCTATTTAATTTTTAAATTAAAGGCATATTTAAAAAAAAAAATCAGCTGGAGCAGGGAGTCTGTTGGGTGTCAAGAAAGATGGCAAAGAGGCACATTAGTGGGTGTGGGCCCATATTTCCTTTGTTTAAGATAGAACAGTGTTTCTCAACCTTGGCAACTTTAAGATGTGTGGACTTCAACTCCCAGAATTCCCCAGGCTGGTCCACACATTTTAAAGTTGCCAAGGTCGAGAAACACTGAGATAGAAAATCAGCTTAGCATGTTATAATTGGGCCCAATGAAATAATTGTGTGCTGTCTTCTTAATAAAGTCCCCACTGTCAGTCTCACTGCTCACGTTCTTTCTGTAGACTAGCAACGCCCCCTCCCCACCAGACCTGTTTTAGGTGCCTTAGTTGGAGATCTGTAATACATATGTTGTTAATACATTTATTAGCTAATAATATTCAGTAGTTCCTGAATCAGTAGTCGTAACTGAACAGACTACAGGTAGTCCCTGGGTCAAGAACACCCAGGTTACAGACGACCCATAGTTAAGAACAGAGCCTATTGTAGCAAATTCACGTTAAATACACCATGGTTTGACTTCATTACACGGTACTACTTATACAGTATTATACAATAATACTGTTCCAGCTTACATACAAATTCGACTCAAGGACAGGCCTTGGGAACGGAACTCATTCTTAAAGTGGGGATTACCTGTATTCTTCTGGGTCCTGCAAGAATCTGGGATCCGTCTAAGCATCTATATTGATTTGGTTTAACGCTTTGTATTACCAAGAGATTGCCCTCCCTCCCCAGAGTTAAGTTATCTTTAACTCTGGTGGTGTTAAAGTCACGTTTCCCCCCTTAAGGGCAACACAGGTTTTGCGTGTGTTATAAGAGGATGCTTGGCATAGTGGTTAAAGGCACTGGGCTAGATGTCAGGAGACAGAGTGTTCTAGCCCTGCCTTAGGCAGGAAGTCAGCTGGGGGCCTTTAGGCCAGTTGGTCTCTCTCTCAGCCACAGGGAGAAGGCACCAGGAGCTTGAAGGCACTGCACTCACCAACCATTCTGTGGGTGCCAACATCCAGTGGAGTTCTAGGGGATGGGATCAGCCTGGCATCTATTGGCTATTTTATGCTCCTTTCCGAGTCCTGCAAGCTACCTTCCAGGCAGTTCTGGAAGTGGGAAAGTCAGCTGTCTCTCTCCATAACATGGGATGGTGCCAGAGGAGGAGGTGAGTTTTGATAGAGAGCTGGACCAGCATAGAGTTTATTGCTATTCTAGCATTACAGGTAGTCCTCATTTAGCGACCAGAATTGGGACCAGCAACTCGGTTGTTAAGCAAAGTGGTCACTAAGTGAAACTGCAACTATGCTTATGATCTAACTTCAGCTTTCCTTTGCTTTACAAACCTGCAAAGGCCGTAAATGCAAGGATTGGTTGTAAAGTTAATTTTTTATCACCGTCTTAACTGTGAACAGTCACTAAACAAGGCAGTCACTAAATGAGGACTACCTGTATTCCAGAATAGCCCTAAACCCATGTCCAATGAGAACTTAACTATCAGTCTTAGTTTTAAATCAGATTTTTGTCCTGTACTCAGGAAAACTCCAGCTCTGAAAACTGGATATGCTTAAACAGCAGCTAAGTAGCAATGGTGATGGGTGGAATGCACATCTGGGGTATGTGTGGGGGTCCTGCTTCATGGCACAACTCTCCATGAACCTGTCAGCTCTTATGCCTGCTGCTTCTGAGCATGGGTTTAGTCCCCTTGTGGAATAGGCTGGGTTCGTTTGGGATGCAGAAGCAGTTTAGTACTATAGTTGATATCAAAACTCACCCTGATGTTGCACAGCTGTATTCAAACAGAGCTGAAAGTCAAATCCCCTTTGGATACTGGTTTAGCCTTTAGCACTATTCCCAGAATAGCAATAAAGCCTATGCCAGTCTAGCCCTCTATCAAAATTCACTTCCAGCTCTATCCCATGTTAAGGAGAATGACGGAGAGCTGCTTGCCACCTGGCTGGTGATGTTTGGTGAGAAAGGAAGGGAACAAAACCAACAGAATCCATCAATCCATGTCCTTAATG
Source organism: Python bivittatus (assembly GCF_059951505.1). Lineage (NCBI taxonomy): Eukaryota > Metazoa > Chordata > Lepidosauria > Squamata > Pythonidae > Python > Python bivittatus. Next base: position 18,253,409 of record NW_028277096.1, read on the forward strand.
TGTGCTATACAGTATAAATAAGAACAGTATAATTTGCATGCTTCATGCCTATGGCAGGGTAGGGATCACCTGTGGGTGAGCAGATTTTATGCTGATGTAATTTTCTAATTAATATCCATGAGGAAGGGCCCCAGATCACCAAACAAGAAATCACTTAACCCAGCTCACCTAGAAAGAACAGTGCTGCATAGCTCTGCGATAAAAAACAAAAACAAAAAACCAAGTATTAACCAATAACGGACCAAATAGAATTAAGCCAACAGGAATCAACCTTTACCAAAAGCCTTTCTTAACACAATTTTCAAAGTTTCTTTTCCACATTAGCTTTTCAATTATAGTAGTCCTTGACTTATGATCACAATAGGGACCGGAACTTCCATTGCTAAGCAATGTGGTCATTAAGTGAGTCATGCCTGATTTTACAACCTTTTTTGCTGTGGTCATTAAGCAAATCTGGCTTCCCCCATTGACTTTGCTTGTCAGAAGCCCCCTGGGAAGGTTGCAAATGCTGATCACATGACCCCAGGATTCTGCAACTGTTGTAAATACATGCCAGTTGCCAAGCACCTGAATTTTGATAATGTGATCACGGGGATATTGCGACAGTTGTAAGTATGAAGACCAGTCATAAATCACTTTATCAGTGCTGTCATAACTTTGAACGGTCGCTAAATGAATGCTCATAAGTCAAGGACTACCTGTACAGTATTTCTCCCATTTTCTTATACTTCTTCTCTATGTTATATTGAGGACCTTCGTGCATCTCAACAGAACTTCACTGAGGTGTCTAGATATAATCTTCTGTATTTTCAGATGACATCTGCACCCATCCTTGCAGAGACATGATAGTTCTGTATTCCCCATAACAGCTTTTGAAATCTGCCCAAGATACAGATGTTTATCATCAGCCCACCCTATCCCATTCCATCACCAAATACTCTTTCTCTTATCTGGCCTAGCTTTCCTTTGTATCACCATACCTCCTTCATCATTTCATATCCTGTTTATTTCTTATACATCCTTTTTTCACTACCTCCCCAAGATGGTTTGCAACAACTATAGACTAGAGTTCATATGCAGTGTAAAGTCAGAAGTTGTAATAAAAATAGTCCAGTACGAAAACGAAGAAGATAGTAGCTAGGAACATCCAAGGTGTACAACCGAACCAACCATACTTCTGTCTCATATCTCATCCCTAAAAACCAGCAATGAAAGAGAAGTACACATCTTGAGTAGGAGATCATTCTACATCTTAGAGCAACTGATTGAAAGGTCTTGCTTTAAAAGAAACAACTGATGTACCATAAACTAAGTCCAGGGTCTGATTAAATGGATTTGATCAGCTTTGATTAAGGTTCCATGCCTTTAACAAAGCACATTTTAGGGGCATCTGCAGGGGGAGTCAAAAATGTCAAGACGGTGCCCACAACCATGCAGTTGACCCCCCCCCCTTTAATATGTGTCACCACGCACATAAAAAAGGCATGAACTTCCACTGCCTGGTTGAAACTGCCATCTTAACTTTTTTTACCATTCCTGTAGAAGGCCTTACAAGTTCCAATTCACAAATGATTTGGCTACAATCTGTTTGAGATACCACTCAAGTTTTCCGGGTGTTATTTTTTAGTTTCATTTTTAAAAATAAAACCCCTAATCTGCTGTTGCTTGATAAAACAATCCGGGTGCAAGGATACCAAAACAATCCAAACGGTGGAGGATAAAAAATGCTTTAGAGTTAAACCCTCTCAGACATATCCCACCTCTTTAGAAAGGATAAAGTTTAAACACCCACAAGACAGGACTGAATCAACAGCACACAAAGCAGAGTGTAAATTAAACTCCACACCTTGGTGGACAAACCTATTCCTGAGAGGTTCAAGGAATATAGCAGGCAGGAAGAAAAAAAATGCCTTGGCTACCTTCTGAAATTTATTGCAATATTGGTCTTTTTGTGACTTCTGCAGTGCTTCAGACTCAAAAGAAATTCAGTCGTGTGTTAGATGCATAAATGTGAATGCCACAGCCAAACTGTTGCAAATCAAACAACTGAGGCAACATTGCTAATTTCCCCTGTGATGCTAGAGTTAATCTGTAACTTGCAATATTTATTTGCAACAATAAATCATTAACATATTTTAATTAGCTTAATGTTCTCAGGGTCAAATGAGACTAGGGGTGCACAACCCACTTAGACTGGGTGGTTTGCAGTTTAGCGTATTGTGGGAATCTGGCCATTATTTGAGCCTGTGGTTAAACCCTAATATGGGTATCACCTCTTAGGTGAACACACAACTGGGTTTTGCTAACTTGGACTTGGGGTTTAGCATGGTGGGTGAGGTCAGCCACTGCACACCTCATAGCCACAGCATATGCTCTTTTTTTTTTACTTTTTAAATTTATCCCCTTAATTTCCTGATTTTTCTGCCACCCAACCAGACTGAAAAATCAGGTGTCTGGCAGCACCTTTTTTGACTAACAAATTTTATATATAAAAAGAAAGCTTTGGGGAGTTGCAAGTACAAGAGGCAGTTGCTAGAAAACATTACGGTGCAGAGCACCTCTGTTCAAGCTTCCAGTTACTCCCCTTCATTCTCTCTTGCTGATGTTCTTTTTCCTGCTTCCTAATAGTCTGCATTCTTTGTCCAATGAGATGTTCATTGATTTGGAACTTCCCTTCTCCCCTTTAGTTCCCCCCCCTAAAGATATTGTTGTTTTTCTTCAAACATTGTGGCTCTGCTATCCCTAGCCAGCTTCTGAGATTTCCCTTCTTGTTTCGGTGATTGATGAAGAAAGAGATCTTGGAGTAATGGTAAACAGTTCAGTGAAGGTGTCAACCCAGGGTGCATCCACTGTAAAGATAGCCAACAGCATGCTTTTTAATTAAATTCATTAGTTAGCTTTTTTACCTCCATAGACTACCACATCTCTCCTTCTACAATGTCTCACCACACTAAGAATTCTAGAGAACCTGACAGTCAGTGTGGTCCTACAAACTTTCAGTTTCAACTAGAAAACTGAGCATTAAATTAAAATTAATTACTAAATTAATAATAACTAAATTACTAGGCTTTTCCCAAGTAATCTTGAGAGCTGTGCTTTAATGAAGTACCATGACTTATTTAAACAAAATAAATGTTAGCTCACCTGCCCCAGCTACGGATTGGGGATGAGATGAAGCCAGTGTAATGAGGACACATCATGTAAAAATAGTTACCGAATTCTGTTACTGCAGCCAGGGTGATGTAAGGACAAACCTTTAGTGATAGGGTATATCCTTTGCATGCAGAGAATTCCTAATTTGATGCCTACTTTCTTTTTTTTAGATTTCTCTTTTTTGGCGACAGATCATAGAGAGTTGCTGCAAATCAGAATAACAACATTGAGTTAGCTAGACAAATTGCTTAGCCTGGTAATAGTCTTAGCAAGTTCTCCTCCTGTATTAGCCCAACATCCCATTCCAACCAACCCTTTTCTAGGAATCTTCTTAATTTTCTCCTCTAGGGCAGAATGCCTCCAGCGAGGTGTGTCACCTTCTAAAGCACACGGCTTGGGTTCAAATTTGGTCACAGAAGTCCGCGTCTACAACTGGTTTGCAAACCGAAGGAAAGAGGAAGCTTTTCGGCAGAAACTAGCCATGGATGCCTACAGTACGGGGCAGCCTCACACCATGAACCTCTTGCTGTCCCATAGTTCACCTCACCATGCTCAACCCAGCTCTTCTCCGCCCAGCAAAATGCCAGGTAAGTCAAAACTAGAATCTCCTGTATCCAAAAGAGGTCAAACGTGGTTACCATTTTACAAGTGGCAGCTGCTAGAAAACATTATGGTGTGGAGCGCTTCTGTTCAAGCTTCCAGTTACTCCTCTTCATTCTCTCTTGCTGATGTTCGTTTTCCTGCTTCCTAATAGTCTGCATTCTGTGTCCAATGAGATGTTCACCGATTTGGAACCTCCCTTTTCCCCTTTAGTATTTCCCCCTAAAGATATTGTTGTTTTTCTTCAAACATTGTGGCTCTGCTGTCCCCAGCCAGCTTCTGACTTTTCCCTTCTTGTTTCGGTGATTGATGAAGAAAGAGATCTTGGAATAATGGTAAACCGTTCAATGAAGGTGTCAACCCAGGGTGCATCCACTGTAAAAATAGCCATCGGCATGTTAGGGGGAGAATAAGAAACAGTATTGAAAATAGAGATGCCACTATCATAATGTCCTTACGCGGTATGACTGCATCTGGAATATTGTGTGTGATTCTGGTTGCTGCAGCTCCAGAAGGAGATAGTGGAGCTAGAGAAGTTTCAGAGGAGGGCAACTAAGATGATCAAAGGGCTAGAACAGCTTCCCTATGAGGAAAGGTTGTGACATTTAAGGTTTTTAGTCTAGAAAGGAGGCAAACTAGAGGGGCCATGATGGAGGTGTACAAAATTATGCATGGTGTGGATAAAGTGGACAAGGAGAAACTATTTTCCTCTTCCCAAAATACTAGAATCAGAGGTCACCCAATACATTGAATCCTGGAAGAATCAGGACAGACACAAGGAAATGTTTTTTTTTGTACAGTGTGTAATTAAATTTTGGAATTTGCTACAGTGAGAAGTGTTAGCTACTAGCTTCGTTGGCTTCAAAGAGGGTTGGACTAATTTATGGAAGTTCAGGGGTTATTAGCCTTGATGGCGTGGGACTGCCTCTGAAGGCCACTGGGAGACTAGTGGACTTCCTGGTGCAGTTGGTTGGCCACAGTGAGCACAGACTGCTGGACGAGATGGGCTAGGGGTCCAGTCCAGCAGGCCATGGCTTCAGTTCTTATGACTGGGTAAAACCATTTATTCATTAAGCAACAGAGCTTACAAACCCAAGCATTGGAAATAGAGGGAATGAAAGACTTTTAAAACAGTGCTGTCAGGACACGTTTATTTTTCCTTATTTATTTATTTATTTTGTAGTACTTTTATACCACCCACTGCAGTTAAACTCCCAGCAATTTGCAAAATATAAAAAAGTGAGGATGGAAAATAACCCAAACAGAAACAATACAATATGATGGTCACCCATATAGTCACCTAAATCATCTAAACCCCAAATACCTGTTCAGTTAAGCTGGGTTGATTTCCTGCAGATGTTTCATTACCAGGCTAAGTAACATCATCAGTTGTGGTGTTATACTGATGATGTTACCTAGTCTGGTAATGAAACATCTGCAGGAAATCAACCAAGCTCAAAGAATACCAAGAACCCAACAGTTCAACCCTGACCTACAGAAGGTCTCTACAGTGTTGAAATAACTGTTTTAACTAACTTGTAGAAAGTAAGAGGGAGGTTGCTAGGTGAATCTCCAGGGGTAAGATTTCCAAAGCATGGGGGCCACCACAGAGAAGGACCGCCATCAAGTCCATGGTACTTTGTATTCAGCTGAAATAGGATATTGGCAACCCCTCCTTCCATGCATACCTGAGGATGAACACCATGAGAGTAATTAAAAAAAAAAAAGCAGATAGTTCCTGTCTACACTCATTTTACAACCCAAACAATGGGGAAATAAGAAAGAACAGAGAATACAACTTGGTTTGCATTGTTATTTCTTTGTAATGATTATTTATCTTGTTATCTCCCACTTTCAAGGAGCTTAGTGACATGTATTGTCTTCCACTCTATTTCATCCTATGACAGCTCGGTGAGGTGCACTGGCCCTCTTCCCACAACACACACACAATCCAGTCATCCCCTAACCAGCCACACTTCCTTCCTGCTGGTTGTGACAGCACACAATCACACACACCAAGCAAAAAACCACAATTCTGGAAATAAAAGCCCTCCACTTCTAGGAAATGCCTACTGTTAAGGCTGTAGGCTACAAACACCTAAGCAATCAAAACTGATAGTGAGAATTATGAGTTTTCCAGATCTCTTTGCTGCCATCTAGTGATTCTCTGGATTTTTGTAGCTCTGCCTGGTATCTAGTGAGCCAGGAGACTCCTGGTAAGACTTCGTGATGTCACTAGCCCCATCCTTGTTGGCCAAGCAGCAGCAGTGAGTGGCACTTGGCCACTGCAGCCAGTCAGGGTTAGGTACAGTCCTGGTACAGGTGTCATCTGGACCTGTTCTTCATCTCTTACTCTTTTGACAGTGTAGACCAGAGTTTTCTCAACCTTGGCAGCTTGAAGATGCGTGGACTTCAAATCCCAGAATTCCCCAGCCAGCAAGGCTGGCTGGGGAATTCTGGGATTTGAAGTCCACGCATCTTCAAGCTGCCAAAGTTGAGAAACACTGGTTTAGAGAAACCAGTGGGCTATGCTGCAATGTATCTTCCCTCCCTTCGGCCAACCAGTCATGCTCCCTGAAGAGGGCTGTTCTTCCCCCTTCTCCAATTTTCCCCAAGTGACTCCAGTTTCTGGGACAATTTAAATGCAGTTCAATCCTCAGTGAGAGTTGGCCTCTTCAGAGTTTGTTTCTTGGTAATTTGCACTGTGATTATATTTCTGTCATCCTATTTATCAACCACCTGAGTTCACCGTTCCAGGGAGTGGTAGTGCCCCTTTCCATGAAGGTTTCATTGAACTAGGATTAGTAAAGTGCTCCCCTCCTCCATATTCAGATTGTGCAAGAGAACAGGGGCAGTTGACTTGTGTTTAAGATGCTGTTACTTCTCGCTGATATGCTACTGATTGCCGAAATGTTCATTTCTGCTGCGGACATTGGCTGAAGCATTTAAATACAGTGGTACCTCTAGTGACGAATTTAATCCGTTCCGTGACTCTGGTTGCAACTCGAGTTGGTTGCAACTCGAGGTAAAGTTTCCCATAAGGTTCAATGTAAATACGGTTAATCCGTTGCACCCTCCAAATTTGGTCGCACCCCGAGTTAAATTTCCCCCATAAGGTTCAATGTAAATACGGCTAAACAGTTCTGAAACATATGCATTTTATTTTTAAACCTCAAAAACCTTCCAAATGCCACAAAAACCTTCCAAACGCCACAAAACACACCACAAGCCTCACCGAACGTCTCCTTGCTACCGCGATCTCGCCCACAGGAAGCTGCGACCACGTGGCAGCAGGGAAAATGGCTGCAGATCTGGTTCATAACTCGAGGCGGAGTTCGCAAGTAGAGGTAAATTTTTGGGGCCGGAGCTGGTCGTATCTTGAAAAATTCGTAAGGAGGGGCATTCGTAACTAGAGGTACCACTGTACATCTAATCTCAAAATTCTTCAATGCACGAAGGCATTCCAGGGTAAAACCAGAAGGCTACCCAACCAAACAGATTTGAATGCCAACAGGGGGCCTGTTTAAATACAACCCAGCGGAGACAGAATCAAATCAAATCTTTCTTACAGTCATAGACCAGCATAAGGAAGGTGGAATACACTCATTAAAAAAAAATAATAAAGGATACGTCAAGAGTGAAAATAAAAATCTAAAAAAAACATGAAAAGCTGTAAGATATAAAAGATATATAAATTAAAAACTAAAAGTATATATTGGAGTCAGTTTGGTGAAGTGGTTAAGGCACCAGGCTAGAAACCAGAAGACCATAAGTTCTAGTCTCGCTCAGGCATGAATCCAGCTGGTGACCTTGGGCCAATCAGTCTCTCTCAGCCCCAGGTAGGAGGCAATGACAAACCACTTCTGAAATCTTGCCAAGAAAACTGCAGGGACTCATCCAGGCAGTTGCCAGGAGTCAACACTGACTCGAAGGTGCACACACACACACACACACACACACACACCTATATATAAAAAACGAGAATCTAAAATAAGGGGTAGGAGCATTAGATGGGTGTAGGGGAGCATAAAAGGTTAGTATGTGGAAGACTGTATCCAGTGACAAAGCACTGTAATATGATGAACTGGGTGCTCATTAAATCTCAGTTATAGCACATCGTCTGACAAATTTTGAGTGCTGCTGCACAAGACCTGGGATCATTGTATGTTGTAGCAGGGTTGGTATCTGAAAGCAACAGGGTGGTGTAAAATTGTCCCACGAGCCCTGGGTATTTATGCCTTAATGGTAAGATGAGGCTAGTACGAATGTCTCTCTCATACAGGCAGTGGTGAAGCACATGCTTTGCTGGCTGGTGTGGGTCTTCTGGGCTGTGTGGCCGTGTTCTGGAAGTTTTGTTTCCTAACGTTTCGCCAGCATCTGTGACCGGCACCTTCAGAGAGCAGGAGCAACAAAACTCCCAGAACACGGCCACACAGCCCGGAAGACCCACACCAGCCATCGTATTCTGGCCGTGAAAGCCTTCGACAACACATGCTTTGCTGTTTGTGTGTGTCAGTCACAGGAGCATCGTCTCTCCAACTAGAGAATCTTCCTGTATCGGCCTTCAAGGACAGCTGTGGGGAGGGCATGACATCGTGCCAGAGTAAAGACCCCTTGGGGTTTAGATACTTCGAATTTAGTTAGTCATGCCATAGGGGAGGCAGAGTACCTGTTAGAATAATTTTATTTTTTTGCATAAGCACTCTTCTTTTCCTTCCAGAGGAAAATGAAATAACTGGAGGAGCGTGTATTCATGGTAACTTTTTTCTCATGTAGAGCCATGAGGATTGTCTCAAAGGCACGCTGGCAAAGCCGAATTAGATACAGTAAAAAGGACAAAGCTTAATCTGGAGAGAAGCTATCTGGAGGGAGTGGTGTAGAGCTCTGAGCATTGTTGGGGAAAACAATCCCCATTGTTCTTCTACCTGTAATCTACACACCAAAGTCCCTGAGCAAAAGGAAAATCAAGCATAGGGTCGCATGGGGGTCAGTGTGGGGTCACCAGCCTTTTTATGTTGGGTTTCACCGCTGGGTCTTTAAACAATGAAGCATCCTCGATGCCCCCCTACCAACACACACACTTTAGAAACTGTGGAGGGAGAGACCAGGCATGCAAACCAACCTCATCTTGGAACGGGAGGCTGCCAGACAGGATGGAAGAGCTGCAGAGAGTCCCTGGCAGCGCTGTGGTCCTCAAATAAGGAAGAACGATGAAAAGAGCTTGACGTTTTGTGAGCTGCAGTCCCAGGACAGCTGATATGCTCTTGGTAGCCAAAGGCTGATATGTAATGCCTCTTTCTGTAGCTAAGAGTGACAGCTTAACTCGATCATTGTAGGAAGAGAGCCATGTTTATCTATGGTAGCAGAAAGTCAGGAGTCCGGTAGCGCCTTTTCTGACTAAGATGTTTTATTGAAACACAGAAGATTGTGTGAAGGGTGTGACTCATTCTAACTTAATTCAAAGAAAAACAGGCAGTGTCAGTGACTGTCTATGGAAAGGAACCCTTTGCTTTTCTCTCCAAACTGCACTTCCCAGCACCCTATGGATGAAGCCAAGTCAACGAGATGCTAAATTCATGGTGGCATAAGGTTTTATGGGCCAAAAAAGCCTATTTCGTTTGAGGACATCTTCATAGAATGTGAACTTAGATCCATTGCTCCATTTGTCTTTAGGTGTTTCCCACTGATGAATGAAGTGTTCTCCACACCCCCACGGGTCTGTCAAAAACAATACTAGCATGAAAAAATGTGCTGTCCCCATTGTCGACCCTTATCCGTCCTCTCTTGCCTTTCTTCCCACTCAGTTCTGATCATCTGACTTCCCTCCAAGGTAATGGGTGATGAAGTCAACAGATTTTATTCACCTTGAGGCTGCCCTTGGATGGTGTCAGAATGAGTGAGAAAAGAATATTTAACTTCAGTACAGCTCAGGATTACATATGGCTTTCTCACCTATGATCTGGAATGAGATGAAGGCCACATCATGGGGTCACAGAGAACAAAGATGTAGCCAGAGCAAAGGCCCTTGATATTAATACCAATGATTAATAGCAGTTCTCCAAAATTTTAGCTTTAATTATTCTTTTTTTTAATGTTTACATCTCGCTCTTTAACTGAAAAGATGTCCAGAATGGCTTATTGTTCAATCAAACAAGCAAATCTTATAATTTTGGAGAGGACAACACAGAAGGAAAAAGAACAAGAGGGGAAAGGAGAAATAGGCACCAACTCTTAACCGAAAGACAGAATTCAGAATTTCTTGCATGCAAAGTATGTGCTGTTGCCTTAAGTTACTGTTCTTAATTCAGACATTTCATTATTATTTTTTTTAAATGGCTGTTTCTTGTATCAAAAGTCTCTAATTCTCTACTGTCTCTCAGAGTATGAATGCATATTGTCTCTGTGGGTTTTTTTTTTTTTTTTTTGGTGCTCCAGTGATTGAAAATTCAGGACAGGACTTGTTCTTCTAAGGCAGAAATACATTAGGAAAAGCGCTCTCGTAGTTTGAAATATATACCTCTGAAGCTGCTGCTTATACAGTGATGGGCTGTAAGAGACTGTTTGATGCTCATGGCTCATATGCAAGGCTCCTGAGAAGTCAGTTCCATTAATTTCAAAGGAATTTACTCTCAAGTAAAGTTTACATGGAATCCTTCCCCAACCAATGTGTTAGGTCTGCCTATCCCAGAACCGTATGTGTTACCATTGGCTTTAGTAGGAATTCTAGGATAGAGGTCCAACGTATGTGGAGGTACCAGTCTCGAGAAGGCTAGCATGTAAGGTCATAAGCTCAAGATGCATGGACATTAATTTGTAGGCATGTGTGCTAGAGGCTAGAGGCAATGCCCCAAGATCAGGCCAATCCTATATTCCTTCTCCAAGATGCACCTTCTCAAGACTTTGGAACAACGGCAAACGAATAAGCTAGGAGATGCAAACTGCCTAGCCTAATTCTTGGCAAGACATTTTCCAAATGATCAATAGGCCTTGTGATTTATCAGGGACTGGCAAAGGCATACAAAAGTCAGGGCGGCTCATTTAGAGCAGAAGCAGCAGCAACATAAACATCTGAATGTACTTTCTAGCAGTTGTCTTCATCTGCTTCACTCTTCCCACTGACCACGAGGTGACCCTTGAGGTGGAATGTCCTAACAATGCTAGTGGCCGAGTGGGGAGCCAGCCCTTCTGTCGAGGCCTGATTGCTTACAAGATGCCCTACGAGCACATTGTCAGCAAAATCAGCTGTTTTCAGTGTTTTCTCCCGCCTGGCTTTACAATAATACACCAGCATGGAGTCTGGGGGTTGTCATGGAATTGTTTTCCTCCTATTCCCAGTTATGCATCCTTAATTGACAATTAAAATGGGGCTTTGAACCGTTCCGGGTGCCTTTGATGTGCCTTCTGTGTTCCTCCAGCATCCTATGATGCTCTTTTGTTTTCCTCTATTAGAGGCCACTGGGATTGTCCTAACCAACGTCCATTTTATTCAGAGGGGGTAGAAAGGACATTAAGATTGGGCCTTTTGGTCCACTTTCCCCATCCCTCCCCCCACCCTTTTAGTTTAGCCCTGGACTTTGGGTCAGGAAGAATCTATCCCTTGCTGCAGACTGTACAGCCTCAAAAGTTAATTTGCAAGAGAGTTGATGACTCTCTTGAATGAGTCGTCCACTGAAGGTAGAAGTAAACATTACAAGAAAAGTAGTAGCCATTATTGTAGTCTTTTTCTGGGAAAACAGGACATTGCCTTATATTGTACCAAAGGACCATTGGTCTAGCTAACTCAGGGCTCCTCAACCTCAGCAACTTTAAGATGGGTGGACTTCAACTCCCAGAATTCCCCAGCCAGCCATGCTGGCTGGGGAATTCTGGGAGTTGAAGTCCACCCATCTTAAAGTTGCTGAGGTTGAGGAGCCTTGATCTGGCTTAATATTGTGGTCTAGTGGCTGCTAAACTGTCTATACCCACCCACAGACCCACAAATACATATGTGTTTCAGGCAAAGTTTCTTAATTCCCTCATGCGGGGAGTAAAATATGGAATGTTGTGCAGGCAAAATGCACCCTGCCATGGGCTACAGCAATTTTCTCTCCCTATCCCCCCCATTCTTAATAATATCTATTCAATTAAATTTGTGCTGGCCCTTCCATGGAATATTACCCTCAAAAATTATTTTAACACCATACATGATATGTTAATGCACTTATGTGCTTCACCCCTGTCTCTGATACCCTGGAATATGAGGTGCAATGCACAAGAGAAGTACACATGTGTTGCTTTGATCTGGGGCATGGGAAGATAACAGACACAGCACACACCTGGAATTATTGTATTGTGTTGTGGGGGCTCTCACAAAACGACAAAGAGCAAGGCCAGTCAGAAACCCTTCTGTAGCAGAAGGACACCACTGAGTTTGCTCCTAGCTTCTCAATGTATCTCAAAATAAAACACGTTTTATTTCTGAACAGGAGGAAATTGTGCTGAAATCATAGCATGATTTGTCTAAGCCTGTCTACAGGGTCTAAGTGGATGCCCTGGGGCAGTCATTTCAAGATACCACCCCTTCTTGCGATCTTATTTTGTAGTATGCCAGCATCCTATTTTCTTATTTTTGATTAAAATAATCCTTAAAGCAAAGTAAATTCTTTTCTAGGGGTGGGGGAGTAGCCTGGGCTAATGTGCTAGATGTTACCAAAAAAAAAAAAGGAAAGATCAGCTATGGATATTCTACATTTCTAAATTCTAGTTTTGCCCTGAAAAGAAAGAAAGGGAAGTCATCAAGAATGATTACGAACTCCTGGCTGAGGAACAGTGGCTAAAAGTTTGGAACTGAACTGAGGGTTGGACTGGTGACAATTACTAATGTGATATAAAAAGCTGCATTATGCAAAGCAGACTCTATTTCATCTACCTGGGGTTTTTTTTTATTATGGTATTTGTTTAACTGGAGACATCAGGAAACTCTATTTGTTGGAGACATCAGGGACTGAACCTAGGATATTCGGTATGCAAAGCATGTGCTCAGCCAGTAACTGGCAGTTCCCCATAATGGGTGCATAGCTTGTAAAAGTCATCACGAGATGGATTTTACATTTATGTGTATGAGATTTGCTGCCGTAGGATATGAAGATGCCCCCTAACTCAGGTGGCTTTAAAGAAAAATACATCAGTGAATAAAGCAGGGCAAGGTTATCGTTTTGATTAACCATCATGTGGGAGCTTGATAGATTAATCTTCATCCAGCGGTATCTGGCAGATGTGCCAGGACATTCTCATAGGAATGTTGAGGCTTGCCATTTGAATACATCTGGAGGGCAGCCGGTTGGCAAACGTTGCTTTCAATTGCGTCCATCTCTGAAAGTTGGAATATGGTTCTCTGCTCAAAAAAAAGCACCCCAACTTTGCATAGGAAAATGCATACCTTGACATGAAGTGCACCCAAGTACATTTCAGAATAAAAGCTGTGCAGCGAGGTGCATTTTCCTTCATTCCAAATGTTGGTGCACTTTTTCTTTTGAAGAGTTATGTGAACACATAAGAAAAGGGCATAGCCTTTGCCGCACCGACTACAAATAAATGGATCTACTGAACCCTATGAAACAAGAGATGAGTAAATGGGAGAGACCCTTGACTTAATGCTCTAAATTCTCTGCAATATGCATGCACAATTTCCAGAGCAGAAAAACTGAGGTTCAAGAGATTTCAGTGTGGCTGCTCTAAAAACCATCTCTTCAGCGTCTCCATTGGAAATGTATTACCCCAGCTTTAATATCCTCACGTGCACCGTGTGAGGCAGAGTTGATTGAGGGAGGGGTGTGCTGCAGTTTCAGCTCCCCACACCAGCTGTTTTCTGACCCCACTGATGATTCTCCATGCTGGGATTTGAACTATCCTTGCACTGTTTTTGTAGTTTTTTGTCTGGAGCACTAAATTCCTTAACTGTTTAATAGCGTGCCTCAAACAGTAGGTTGGCAGGTCTCTCCACCCACTTTCGTTTCAAACAATTGTAACTCATTAAAAGTTATGTGCATTGGCAGGACACCGAAAGATTTTAATCGAAGGAGAAACTTTAGAACGTTTTTTATTGATACGCACTTAATACATTTTTGTGGCATCTTCCTGAACAGGAAAAAAGAAGGGCGTCATTTATTTATTGCAAAGGCAATCTGGCAATCTTTATTGTATTTATCATCCCCATAACCCAGAGCATTACAGACTTAGTTTTGCAGACAGGGAGCTAAGGATCCAGAAGTTCAAAGTTAGTAGTGCAGATCTAACCTAAGATACTTTGTGCCAGATGGCATCTTGTGCCTTCATGCATGCGATTTATCATGACATGCAATCCCTAATACATATTTTATATGTTTTAAATGCATCAGTTCCTACATTTAAAAAAAGTTTAGGAGGAAGAGCTTTCCAGGAAATCAGGCTGGTGGATCACATTGGCTCACTTTCCCTGACATTGCTAAAGGCATTCAGAATCTTAAGATGGTGTTCCTCAAGCTGGGATGGTCTCTAGTGGAGTTGGGGCTACAGCAACCAAAAATCTGAGTAGGTGAGGAAATATCAGTACAATTTGTAAGACTAATCTGAGATGTATCGTTTCACAATGCGAATGGGGATTTCATAATTAAAGGCTCCTACAGTATATAGAAGAACTGTACAAACCGCTCCAAATATCGGAGGAGTAGTTAGCCTAGAAGCCATCTTCATGGAAGAGTTTTCTTTCATTCAGTTCCTGCAAACCCCCCGCCTTCCCATGCTATATCTGGATGGGAAACCCAGACATACAGTATCTTTATCAAAGCAATGATTAATTGTTTTGGAATTTTAGTTATGCTCTATTTGCATTCAAGATCATGAGAAAGTCAGTGTAGATAACAATGGATCAAACACTGTTGGTTTCAGCTCCTGCTTGCCTTGGGTGGTACGGCCAATGGTGAGAAATCATGAGAGTTACATCCAAAACCATCTGCAGGTCTACACATTTCCCCTTTTTGCAGTAGAAGACAAATTCTTTTGTATTTGTTGTCTTATGTCCCCATGTGCAAAGTATACCCCAGTGCAAAGTACACCCCAGTGCAAAGTTCCATGCATTCTATTCTATTATGATTAGAAGTATTTGACTCTCCAGCTAAAAAGATGACCCTAACATCTTGCAGGCCTTCAAGAACAAATCCATCCTTGCTTGCTGCAAGATGGTAGGGTCATATTTTTGGCTGGATCTTTATATATATCTCTATCTATCTATCTATCTATCTATCTATCTATCTATCTATCTATCTATCTATCTATCTATAAACACACACACACACATACATACATACATACATACATACATACATACATACATACAAAAAGAAAAAAGGAAAGGAAAGGAAAGGGAGATCAGTTCTTATAATGATCAGATGTTATGGAAAGAGCAAAGAGAAGAGGAATCAGATGGGGCCGATTTGCTGAAAAGCTGATAGAATGGGGCTGCTCTTCATTGACTTCTGTTGTAGGTTCCTTCTTCCTCTTGATTTTTCATTCTGTGGCCACTTAGTCCCCACTGGGCTACTTTGAGGATCACCTGCATGATTGTTTTTGGAATCCTTGGGGTTCCTCCAGGCCTATTAACATTCTTTCTCATGGGGTGGTAATGGTGTTTGGGCTGTACCATCCACAGCCTAAAGCAGTGTTTCTCAACTTCAGCAACTTGATGTGTGGACTTCAACTTCCAGAATTCCTGGGAGTTAGCTGGGGAATTCTGGGAGTTGAAGTCCACACATCTTAAAGTTGCTGAGGTTGAGAAACACTGGCCTAAAGGTTGGAAATAAGAGGATTAATTACGATGATGATGATGAAAGCCACTGAGAAAAATAGTGTCTTGCTGAAAACCTAATGAGCTCACCAAAGGGCATATTAATTGTTTGTAACAAAGAACAAAGAGACTTGTGGCACCTTTAAAAAAATGAACCCACTTATTTGCACATGAGCCTTTGCAGATCACAGCCCACGTCATCCGAAGAATCTGCTTTTGTGAATCGCATCCTACTTGTGCATCAAAGCTCTTTGTTATTTATGAATTCAGGAGATGCATTAAGATTGGAATCAGGCCTTCTATAAATTGTAGCTCTGTCAATCTCTCTTGATAATCTGAGATGTCCTTGATTTGAACTGAACCATTCAGCTCTGATTTTTAATACATCACGCATCCTTGTCCCTACAAATCCTTTCATTGCAGTGGCCTACTTTCTGTGTGCAGTTTGTATAAGATGGGAAGAGATATAGGGGACTCCCTGAAGAAATATAAAATGTGCTCTTTTTTTTTTCTTCAACCCAGACTAATTAGAACAGTGTTTCTCAACTTTGGCAACTTTAAGAGGTGGCTGGGGAATTCTGGGAGTAGAAGTCTACACATCTTCAAGTTGCCAAGGTGAGAAACACTGAATTAGAAAATGCTCAGGGATACCAGACTTAGAGGAAGAACTTTCAGGGAAGACGACTAGGTGTTTCCCAGTAGAGATCAACCCTACCACCTCTCTCTCCTTCTCTCTAGAAGGGAAGCCATAATGGCCAACATATAGCAGCAAAGAGTTTTCCACCTAGTTCGTGCAACCTCTCCATGATGAAGAAGCACACACATATTATGATGTGTTTCTGGGTCCTCAAGTCTCAGATTTTCATATCCCTGGGAGACAGGCAGTGAGGTTGGACTTGAGTGCACCCTCTGGGGCTTCCTCATTCTAATGCCAGGGGGGTGAAAGAATGCCAGATTCAAATGCCCAGTGGGACCAGGCTCATCACATTTTCCGTTTTATGCTTTCTTACTCATGAGTGTGTTCTATCAGGCCAACAGGTTGTTTAGGGACCTTTTCTCTTTTTATTGGGGATAATTAGAGATTTATGGCATCATCTGAATGACTGCAGGGGGGCAAGGGGCAGTCACAATAAACTGGTTTATAATAGACATAAACGATTCACCGTACAGCCAAAGGACATTAACACTTTCAAGCACTTTTGACAGGCAGCTCTTGTGTGTCTGTAAAATCCATTTGTTATGGGGCGGGGGGAGGTTCTGAAATGAGATATTAGGAAGATAGAAAGTTTGTTTCATCAACTTACTTTTGAGGGGCAAAGAGTTTGTCTTCCACCAGACAGAGCAGTGACTTGGAAGAACGTGTTGTTCCTGGCGAAGTATTATTTCCAAATGGAACAAAAAAACAGCCTGTATTTTTTTAAGGAATTAGAAATAACCCCAAGTACCTTAATGCCTTCAATTAAATCTGGGGTGAGGAGTTTTTAGTGAAATACTTGCATTCAGTTCTGATTTCACTATCCCCAAGTGGACATGAAACAGATAAGAAAGAAGATAGACCTCAGTTTAAACTCCATTTGGCTGTGAAATACCAAGCTTAAGCCATTACAAATTTTCAGGCAGGGTTCATAATATGGTAAGCTGTGGTTTGTTTAATCCTGATTTGTTGATAAAGTCACAGTTGGATGGATTCACACAATATTCTAAGCCAAATCCTAACAAACTGCATTTATGCCATAGTGTATTGCATAAACTAATTTTTAAGTCTCATCTCCCTCAACGGTATTGGGAGACTAAAATGGGATGGGGTAGGATGATATAAACTTTTGTGAATAAAGGTAGGATCTAAATGACAAATAAATAAACTAAGGAAAGGACTGAGGAATTGCTCAGGTTTATCATCTGATCCATGATGTGAAAAAATGGAGGCAGAACAACTTTGCCTTCCACTCTTGGAATCCTAGAACTCAAGATCATCCAATTACATGGATGGACAGTAGATTCAAAAGCGTTCGCCCGGAATTAGACTATCAAACTGACAGCCAGCAATATGGAGATGGTCATTTTTGTAAACTGAATTATGACTAAAATGGAGCCAGACCTAGTGCAATGCTGCAAGGTTATCTGCATTGGGAGGAAGGACATATTAGTGATGGCCAGAGAATCTCTTTCCTTTTCCATGTAGACATGGTCTTCCATGGAAAGCTGGAACGAGACATCTCATGGAGTGCTCTGCAAGCATGTTCTAAAATGAAGCAATTGATCTGTCAGTTGAATAGGAAGCCAGCATGATGATGTGACTGCTAAACAAGCAACTGTAATTTAGGCTGCATCGCTGGAAGTAGGATTTCCAAAGAATGCGGAGTTGCAGTTCCACTTTATTCTGCACTGGTCTGAATGTATTGCAAGCATCTTGCCAATTCTGGGTGCCATACTTTTAAAAAGATTCAGAGAAACCAGAATAAGTGCAGAAAAGGACAACTAGGAGGACTAGGAGAATGGAAAGTTGATCTTTTGAGGACGGGATGAAGGAGCAGGATAGGCTTACTCTCAACCACAGTACTTTTCAAGTACCTGAACATGACATAGTGGCTCTTCTTCGCTGGATGTGTCCAAGAGAGGCTGGGCAAAAATTTGGATTTCTGCACCAACCAAGAGGTTGGACTCAGGGGCCTATCCATCCTTCCCATCGTATGATGCATGACGACTGAATTGTTTCAGGATTTGGCAACCTTGTGAAGTTTCACTGATTTTCAATCATTTAAATGTGTCAGTGTTTAATTAGGAGGGGCTCCATGGAGATGTGCACTCTAATGTTGAGCCCCACCTCTAATCCAGTTTGAGATAAATTCTGTCTCTCAAAGTTGTCCGTTCAGCCCACGTTGTCTGGAACTGGCATCTCCTGTGCTTTGGTTGAAACTGGCAGCAAGAAAAAGAAAAAGAGGGAGGGAGGGGGAGGGGAGGGAGGGAGGGAGGGAGGGAGAGAAAGGGAGGGAGGGAGGGAGGGAGGAAGAGAAAGGAAGGGAGGGAGGGAGGGAGGACATGGAGGAGGGAGGGGGAGGGAGGAAGAGGAAGGAAGGGAGGGAGGGAGGGAGGGAGGGAGGACATGGAGGAGGGAGGGGGAGGGAGGAAGAGGAAGGAAGGGAGGGAGGGAGGAAGGAAGAGAGGAAGGAAGAGAGGGAGGGAGGACATGGAGGAGGAAGGGAGGAAGAGAAAGAAAGAAAGAAAGAAAGAAAGAAAGAAAGAAAGAAAGAAAGAAAGAAAGAAAGAAAGAAAGAAAGAAAGAAAGAAAGGCATTTGTGGGCTTTGCTATCCAATGTCAAAAACAATTGGGCAGGTCCCATAAATGAACTTTTATTTTCTGTCAGTAATTCTAGTAAAACTGCCTTTGTGAGCCACGCACTGTAAACTTCCCAGAGGCAGGACCGCTGTTGGCTGAAGCCATCCCAACGTAATGGGAGTCGAGCCCAAGGCTATTTCTCTCCACTGGTACTGGCTCAAGCTGTGGTAGGGGAAGAGGGTGCACAATAAGGCCGACTTTTTCCATTTGCTCGGGTTCTCCATAAACCACAGACAATATCCTTTGCACCATACATTATCCCAAAGCATTCAGCAGCAAGGAAAATGTTTGCCTTCTCGTCTGGCTGGCATAGCGTTTCCATTTTGCTGAGTCAAATGTACCATCAAATGTTTAAGGCTTTCCGGTTCTTAATCCATTGCTTTTTCTGGCTGTGATTGTTGCTAAAGCGAGTCCTCTGACTAGCCAAAAGGAAAACACATGTAAAACTATCACGATATCTTTCAGTTGCATTTGTAAGATGCATAGTCTCATCTAGTTCTAAAAGTAACACCTTTTAGAAAAATCTGTGCAAGAAATGGGGGGAGGGACACAATTAGATAAAAACAAATTTGTACCTCCCCCACTCCCATCCAATGGTTAAAAAATAAAATTGATGCATAAACTGAGAACTATACATTATTGGTTAAGGACACCTCAAAATACATACTGTGTGCAGGTTGGAAAGAGGTCTATATCTAGGTCTAGGCCTAAATACAGGCAGTTTTAATATTAGTCATCCGTATTAAATAATGTTGGGTTTTCAGATTGTATCATGGATATTGTAACAGCATTATTTATTCTGTGTAAGCTATCAAGAGTCTTTTTTGATCACGGGCATAGAAATATGATTAATAATGAAACAAATAAAATAAAATATCCCGCTTTTAAGGATTTTTCTTCATCTAGCACTAACATGCCTTAAATGGAGGAACATTCAGTTTTGAAGGCAAGTCTGTATGCATACGCTGGAGAGAAGCAAAATGAAGTAATCATTTACTGTATTTATGTTTCTATTTAAAAAAGAAAAAAGCCAGGCCCTCAAAACCCGACTCCTTTGTTCTCATGATCTTTCCTCCCATTGTTCAAACAATGCTTTGGCTTTTCTGATCTGTCCCGAGCCTAGGCGCCCTTTGCATGAGTTTAGGAAGTACAATTCAAGAATGTGGTGACAACGCTTCCAGTTGAGCAATGTTTACCCTGTTCATGTCTGCGATGTCCACTTCTCCTGGCCAGAGTCCATTTTTCAAAGAGTGTTCTTCCATTAGAAGGGATGGGAAAACAGAGGGAGCCAGAGACCTCTGCAGAAGAAGGCATCTTGAGACCTTTGAGCTCGTGAGGTTGGGTCTGTGCACGCAGCCCTAGATCCTGGATGGAACTCCATGCAGTGAAGATCTAGGGCAGGAGTGATTCAGCTAGCATTACTAGTTATAGGGCTGGATCCTCTCCAGAAGCCAATGAACATTACTTCTGATGGTCACTTGATACCATTGCTAGGCACTTGGTGTGGTTACTTTGCCATACACAGCTTTCATGTCAGGGTTAAGCTACCGTAGGAAGCAGACAAGATGCTTGTAGGTTCCTTGTTGTTTTTTGGGGGGTGGGGAGGGAGGGAAGGGATTTGTCTTAGGTGCAAAAGTGAGGGGTGGGATGAGGTACCCCTTATTGGCCAACAGTTGAGCCCTGACTGGCTGAGACATTTCTGGGCTCAACTCTTGACCAGAAAGGGAAAGTTGCAATTGTGCCAATGTGATTTAAGGGTTAAAATGTTGATATAGGACTAAGAGGCTCAGGTTTAAGTCTGTCCTCAGCCATGAAAACTCACTGGATGACCTTGGGCCAGTCTGCCTCTTTTATTTTAATCTACTTTGCAGGACTATATGGGGGAGGGAGGAATAAAATGAAGAGGATCCCCCTGTAAGTCATTTTGAGCTCCTGGAGAAAAAGCAGGCTATAATCTAACAAATACATAAATAGATGGATGTTGGCTCTCTGCAAGCATTGATCCCACAAACAAGTGAAAATGCTTGTTCCCGTTGCTTCCTGATATCCAAAAAATGTTAAAACGCTCACGCAAGGGCTGCTTTATTTTAATTGTGACATCAGGTGACTTGGAAGAGTCACTTTTTTGTGAGATGGGCGGTATCTAAATTTGAAATATAAATAAAATGAATTAATAAATAAATAAAGATGGAACCTGGGGATTTCTCCCTAGATAACAAATCCTGGTGCAATCCAACCAGTGGTCGGTCTGTTCCTACCTCCTGATTTGTAACCTGGTTTTGCTGGGCTCAAAATGGATGAGTTTGATGGATGGCCAGGTGCTGTTTTTAGCCCACTTCCATTCAGCCCTTAGCTTAATTTCAAAATCCCTTTTCCAGCAAGCAATCCCAACTTCTGGCAATTGCAGTGTGTCTCTTTTGCACAGAGTGGAATAATTGGGGGGGGGGGGATGTTGAAGGGAGGAAAAAAAAGGGAGGCAGAAAGAGAAAGATGAAAGAAGCTAGTCCTGACCTTTTTCCACTCTGGCTCACTGCCAGCATACAATCCCCAGAAAATTAAACCCAAGAGAATGTGGCATTCAATAAAAATGAAATATTATCCCTCTGTCTCAATGGATAGCTACTACTGTACAGTGATATACATAAATGAATAGCGATAGGGAACATTGAAAGCTTTGAAAGATTATGATGGACACACTCATGGGAAATCTTTGATTATTCCTAAAAGTGTTGCGATAGAATGAAAGTTTTGGAAGGAATTTTGGAGATCAAAGGGCATGAGAAAGTATTGATTTAAAAAACAAATGCAGTCCCATTTACCAGGTAGCAAGCGATGATGTTGCTTCTCACCTTTTCCTTAATCTAGGATTGGCATATTTCGGCTGCAAAAATATAGGGGTCTACTAGAGGGCAGCAAGATGTATAGAAAAATCTAGCTCTTTATTGACATCTAGTGGTTGCCTATGTTTTGCAGCTCAAATATGGCAACCCTACCTGAGACCTACAGGCTTTCAACTGCCCTACCTTACTTCCAAACTAAACATGTGGTACAACCAGCCTCCATGTTTATATCTAATAATCTGGGGTCCAGACACATTCTTGGAAATTAAGGTGATGCATCTATTGAGTTATTTTTAATTCAAATAATCTAAACCCAAATGTTAAAGTCAGAGCAGACAGCTTTGTGGGATACAGAGGACCCCAACTCTCCTGGCCTCTCAGAGGGCTGTGAAGGCATGGTTCTTCCCCCAAACATTGCGGCCTGGATGGTAGTTACTGGAGCTGTGGAATGGAGGTATGTGTGTTAAGTGTGAATTGAGATTTTCATGTGGCCTTATTTGGTTTCTTTTTGGTGTTATGGATGTTCTGGTTTGATTTGTTCACTGCCCAGAGTTTCCTTGGATAGGTGGACAGCTATAAAAATTGGACAAAGGAAGGAAACATATCTAGGGCCTTGCTGAGATCTGTAGATGTGACACTGCTGCTTGTGTAACTGAGAAATCCTGAGATTAAGTTCAAATCTCATTTGGACACCATGGCAGAATAGCAGAGCTAATGATCTGCAGGTGTTCAGACCAGGATCAAGTCTTGGCATTTCCTGCTAAAAGGATTTTATAGAGAAGATGGTGGTAAAGGCACACGACACAAAGACACTGTCAGATAGAGTAGATAAAACTGAGCCACCTAACCAACTTTGATCCCTAAGCATGGTCAGACATTAATACTTGGATGAGAGTTTGCCAGGAAATACCAGGGATGCAAGCTAGATTGGAAAATCGAATCACCATCCCAGGAGGTGGCAATGAGCAAGTACTTCCATATTGTTGCCAAGATTACATGGCTGTGCCCATGAAGTCACCAGGAGCTCCGCTTGAATTGAAGAAGACTTTGTCTGTGATGGACCTATTGGTGTCTGCAGGGGTGGGAGTCAAGAAGGGGCAGAATGGCAAAAGCAGCATCGCAATGCAAGCCCTGCCCTTTTCTGTACGCGCATGGCAATGTCTCATGCATGTGCGAAAAGAGCGAAGCTTGTGGCACAATGGCGCTTTCATCATCTGGGCGAAAGCAGGAAGCTTCTGCAGATGCCTACAGAGCTGCTGTGATTGCTAAATAGACAGAGACAAGCATTTTTGGTTGACGGTATATGGCAGTTTATAACAAATCACTTTTGAATCCCAGGACTGATAATAGGGATTTTGTTTCCCAGCTGGGCTCCTTGGTTAATTATTTCTGATCTGCTAAATGTGCTTCCCAGTATGGCATCCAGCAAGTTCTGTGGTTGTCTCTGAAGGCTTGGGACATTTATTTTTAACTAAGTTAAACACCTCTGCAATGAATCATTTCATACCTACTTCGGCGCACCTGTTGAACCAGAGGCAATATCTGTTTTTCTTCACAATTGCTTGTGGGTGCAATGAGCCATCAATTTAAGAATGCTGGACTGCAGACCTTAATTTTTGTTTCATAAGATACGTCCAATAGATAAAATAAATGGTGAAATGGGAAGAGATGGTGAAATGGGTGGTGAAATGGGAAGAGATGTCTATGCATTACATAAGTTAAACAAATAAACACAAAAGCATACATTTGACATTTTGCAGAAGGTATTCTGTTCCCACTCAGCATCTGGTGAGAGAAACACCAGCTGGTGACACTGTCCTCCAGATTAGGAGGTGGCATCTTTCTTGAGCCCCTCTTAAGATTCATTAAGCAGTGCCTGGTCAAAGAGCTGGGCAATTTTTTTCAGGCCTGGGTCCCCCTGATACACTTTTGCAGAATGACCAGGCTCTCTTCAAACCTGCTAAATCTCAAAGAGATTGGGTGAGATCTTGCACGATTTCATGAGACCACCTCTGTAGGACCTGTGTACTGTAAAAAAAAAAATCAGTTTTTATAGGATGAAAATAGTTCCTTTGGTAGTGTAGACGTGTCATGTGTTTGTATATAGGTGTGTAAATATTCTCTTTTTTCAATCTTATTCAGAGCGACTGCTTCCCCTTCTTGCTAGTGCTTTAACAGTGCATTTTCCCTACACGTTTGAATTAGTTATATGGGTGATCCTCTCCAACAAAATATATTCGCATAATAATAATAGTAGTTGTTTTATCTTTCATGCTCCTCCCATTCAGCAGAGTTCAAAATACCACCACCAGCAGTAGTAGTAGTAGTAGTAGCAGCTGTTCTTGTTTTATTTTTCAAGGGAAAAGGTCGGGAAAGAAGTAACTGAAAAAGGGAAAGAAAGACAGAAGCCCTATTTAGATAATACAAAAGGTTAAATTCACCAGATAAACAGCCCCTCCCAGGCATCAGCTAAACTCACGGAGCAGTTGGAAGATGCCACAAAGTTAAATTAGCTATTCAGACTGAGCTGCGGGATGCCGTGAGCGAGGACAAATGACGGCAATTGATGCTAAAATCTCTGGTTTGGGGATTAGTTACAGGAGGAGAAAGAAAGAGATTAATTTAGGCGTATATGTTCAAATATGTGACTGTGAGGAAGCAAAATATAAATAAGCAATGGTAAGGTATAACATTTTTAAATAGTTAAAAAAAAGTCCCAGTTGCAGATAGCCTATCCGAAAAGGCAGGAAGACCCCACAACCATGCTGAAAAACATAAGATGAAAAAGTCAACGGAGAGCCACAGGGATCCATTCATGTAGCAAATAAGGCACAAATAACCTTGGTGAGTATTTTTCTCAAGAAGGATTAAGCGTTTGGTATTTATTTCACTCTGCCCAAAACATGAAAGTTGTGATCTCGGTGGCAAAAACTTAAACGTTGGAATTTTAAAACAGTGAAGATGTAGTTGGTTCTGATCTTAGATGCTACAGCAAAGAAAGTTTCAGAAGGGTACATAATCTCATAAGACATAACTCTTGGGCTTGGTTGGTAAAAAATATATATAAAGGGGTGGGTTTACGCTGTTGGTTTCCATCTCATTGTGGGGAGCTATTTCCTGATCCATCAGGAACAAGGTGGGTGAATAGAAACATTTCAGAACAAGTTTTTTTTCCTTGAGCAGTCGTAGCAAGACGATGGGCCACCAGTGTCTTTTCTGCAGAGCAAAGATACTAAGAACCATTGAAGATAGGCCAGAATTACTGTCCCCAGGTTGGAGGGCTGCAACTGAGTGTGTCTTCATGAGAAGCAGCCGCGATACGTTTAAACAGAGATTAAATTGGTTTCTTGATTCAGAGCTTGGGGTCTTAGGGCCTTCAGCTGTTTGTCTCCCACATGTAACCAGCTGGAAATGAAGTTAACTGAAAAAAATCTTCTTCCCCTTTGGCCATGCTGATGGCAGATTTTCCATCCAGACCCTACCTGCCGTGGCCCCTGATTGGAGGGTTTCCCCTACTCGCCAAGACAGCAAGCACCAATCACCTTCCTTTCCATGGGGGGCTTCTTTGAGATCTACCACCCCAAGAGTTTTACAGCGTTTCCTGTTATTTCAGCTAGAAGGAGACGCTGGCAAAACCCTTGCCCGTTTCAACTGGTTAAAAAACGAAAACCAGGCCCTCCCTTCCCCTGCTCCACTTTTTCATCAGTGAATTGGTAAAAAAATTAAAACCTTGCCCTGTCACCATCTCATTGGTGTAGTGATGGAACAACAAAAAGCTCAGCCTTTTATTGGTCTGTTGGTGAAACGAGCAAGCAAACGAACAAACAAAGAGGTCCACTCTTTTCCATTCAGAAGAGAGCAGGCAGCTGATCCACCCAAGAGGAAAGGACGAGGAAGGCAGGGCCAAAGGGGAGGGGCATTCCTGCCACAGCACACAATAGCCAATCAGAGGAGAGGCATTTGCCTACAACAGAATCAAATGCAGCAGACAGGCCACACACCACCATTTGTGCTGGAACAAGCGGGAAAACACTATTTTTGATGTGTAGCAAGAAAAACCATTGAAGGCTGCCTTCCCAGGGGGCTGGAGGTGGATAATGTTGTACATTCCTGCCCTTAGTGTGATGGAAAGGAATTATGAAGGCCAAGCTCAGGGAGATAAGCATTTTCTTAGTTCACAGGAACCGCGTGGGAGGAACAAGAGGATGAGACTGGCACCTCCCTGAGGAATTCACACTGTTGTGGCTGCAGGACTTTGGGAACTGGGGTTTTAGTCTGGGAAGATTCTTGCTAGAGGTGGTAGCTAATAAACATAGCTGGACTGAATTTGCATGGTCTCTTGGAGTTCCTTGGGCTAGGCCTGACACTTAGCAATTATTAATGGCCTGTTCTCACCCTGGGACAAGCTGGTCATGCAGATCAGCCCTTATCTTCAGCTATGAACGTGTCATATGATTCTAAGTTTTTATGAGGTTTTGTTGGAACTTTGCAGAGCTGTTTTTCTTTCAAAAGCGTAATATTTTATTATGCAATACCAACTGGGGAAAGAAAAAGAAACAAAAAGGGGGGGGGGAATTGCAATGTATGGAGCAACCAGAGTGTTGCACATGCCAATTGGAGGGGGCTTTTAACATGCTCAGTGACCTTGCTCAGAGCTGGAACTTCAGCCAAGGGAACCACCGGTTCACATTAAAGCTGTACGGGCCAGTAGTACAGCATAGATCCATTTCTGGGTGTGCGGTAAGGGCACACAGTGGGGGCAGCAAGATTTGGGGTGGATTTCCTGCTGGCTGTGGATTGGGAGGGGAATACAGCAAAGCAGCTATATGGATGTGGCCTAACTCACAGAGAAGCCCGTAACCAAGCATGAAGTGCAAATACGGACATTGGGTCTTTAGCTGACTTGATTAAATGTCTCCTATGAACACAGTTAATTCATCTCTGCTAAGAGTCTGCTCTGTTTCCAGAGTTTGGGGTGATTATCAAGGCATAGGTAGCCAGAATGGCAGCTCGTACAGACCAGAGGGAGGTATCACCTCCTTTGGGGGAGTTTCAGAATTTGCTGCAGCAACAACCATCTGTCCTTTAGGAGAGGAACACCTAGGAGAGGGAGCATCATTTAACCAACCTGATACTCTGTGGCCAAAAATGTGGGTTTGCACAGTATTTAGCAACTGAATTAACTGATTTTCTGGTTTGCATAAGACACTGAATCATGAAATAATAAATGGATGGGTTAGCCCAACACATTAAACTGCAAATTGTCTGTCTGTCTGTCTGTCTGTCTGTCTGTCTGTCTATCTATCTATCTATCTATCTATCTATCTATCTATCTATCTATCTATCTATCTATCTATCTATCTCCTAGCTTATAAATTGACTATGCTTGGTATTGTATGCTATGTGAATATAGCCAGTAGATTTTTAACTGGGGGGGGGGGGGGGAATTTAACTGTGGAGTTCTTGGTGGTCTCTGAGCTTGGTGGTTTGCTTGCAGGCGTTTCATTACCCAACTAGGTAACATCATTAGTGCGAGGGAGTGTGGGGTTTGCTGCCTGTTTATCTATAGTAGCTTGCCCTGCCAGTTTGGTGGGGGTGTGGTTTCCTCCTTGGTGGTTCCCTGATTAGAGTATTGTTTTCTGCCTGTTTGTTTGGTGTTAGTCTGATTTAAATGGAGCAGTGGGGCACTTGCTCTAGAAAATGATGTTGTAGGTCCACTGCTGTCCTTATCATTCTAGAGAGTTGCCTTCTCTCTTTATGACACTGGGCGTATTGACTGCTATATGTTGAACTAGGACCTTGGAGTTCTTGGTTTCAGCAGAGTGTCCCTGAATTCCAGGAATGGTTGCAACAGCACTCTTGTGCATTCCTAAATACTTTTCGGGGGACTGAATCCGAAATGCTGGAGGACCCTAAGATTTTGTATAATCAGTTGCGCAATGCTTTGGATTCAGTTCGGAAAAGCAGCAATATCTTTTCCTTTTTTCTGCCATAACATATATTTTTACACAGCAGAAAATCAGTGATCAAAAGCCAAACTTTCTTGCCTCCACCTCCACCTCCACCTCCTCCTCTTCCTCTTCTATTGTCGCCCAACTCCAACTTGACTACAGTATAAGGTGACATCCACGCAGAGCCCTTGATTTCATCTGAATTCTGGATATGTCCTGCTTCTATATATTGTAATAGTGTAAGGAAAAATAACCCTTCATTTACACCTTCACATAATCCTGTCATCACTGTTCCAATCCCTTAGCCGTGAAGTTTACTGGGTTACCACAGCTTTGAGCCAATCCCTAATTTCCACAATTCCCTATCTCACATGAATGTTTTAGGGATCAAATGCAAAGCAGAGGCATTTACAGGATTCCCTTTCTGCCTCTTTCATACTTGTGAGCAACATCCCAATGCCTGTATGAAAGAGTTGGAGCTTGTGGCCTGACGGTGCAACACAGCATTTGTCATTTGTCACATACTCCCCTGCAGACACTTCTGGGGATGGCCAATATAGCTAGTTTTTCACTCCTTTGAAAAGGTGGGAAGAATATCAAGATACTTCTGCGTTTATGCTAATTTATGCTTGAAAATGCTATGATTCCTTCTATGGTGATTGCTTTCTGCGCAGGGGTCCGCTACAACCAGCCAGGTGGCCATGAAGTGACTTCCTCTACTACCATCAGCCATCATGGTAACAACTCGATGGTGACCACCAGCCAGCCAATTCTCCAGCCAGTGTCTCCAGCCAGTTTGGATCCAAGTCACAGCCACAGCCTGCTGTCCCCCGACGGTAAAATGGTGAGCACACCTGGGCTATTGTGGCTCAGGTGCTGATAAGATAAGTTGGCCTAGGAGCTAAAAAACAAACAAAACTTTCTTTTTTTCTACATCTTTAAAACTCTCCTTTTTTTTTTTTTCTCACAAGACCTACATTAAACAATGAAGTGCTTGTAGGCATGGGGAGGGGGAAAAAAGTGAGTGCTGTCAGGAGAAATAGCCCTCTGACCTTCTCTTTCCCTGCTTAGGCATTGAAACATGCCAATAAAAACTGTTCTCAGTGTATTGATCGAATGCCTTCTGAATTGGGACAATGGGGTGGATCACTGTTTATTCTTCACTGCTGATGACATTCCTCATGATTAAAAAAAAAACTCCCACTAAAAACCTGATTAAGTCATCCCAGATTCCACTTAACCCTTCAAATTTTATAATTTTATTTAGCAAGCTTCAACAGTCCTTTTTATTTCCTTCCATTCTTCAGATATGGACATTAGACGGAGTAAAGGATAATAACAATGCTTTTATCACTGTAGTACCACTGATACTTGAGCGTTTGCTGTAATATAGGAATGGATTCTTCAGTTCAAGACATTGCACCGTGATAGAAAAGTTGGTTTCACGGTGTTTTTTGGCTGTGAGACCTCCAGCTTGATGCCTGATTTACAGCTGCAATGACAGACATATATTAGGGTTCTTCTGAAGAACTGTATAAACAGAAAACACCGAGACAATATTTGATTATTGGGCAGATGAAAAGTATAAAATCATTTTCTTCTTCTTTTCGCCACTTTTTCAGGCAAACGGTCTCCCTTTCTCCTACCACTTGTTTTCAGGAGCAGAGCATATATGTCGATTTGTTTATACTCTTGCTTAATAATAATGTTAAAGGATTTTAAAAAGAAACAAAAATCAAGCACAAAACGGTTCCAGGGATTACTCGTCAGTTTTCCCTCTTCATAACCCCCATGTGAATTGGGGGTTCTGCTTTTCCTATTGATAGTTGAAATGGAAGGACCTTTCCTACAATATTTTTTCCCCTGATCTGGTTGGGGGGAAAGTACACTTGCACTTTTTATTTATGATCACAAACAGGCTGGGAACGTGCACAGGGCTTTACACCATCATTCTGTGCACACTCATCTAAGACTAAAGTCAGTAGGGCTTGCTTCTAAGCAAACAGGGTTAGGGTTCTACGATCAGGATAGCGAAAAACAAGCTATGTTTTAAAATGTGTTCCTGGTCTAATAGCAGGTGAAAGCGTAAATAAATCAGAATTTGCCCTGGAATTGGGCATATGAATTATTCCAGGGTTTAATTCCAAGCACGGCTTAGGGGGGCCATCATTCCAGAGAATGCCGTAGTGGGTTGGTCTTTTATCACGGGGTTTAAATTCTTTCCCAGTCAAGTGATTTCCCCTCCCTTGGCCTTATTAATTCATATTTTTTTGTCCTAATTGTTTTTCCAAGATTAGCTGGGACCTTATGCTGGCTTTTTGCAAATAGGTTTTTTTTTTTAAAAAAAATTGTATTATGTATGCATGCCTGGCCGAGGAATGTCTCCTTCCTTAGGGGAAGAATAGAAGGAACAATGTCCTGTGCTGAGGAACGTTTTTATTCTCTTTATATTTTATGGGCAGCTTAGGGTGTGAAATATGACCGTCTGATCCCAGGTCAGGAGCTTTTAACCTTGTTCTGCTGAACGGTATGGTTTCTAGGAAGCAAAGACAGGTCTATCCCATTGGACATAGGGAAACAACCAGCTCCCTTTGTCAATGATGGAGATCACATTGTCATTCTCCTGGCTGTTCAGCTATTCTCCTCGATGAGCACCGAGTCCTTAAAAAGCTAGAGGTGGTTGAAGGACTCTCTTCTGTCAGCAACCTTTGTACCCATGGACAAGAAGCACCATCTTGTCTATTGCTGTTGGCAGCAAGATGCCTTGGATCAACCCTGCTTAGAGGTTTCTTTGAGGGTGATATGAGTGTAGGGTTACCAGATATCTGAACAAGCAGACATGGACAATTGGAAAAGAAGACAAATGGAGGGGGAAAGGAGGACACATTTAACTTTCTTGGCATTCATGACAAAAATTACTGCAAAAAACTAAAACAATGTACTTAGACCTACAGGTTTATGAAATTACCTTTTCCAGCATCAGAAAGACTGGTTTTTCAATTGCAACATTTTTCCAATCAATCTTTATTTTACCGATAGAAGAGAATATGTGTAGCTCAGGGTTGAACTGTGGTGTCCTTGGGGTTCTCTGAGCTTGGTTGCTTTCTTGCAGACATTTTGTCACCCAGCTAGGTAACATCTTCAGTGCTAGAATGGAATGGGGTTTGTGCTGAAGATGTTACCTAGCCGGGTAATGAAACGTTTGCAAGAAAACAACCAAGCTCAGAGAACCCCAAGGACTCCACAATCTTTATTTTCAAGAACATATGCTAAAGATAATACAGAATCGACAACAATGTGCTTTTTAAATTTCAGCATAGAAATGTATGAGGAGTCATGGGATCTATAGACTCCCGTGATTGTAGATTTGAAGGGGCTGGATTGAAGCCAATTGCTGGAATCAGGAAATAAATTAAGTAACGTAAATTATTGAGTTGTTGGGTTGAGTTGAGTTGCTGTTGAGTCTGTCGACGGACAAGGGAAAAAAAGAAGCAGACAATTTATAAGGTCACAATAAACAAAAGTTTGAATGACTACTGTTGTGAACACAGTTCCCCCCCCCCACAAAAAAAAGTCACTCAAAAAGCTGGACAATATTTGATGTTAAGGCTATGTCTGCTGGATGGAGGACGTGAGGACAAATAGGAGGACACATCCTCCTTTTGCCAAATACCCAGTAACCCTACATGAGTGTTCTCTATGTCAACAGAAGCCTCTCCCTGTCCTCTAATGTATTTCTATGCAAAGGTGGGAACATGTTGTTGGCCATGAGGAGCGTCAAGCCCTAGCCATCCAACTGTTCTTTCTACCCTGTCTTTGTGGGGACAGCATAGATAATGGAAATGCCTCCTGCCTAATAGAGAGGGGAATCTGAGGCCATGAGGTTGGTGGCACCAGGCTTGATGAACTTCTCTAGAAAACAGTTTGCCTACCACTGTTGATCTTCCCATCAGCCTGTTGGCAAGACGAAGGGAGACCCATCCTTGACCAATGCCCCTGGGTGAACAAAATATGTACTTTCAGAATTCAAGGATGCCACAGTGCCAGACCATTAGAACTGACAACAAAAACAGTCAATGCTCTGATGGCCTAAAAACCTTTCCTGTGAACAAACTTGGCAAAATACAGTCAATTTCAAACATCTATCACTTCATCTGAAGTCTGTCTATATTTATTTTCTTTAACTCCTTTGTACTATTATATCTGTTTTCTTCTTCTTTGTTTGGGCTCTGCCAACCCTCGGTGGCAGAAGACTGAGAATATTTTAGCAATTCATCTGGTGGGGTTATTTTTCTTGGCCTGGCTTGACTGATTCATGTCACACTGGATGGTTTTTATAGCCTTTCTTTCTCTCTCTCCCTTGGTTGGGGATGCATAGTTCTTGACTGAGACAGCCTGGTCTTCCATCCAGAAAGTCATTTTTGACTCTCTCAGCCAGGGTCATATGGGCCTCCAGACAGAAGGTTGCCAAGGATTCCCACCACCCCCTTCAAGTGAAATATGAGGCATATTTCCAAGACAGTCTTTTTTTCTCAAGTGAACCGCTTGTAGGAGTTGTGAAGTTGAAGGAATTTAAAATCATGCTTAGCAACATATCTCAGGGGTTGGGGGAGGTTGTGCTGAGTTTCACTTAAAGCAAAATGCAAGCCGTGTTTGAATGGTCTTGTTCAGTTGAAACAACTACTTTACAGCAAGAAGCAAAGGACAAGGTGGCGCTCCTTCCATTCTACATAGAGGAGGCAAGCAACAGGGCTGGTAGTTGAAATTTACTCCAACTAGAAATGGAGTGGGATCTCATTGATGGCTTCAAGCTAGTTTAGTTGGTGCAGGATAAGCTCTGTCCCCCATAGGTGAGGAATAGCCTGAGCACCAGAAGAGACAGCTAGAGAGGGATCACAGCTATGCCTATCATCTTCTACTTGGGACAGTTGTTCACTCTACCTAACAGTAGGGCCAATCATGACAGGGCAAAGATGGCACTGCAAAGTTCTGTGTACAATCTGAGGACCATGGGCATGCTGTGAATATTTTGGATAAACAAATAAAATATTTGTTGATTAAAAACGTTTGGATCTTGCTACTCTGCCTCAACAAGAATGACACAAGATGAATAATAGTGTGTTGTTGACGGTCCACGCCTTAATTCTGACTGGTTCATTCTTTCTTCCCTTGACAGATTACAGTTTCTGGCGGTGGGCTCCCTCCGGTCAGTACCCTTACCAATATCCACAGCTTTTCCCATCACAACCCACAACAATCCCAGAATCTTATTATGACACCTTTATCAGGAGTCATGGCTATCACACAAAGTAAGTGCTTTATTCGTTAGACAAAAGTCTTCTTGTTTCCATAATTATTCATGATGACCCCTTTCCTTATATAGCACCATCAGGAAACATGGAGCTTTATGGAGTCCAAGAGGGCAGGATCCCGTCCCAGCGATTTTGCAGAATATTTACTATATCTCCCTTTCTTCTTCCTGCAATTGTCACTGACTGTCGTAGCACTGAACTGGCTTTAATTGGTGCTAGTCTCCCATTGCTCAGTAAATATTCAGAGAGAGGAATATTGATTTTTGTGTTTTTTGAGGAGAGGGAAATTGGGATTAAGAAAATGAAGCGGTGATGGGTTCGGAAGAGGCTTTGTGAAGAAAGCAAGAAAGAGAGGGGAAGTGGGAACCAATGCTGTTTGCACACCTCTGCCATCAACCCAAAAGGGGCAGCCCCATCCCCCAGTTTGCAAGGGCCTCTGCAAGGGGAGGGGTCAAAAAAGTCAAAATGGTGGCCATAGCTCTGTGATTAAAGCCCCACCCCTTTTTCTATACTGCAAAAAGAGGACAGAGCTTTGATCATGTCAGAGATGCTATGTTAGGTTTTTACCCCCCCCCCCCCCGTAGACATACCTGAGCAAGACCCTTTGTGGGGGGCCTGCATGACATTGGTCTCACCACTCCTCTAGCCTGGGCAAGAACAGAAAAGCCATTTATCCAAGGGCTTAACCTTAAAGCTTCCATTTTAGACACTTCCTTTTTTAAAAGAACTTAAAAATACTTAGGCGGTCCAGTTTGTGTGTGGGGGGGGGGGGAGTACTTCGTTTTTCATGTGCTATCATTTTAATTTTTTTAAAATGATAAATAGGGGGTTTAAAATTAGGATATGGCCTCTGAGCCTCCAAGAAAGGCTGAATCTAAGTTTCCCCCAAAAGATGGTGGGTAGAGTTTCCATTTTCCGTTGTATGTATACGTACATATATCAGCACAAGAGGAAAACACAGCGTGAGATGGCGTCTCTACAAGAAGGGATCTTGTTGTTCAAAGTCCACCGGCTCCAGTAACTGCAAATATTGTACCAAGACAGATCCTAGATGCAAAACTAGTTTAAGATCAAATGGATATTTCAGGCGATATTTGCTGTTCTCAAAAAACAGATGTCTTACTGCTATTAGTAGCAAGAGTAGTAAGAGTAGCAGCAGTAGTAGCAATCTCAGAAGTAGCAGCCACCCCTAACCAACCTTGGTTGATGCTGGAAGTTAAATGAAGTGGGACCTGGTCAGGTGGATGGGGAAGAACCTCTTTTAAATATTCTTGGGAGATCTGACTCTTGCTCCAGATTCTGGCTGGGGGGATGTGGGATCCCTCTGTCGGGGGCTTTGTGGCTCTTAGTGGATGTTTGTCCCACGAGAGTCCCTTTTCTGTTTTGTTTGGTGTTTTACACCCTTCTTTTTCATTCTGTATGCTGCCCAGAGTCTTTGATGAGGTGGGTGGCCTTATTTTTTATATGATTGTAAATTATATTTTAATTTTAAAATTATAAATGAATTATAAACAATTATATTTATAATTATTATAAATATAATAATATATTTATTATATATTATATATATTATTATAAATTATAAATATAAGAAAGAATTATAAATAAACAAATAAACAAATAAACAAGCAAATCACCTTGGTATTGCTATCAGAAAGATGGCATGGATGTCAAACTTGACTTAAAGATGTCGTTTCCTTTTTTTTTTTTTTTTTTTGTGGAAATAGGGGTATCCCACCATTTTTTAGTATAGGTAGTCTTTGCTTGATGACCACAATTGGGACTAGCAATTCCATTGTTAAGCAATGAGGTTGTTAAACAAGACAACATGTGACCACGATAGGCTTATGACCTCACTTCTGCCATGGTTGTTCAGTGAATCACCCACAGTCATTAAGCAAAACATCACGTGACCGCTACTTGCGACTTCCTGTTGGCTTCCCCATTGACTTTGCTTGTCGGAAGCCGTCTGTGAAGGTCACAAATGGCAATCCCGTGACCACGGGGATGCTGCAAAGGTTGTAAATGCAAGGACCGGTCATACAGTTACTTTTTCAGCGCCATCATAACTTTGAACGGTCGCTAAGCAGGGCTGTTGTTAAGAGTATATCACACCATTGCTCAAAAACAATGTGTGCAAGATTCTGTTTTAATGATCTTTAGCCAAAAGCAACTGAACATCCTTGCAAACAAAAAAACAATCACACTCCAATGAAAAAATAACACCCTGGAAAATCAGGTTCTGGACGATGGAAAGAGTTGAGAAATTTTGTCTGGGAAGTTGTAGGGATGCTGTGGGTCTTACAAGGCAAACCTGAAGGATCTGGGCCTTGCATCAGATGCCTCTCATTGTCTTTCTCTCTTTCAGGCCTAAACAGTTCGCAGGCACAGAGCGTCCCCGTTATCAACAGTGTGGCCCTCCAGCCAGTCCAGTTCTCCCAACAGCTGCACAGCCCACACCAGCAGTCAATCATGCAGCAGTCAACCAATCCAATGGCTCAACAGCCGTTCATGGCTGCCGTGACACAGCTGCAGAATTCACACAGTAAGGATCTTGTGTTGGCTGAGATAGAAAGATGGCGGCTGGGGGAAGTGAGATGCGCGGCTAATAAATTGAGTAAATAAATAAAATAAATAATCAGGCGTGGGAAAAAGGGCTCCAATTGCGCGGTTGCACCTGCCATCTTCACTTTTATGAAACGACCCTCCCGCTACACAGACACACAGACACACACACAGACACATACACACAGATGCCTCTGCTGGTTAAAAACCCAAGGGTGGACCCATTGACAGCATCCTCCGTTCCAAGGAAACAAACCTGCGGAATCTGATCCCTGATTTCAAACCCAACAGAGCAGATAGATAGATAGGTACAGTTTATTACAATCTTAGACCAGTACTAGAAGTTTGTTCATGAGTGACCTATGCTCACTTATGAAACTATGAAATATTTAGATAACATTTAATACATATTTAGGATACATATATAAAACAACCTGGCACAAAACCATAGGTAGAATTCAGACGAAGCAGTCTGCGTCTAAGATATAAGTAAGGTAGTATCTGAAATTTACCTAAAATTTAATAACATCTAAAATTACAAAAATTTGATGACATCTAAAATGTAATCATGATATCTAAAATTATATGGAATTTAATAAGGTCTAGACTTATATAAAATACAACTATATAGCAGGACTAGCAGATCTAATAGTAGAATTTAATACGGTCTTTGACCAACACAAGCAAAAACCCAACAGAGCAATCAAATCTGCTCCTCATAGCCACATTCAGGGCTATATGTTTTTTAAGTAGGGGAGAATTAAAAAATTAAAATATGTCAGTTATGTTAAATGTGCCTTATCTATTTCATCATCATCATCATCATCATCATCATCATCATCATCATCATTTATTAAATGCATATGCCACCCAACTCCCAGCAACTCTGGATGGTTTATTTACTTCTCCTACTTATATACATCCAGCATCCATAGATTCCTGGCTGTTTACAGCAGCAAAAACACAAAACAGGACAGATGAAAGCAAATAAAAACACTACAGTATTAAAACTCAAATCCATTATAACACAGTTCACAATCATCCAAGGGCTCCGATCAGCATCTGGCAACCTCAGCTTGCAATGCCCTGTCAGAATAGTATGGTCTTAACCACTTTTCCAAACAGATCTACTCGCCAGAAAAAGGCTATTTGTAAGGTAAGAGCATCATACCATTTTTGGAGCCAGCATTCTGCAATGTTTAGTTCTGCAGAACTTCTGCTTTATAAGGAGAAGCAAAGAGCGTTGCAGGTAGCAAAGTATTATTGAACACCTTACTTATACATGATGTCTTAGGGCAGTCTTTCTCAACCTTGGCAACTTTAAGAGGTGTGGACTTCAACTGGCTGGGGAATTCTGGGAGTTGAAGTCCACACTTCTTAAAGTTGCCAAGGTTGAGAAACACTGGCATAAAGGCTTCTGAGGATGGACTTAGAATCACAGAATTATAGAGTCAGAAGAGACCGTGAAGGCCTCCTAGTCTAACCCCCTGCCCAGGGCAGAAATCCCTAGGTGGAAAAGAAGGAAAAATTCATTTTGCAGGACATCTAGCATTTAATGATCAGGAAATCAATGTTCATGGTCCCATTTGTGTTTTATTCTTTTTTTATATAATAACTTCATTAAATTTTTAAACAAGAAAGATAAATACTAACAGAAACTAATATTTGAGATGAGGGAAAGAGAAAAAGGAAGGAAGGAAGGAAGGAAGGAAGGAAGGAAGGAAGGAAGGAAGGAAGGAAGGAAGGAAGGAAGGAAGGAGCCAAAAGTGCAGAAAAAGAAAGAAAGAAAAAAGAAATATAAAGAAATGATTTTCAATTTTCTTTTACAACAGTTATAGATATAAATTTAAATTACTCCATGGTTACAACACAACTTTCATTTTTTTTCTATCATCTATTTTTTCTAATCATCAAACCCGTATATCATCCTTTCATTTTTTTCTATTTCACACAAAAAGTCCAAAAGGGGCCATTTGTGTTTTATTCCAATTACGTACAATGAAGCTTTTAAAAGTTGCTGATTTATCCCTTGAAGGTTCTGCCAATTTGGTTCTGTAATGAGAAGTTCTGTGGGAGAGCAGATTATGGTTGTACTCTAAAATGGTTGTCATTCTCTCTATCCATCCGATCTCGATCTCTCTCTCTTTCACACACACACACACATACACACACACTACAGAATGACTGTTGACCTTTCTCCACAGTGTACGCACACAAGCAAGAATCTCCTCAGTATTCCCACACATCACGGTTCCCTTCAGCCATGGTGGTCACGGATACCAGCAGCATCAGTTCATTAACCAATATGTCTTCCAATAAACAGGTAACAGACTCAGCATTATTGGGGGGAATTAATACTCTCAGCCAGGGGTGCCCAGGTTTTTCAAACTGAGGTCTGCTCTTGCAGCAGTCTGTGGTTGTGGGGAGGCACTCTAGTAATTGAGCAAGACCAGGACTAAAGTGGAAATGGATTTACAGGTAGTCCCCAGTTTAAGAATGAGTTCTGTTCCTGTGATGGAATGGAATTATGAAGGCCAGGCTTAGGGAGATAAACATTTTCTTAGCTCGCCGGAGGAGCGTGGGAGCAACAAGAGGATGAGACTGGCACCTCCCTGAGGAATTCATACCGTTGTGGCTGGCTGGCTTGGAAGCTGGGGTTTCAGTCTGGGAAGATTCTTGCTAGAGGTTGTAGCTAATAAACATAGCTGAAATGAATCTGCATTGTCTCTTGGAGTTCCTTGGGCTAGGCCTGACAGTTCCCAAGATCTGTCCTTAAGTTGAATTTGGATGTAAGTCGGAACGATGTTATTGTATAATACTGTATAAGTAGTATTGTGTAATGAACTCAAACCAGTGTGTATTTAACTCAAATCATTGTGTATTTAACTCGAATTTTGCTACAGTAGGCTCTGTTCTTAACTGTGGGTCATCCTTAAACCGGGCATTCTTAACCAGGGACTGCCTGTAAATTAAACTAAATTAAATTAAATGCAGTTACATGATTACCCCTTGTCAATTAAACAATTCAAATTAACCACAACTTTAAAAGGATCCTGGGGGCTGCATCCAGAGCTAAAATAAGTCATGGGTTCAAAGCATTGTCTGGGGTGATCTAGACCAGTGTTTCTCAACCACCTTTCGCCCATGGCCCCCTTCCAACCTTGTTTTTCTCCTATGGCCCCCCTCTCCAGGTCCCATTACCAGATACGGACATGAGACTGTAATTGGTGCCTTTTCTGGCGTCAACAAGACAGTATTCACAGTATAATATGCTTTGCTTTTCTGTGGCCCTCTTGGCACATGCCATGATCCCCCTGTTACATGTTTTCACCTGGGGGCCCCTTGAGATATCCTGGGGCCCCCGGGGGGGCCACATGGTCGCTGGTTGAAAACCACTGATCTAGACTGTTGACAATTGATAACAATGCCTTCAGCATTCAAAATGAGAGCACTGGCATACATCTAGGGCACTGTTTCTCATCCTTGGCAGCTTGGAGATATGTGGACTTCAACCTCCAGAATTCCCCAGCCTGGCTGGGGAATTCTGGAGGTTGAAGTCCACACATCTTCAAGCTGCCAAGGATGAGAAACAGTGATCTAGGGTGAATGGTGAAGTTCATGAGCTAAGGCATATGCTTCTTTATGGAAGAAGTTGGGTGGCCTGCACCCGGTGGATGCCAGTGGATGAGACGTAGCTGATAAGAGACTCACTTTGCTTAGCTGGTACCCCAGGTTTGAATAAAGTAGGCTTAAAGGGGAGCAAATAACACAAGATGTCGTGCCAGACCCAAGCTGTCTTTAGCTAAAAGTGAGAAGAACCACAGTTTGGTGCAGTGGTGAAGGTCCTGGATTAGAAACCAAGAAACCATGAGTTCT
This sequence comes from Python bivittatus, assembly GCF_059951505.1. Lineage (NCBI taxonomy): Eukaryota > Metazoa > Chordata > Lepidosauria > Squamata > Pythonidae > Python > Python bivittatus. The sequence goes on from NW_028277096.1 coordinate 18,292,843, forward strand.
AGTCCTGCCTTAGCATGAAAACCAGCTGGGTGACTTCGGGCCAGTTACTCTATCTTAGCCCAGCCTACCTCACAGGGTGATTGTTGTAGAGAAAACAGTAGGCAGGATTATTACGTATGCCGTCTTCATGGTACCTAATAAAAGTGGGATAGCAATCTAATAATAAGAAGAAAGACTTCACAGAAAAAGTGGACCTTTCAGAGAGATTGGACCTGTACGAGCAGCTGTATTTTTTCTCAGCAATAGGATAGGAGAGAAAACGACCTAAATTTACACAAAGTAAAAAATATGTGAAGGCGTCCTAATCTTTACACTTCTTGATATTACAGAATTTTAGCACTTGTATGAAAAATAAACCCCGAGAGTCCTTTTGTGTAAACCTGTCCGATCCTTTTTTTTTTTTCCATGAAAAATCATTCTAGAGCAGACAGAAAGACCTCTTTTCTTCCTTTCTTTCATTTTTCAAAGGCAGCTTTGCAGACTGTGGGAAATATGCGGCCTCTATCGATTGTTAGATAGTTAGAAGAGAAAACCTTGAACTTCTCAACAGATAAGCTGGCATGGCTTTTCTTTTTTTCCTTTTAGAGTCCTGTGCCAAAAATAATAATAACGGGGTGTGTTCACCAAGGTTTGGAACGCACATTTGGATTCTGATACCAGTCTAGTGTTTTCTGACGTGGGTTAAAAAATCAGGAGCCCAATGAGGAGACCTTTGTGGACCCGTCCAACTAGGTTCAGCACAAGTGACAAAGGCATCAAATCAATATTTTATTAAGCCTTTACAGCAATGGGCAGTATAACCCAACACAGGTCTTTCTCATTTGGTGAGAGATGTGTAAAACACTTGAGGAGTTTTGCATTTACAGGTAGTTCCCCGTTTAAGAACAAGTTCCGTTCCCAAGGTCTGTCCATAAGTTGAATTTGTATGTAAGCCAGAACAGTATTATTGTATAATATTGTGTAAGTAGTATTGTGTAATGAACTCAAACCATGGTGTATTTAACTCAAATTTTGCTACAATAGGCTTCGTTCTTAACTATGGGTCATCTGTAACCTGGACGTTCTTAAACCAGGGACTACCTGTATTTATGTATGCTTTTTTTTTTTTAATGCAGTTTATCTGTTACCTCAATCCTTATGTTCTTCCTGCCAAATTAATCAGATATTTTCAACAAGGATAAGAAAAAAATAACCTTCAATTTTTTTGCCCAAATTCACAACTCAGGGATATCTCAAAACACACGAGTATATTGTTTGTCTTGCGAATGTGTGTTTGGTTCTTCTAGAAATTGAGAAAGACCCTCCCATTTTCACTTCAGGTTTCACCGGAGTTAAAACGTTGAAAGAAACAAGCATTGCTGAAGGCAAGCAGGATGTCATGGGGGAACCCCAGTGTTGTCCAAACTTGGCCACTTTAAGATGAGTGGACTTCAACTCCCAGAATTCCCCAGCCAGCCATGCTGGCTGGGGAATTCTGGGAGTTGAAGTCCACTCATCTTAAAGTGGCCAAGTTTGGACAACACTGGGGAACCCTTATGATTTGAATTGTTATAGCAGGTAGCAGTATCTGTCAGTTTTGGCTAATCTTGGAAAAGCGAAGTAATGCCAGATCTGGATGGGAGACTATCAGGAAGTCCCAAGAAGACATGGAAAACCACTTCTTTATTTTTGTGAAGAGAACAACATGGATGTGACCGTGTTGTCCTCAAAAGTTCAGCTCGACTCAAGCGAGGCTTTTCTTGACTTATAATTTAAATTATACTTGGGATGAAAGGACCATGGTTTCTCCATTATTTGTGATGTTCCCTTAGAGCAAGGAGGGCCATAATTTATTCCACATGGACAAGGGAGAATCAGAGGATGGGCTTTCCAATTTCACATGAAAGACCCTTCCCCTCCATCCCTGTAAATGCAAGATGTTACGCAGCGAGATTTCAAAGTGTGACCTTTTTCCAGACAGGGAACTGTGGCCAAAAAAGAATAATTTACCTCAGACGAGTCATGATGGGGTACACGTAACCACTGTTTGCTGAAAAAGCCATAAGTGGTTGGGACCTCAAATCTTGCTAAACCAGATTGTCCACAAAACAAAGATACATTGTGCTTCAAATCCAGAACAAGCCATCATGTTCTGGACTGAAAGCTCTGCCTCGCTGTTGTGGACTGGCTATGATTCGACAGAAACAACCAGCTTTTGGGGTTGTTCCAGGTTTGGACAAAACAAAACAGCATCTGGAGAGGCCCAGTATGATTTTACAGGGTGAGTAAGGTACATGGGAATGAAACGGCCCCATTCTCTGTCATGTACAAACTCAAACATCCCAAACACGTATTTTGCTTCTGGCACGGAGCATCCAAAATCAGTGGTTCCATGCACAGAATCATTCACACACAGAATGTTTTCTGCTTCCCTGGGGGCTTAGCCAAGTGTCCTAGGACAGAAAGCAAAGGGGACAGGAGTAATGCATGAACCCCGCCAATAATTTTTTTTTTAATTACTATTAAACCAGTGTTGTCCAAACCTGGCCACTTTAAGATGAGTGGACTTCAACTCCCAGAATTCTTAAACCCACTCATCTTAAAGTGGCCAAGTTTGGACAACACTGTATTAGACATTTTAAAGAAGTTATATAAACAGACATTAAAAAGAAACAAGAAAAAAGATAAAGGAATAAAGTACAAATGAAGAATGAAAAAATATTACAGAGATTATTGTTTTCCAGGATATCATTCCTTAATTAAGAATACCTGAATATGTTATATCATTTTCAAAGATTAAAAATTGCCGTTAAGCTCTAAGTTCAATATGAGTATCAAGAACTGCGATCAGCATAGTATAGCTCACCAAGTGTCAGGTTTAGCCCAAAGAACTCCAAGAGACAATGCAAATTCAGTTCTGCTGTGTTTATTAGCTACAACCTCTAGAAAGAATCTCCCCAGACTGAGCCCTAGCTCCCAAGCCAGCCAGTCACAACACCTTGAATTCCTCAGGGAGGTGCCAGCCTCATCCTCTTGCACTTCCCACGCTCTTGCGGTGAACTAAGAACACGCTTATCTCCCTAAGCCTGGCCGTCATAATTCCATTCCATCACACAAAGTAAGATTATGTACTACAATAAATTGAATCCATGTTATTTAATTTGGATACAGTGGTACCTCGGGTTACGAATGCCTCTGCTAACGAACTTTTCAGGTTATGACCAGCTCCGGCTGCAAAAATTTACCTCGGTTTGCAAACTCTGCCTCGGGTTACGAACCGGCTCCGCAGCCATTTTCCGCCCCTGACACGTGGTCCACGGCCATTTTCCGCCCCTGACACATGGTCGTAGGGAGGGGGACTCTCCCTCCAAGCAATAGCTGCCTCCCTGTCCTCCACACCAGAACGGATTAACGGTAATTACATTGAACCTTATGGGGAAATTTCCTTCGGGTTGCGACCAATTCGGGATGCGACCAGAGTCACGGAACGAATTAAGTTCGTAACCCGAGGTACCACTGTACCCTGTAAATTAAGTCTGATATAGAATTCCATTTAAACTGGAAAACAGTCCTTGACTACAACTTAATATATCCAATGGTAGAGAACGTAGCTCTGGGTTGAACTGTTGGGTTCTTGGTGTTCTCTGAGCTTGGTTGTTTTCTTGCAGACGTTTCATTACCAGGCTAGATAACAACATCAGTGCAAGGGAGATTGGGGTTTGCTGGCTGTTTTTATGTACAATCTTGCCTTGCCAGTCTTGACTGGGGTATGGTTTCTTCCTTGCTGAAGGAAGCAACGCACATAAACAACTGATCAGAGCTTCAATTGCACGACTGTGGCCAATGTGGATTTTTACTATCCTGGGTAATTTGGTAATCTGGGCAACCTGTCTCCTCCAGTGGTTGGGAGGGTAGAGTTGAGACTTTGAAAGAAAAATTGAACACACCATGTATGTTAAAAAGTTCTTCCCAAGGCCCATTATTCCCACTGGGTTTTTGAATATGGATACAGATGGAAGACCATGAGTTTCAGTCCTGCCTTAGGCACGAAGCCAGCTGGGGGACCTTGGGCCAGTCCCTCTCTCTCAGCCCTAGGAAGGAGGCAAGGGCAAACCACTTCTGAATTCTTGCCAAGAAAACTGCAGGGACTTGTCCAGGTAGTCTCCAGGAGTCAATACTGACTCAAAGGTACAAAAATATAGCCTCTGGGTGGCTTGCAGTATCCAGTAAATACAATATCCAGTATTTTCACCCTATGTATGGAGCATTAGAAACCTTTAACCTGCCTATCTTCATCAGTCAAGCAATCAGGCACATCCAGGCTCCTGGAGATCATTTCCTTAGAAGGCTCTGTCGATTCATCTAGCATGCACTCAACCCTAACTTTGCCCTTGATAGATGATTCTATCTTGCCCTCCTGTTAACTTTGATGCTGGCTTGTTTCAACAAGCCTGCCTCAATTCAGGAACCATTTCCTTCATCGAAACTTAGCAAGATGCAACTTGTTTGGGCTTTGCTGGGGAATCAAAAGCAGATCCTGAGTAGCAGAGGAGAAAATTCAGCCTCCTTCTTTAAAAAGAATTACTGGTCATGATCGTATGGCGGTCATCGCTTGGGCACTTCCGGCTTGATGTTCACCAGATAGGCTTATAGCTAAATTTCTACATGCAGGTTTACAATCTAAAAAAAATGTAATAGCACAACATGGAAAAGAAAGATGAGGAGGGAAAAAAAAGCAAATTTCTGCATTACGTCTTAAAACATCTCTGGTTCCCATAGCTAAATCTACTTGCTGGTTCTTATCAGCACTAAATAAGGGAGTCCGCAAAGCAAAAATGCCTGGCTGGGCCCAAAGTAAAATTCAGACAGTAGGTTGATAGATTTCAGTTCCCTTTCAAGACTAAACAACTTAATTTCAAACGGTCCAGTAAGGAGTTGGGAAATACTAATAGTATTTTAAGAGTTCCATTGTTTGGGGTCAAAGTTGTTGGGAGGGCTTCTTTTGATTATTGTTAGAGAGAGGACTGTGTCCTCACCTGGAGTCCAGCATGATTTGATACCTAATTAATGAGATCTTCTTAAATCAGTGTTGTCCAAACTTGGCCACTTTAAGATGAGTGGACTTCAACTCCCAGAATTCCCCAGCCAGCATGGGAGTTGAAGTCCACTCATCTTAAAGTGGCCAAGGTTGGACAACACTGTCTTAAATGAATCCATTTGGAAATTATTTGAAAAGATTCACAGAGATTGGAGCCTTTCCAATCGTGTTTTAAATCATCTTTCCAAAGCTTCTGGAACCACTGCTTCCCACCCACAGAACATAACCATGGAATAAACACGTTTCAGCCCTCTCTTTTTTTGGCCCGTCAGCACAGCGTAGTGTCCGTCTCATGCTCAGTCCACAGCTGAGGCAGCTTAATATCATCCTGCTGTTATAATAATGCTTTCCCCTTTAAGCAAGCAAGAAACTAAACTTCCACTCACTTCACCAGTGTCATAGTCAAGTGACCCTTAAGGGTCGGGATCAGCCCAGCACTTACTGGCCTTTTTACGTTGGCGTAGGCCAGCCCCTCTGACCCTGGCTTAGAGGCTTGGGTTAGCCTAAGCAGCAGCTAAGAGCAGTGATGGGCATTGGGCTGCAGGTTAAGGTGGGAGGGAGACAGCCAGAGCTCTCTGCTGTTTCATGGCACAACTCTCCCCACGCCTCTCAGCTGTTTGTGGGCTGCTTCTGAACTTGGGTTGAACAGACTTCTGGAATGGTGCTAAACCCATATCTGACTGGAGCGTATCAGCTGATCTGAGCTGATCCTCCGACTGCTTCAGGACAAACCCAGCAAAACTATTGTTGTTGTTCAGTTGTTAAGTCGTGTCCGACTCTTCGTGACCCCATGAACCATATCGCTCCAGGCCTTCCTGTCCTTCACTGCCTCCCTGAGTTTGCTCAGTTTCATGCTCATTGCTTCAGTGATGCCATCTAACCATCTCATCCTCTGCCGTCCTCTTCTCCTTTTGCCTTCAATCTTTCCCAGCATCAGGGTCTTTTCCAAAGAGCCCTCTCTTCACATTAGGTGACCAAAGTATCTGAGCTTGAGCTTCATTATCAATCCTTCCAATGAGCAATCAGGGTTGATTTCCTTTAAGATTGACTGGTTTGACCTTCTGGCAGTCCAGGGGACTCCTAAGAGTCTTCTCCAGCACCACAGTTCAAAGGCATCAATACTTCGGTGCTCAGCCTTCTTTAGGGTCCAGCTCTCACAGCCATACATTACTACCGGAAAAACCATAGCTTTGATTATGCGGATCTTTGTCGGCAAGGTGATGTCTCTGCTTTTTAATATGCTGTCTAGGTTTGCCATAGCTTTCCTCCCAAGAAGCAAGCGTCTTTTAACTTCATGGCTGCAGTCTCCATCCGCAGTGATCTTGGTGCCCAAATAAATGAAGTCTGTTACTGCTTCCATTTCTACCCCTTCTATTTGCCAGGAATTAATGGGTCCAGATGCCATGATCTTAGTTTTTTTAATGTTGAGTTTCAAGCCAGCTTTTGCACTCTCCTTTTTCACCCTCATCAAGAGGCTCTTTAGTTCTTCTTCACTTTCTGCCATTAGGGCGGTATCGTCTGCATATCTGAGGTTGTTGATGTTTCTCCCTGCAATCTTAATTCTGGCTTGTGATTCTTCCAGCCTTGCATTTCTCATGATGTATTCTGCATATAGGTTAAATAAGCAGGGTGACAGTATACAGCCTTGTCGTACTCCTGTCCCTATTTTGAACCAATCGGTTGTTCCATGACTGATTCTAACTGTTGCTCTGCTGGTCAAAACCATCTGCCCAAACTCACTTCCTCCCCAGCTTAAGCTGCAGCCCTATCTCACATTAAGGACCATGACTGGTAGATGTTTTCTCACCAACAGGGAGTGTTTAGTGGGAGGGGAGGGAAACAAAGCCAGAATCAGCCACCAGTCTTGGTCCTTAACATGCCATGTACACCATAAATAAAAACAGTACCATTTGGTGGCATCATGCCTGTGCCAGGGTAGGGATCATCAGCAAGAGGCAGCAGGTTTTCTGCCAACTTAAGAACGAGTGAACAGCCCTTTAACTCAGCCATCAGGAAGAGCCCCAAAATAGGGATGGCCAATCTTTTGGGGGTGGGGACTGCTTTTATCAAGTGACAGTGTCATCTAGAGCAGGTTAATACTGAAAATGAGATAAATGGGATGGGATTTTCTGTTATCTTCACTCAGATTTTGGGGAGATTGAGGGATTATCCAATGGTGTTCACACGGGGGTCAAAACAGACAAGATGGCGATCAAAGCCACCTCTTTGTACATCTGTGTGATGTTGACACTGATACAATAGAGGTGGGGCTTTAATCATGCTGCTTCAACTGCCATCTTTGTCTGCTTTGATCTGCTCCCCCATGGAGCTTATATACAGGCAAGTGTGTATTATGTTAGAGCTTATATTTCAGTTTTGTGTTTCCTGCCTCAAAATGATGGGAACCCAGTCATTTCAGAGGATGTTTGATGAGTTACAGGCACCCCCAAAAGCCTTGATCCATCCTGTTCTAAGACACTGCCTTGTATTCTAATCTCTGTAATCTTCTTCCCTTTTTTCCAGTGTCCACTACAAGCCTGGTGATCCTTCACCCAGATCCCTGTGCATTTCGCAACTGGAAATTATTCTTCCACAATGTCCTGCCTGACCATGATGAGATCTTGGGGCTGCTGTAGCAAAGCCTGAGCAGCTCGCTTAGCATGATCCCAAAGAGATCCTGCTCAGCCTGGAGAGCGGATTAGAAGTTCCAAAAGACAGCAGCTGATGTGACTTGTTTTAAGGGGTCCAGAACAGTGTCTGCCAGACTGAGCATTTCCCATAGTATTTTCCAAGACTTATTGTCTTAAGGATGTCAAAGTATTTTCCTTCTTGAGGATATTTGTTTCTTACAAACACAAGAACAAAAGGGATGCTGAATGAGAAGCTTGGAAAGAACGTAAAGCTGGAGATCAATCATATTTATAAAGTTACATTCTTCTACTGAAGAGGACTAGAGAGAGGACTTGGGGCTGTTGTGTCAGGTTCCAAAGGAGGAGCCATCTGTGCTGTTGAACTGAACCAACTGAACTGTATATAGAGGAACTCCATATTCTGGCTCTTCCCTCCTCTCCCCAATGCCTATCCACAGAGATTTATATTAAAAAAAAGTTAATGTTGTCTAATGGATGTATTAAGAAATTAAGTGCAATGCCCCCCACCCCACCTGTACATAGAATCACAAAGTCTCCTATTATGTCTCTCTTTGTTTTTGTAAGGACAACATTTAAGTTGCAATGTTCCTTGGTTTTGGATTAACAAATCAGAAGAATGAAAGAAAAAAAATCACTGGCAAACAAACATTGATTTATCAGCATTTCATAAATTCGGGCCACAAGTCAGTGCCTTTTTGCAGTTATGGGCTGGCTGATTTCAAAAGGAGGACAGGAACCAAAATGTGGATGTTTGGAAAGAAGGCACAAGTATTTAATGGCTGCATTCATATAACACACTTAGCCTGGTTATGGAATTAATCAATTTCCTGGGTGTGCATAACATAAGCTAAGCAAATAGGTTGGGTTGATACATGGTAAGCCACAAAACTAAACAACTAACCCCAGCTTAGCATATTTGCTTAATGTATCTACCATGTCTTTACTTAAATGTATTGTCTAAACACAAACAATGAATTGGTTCACACTTTGCACTAAACCATGGTTTGCTCATCGATTGTTTACTGAATAATCTATCTGTTGATTGTGGCTTTATATATTAAGCAACAAGCCATGTTTCCAAACTTTACACAATAAGCTAAAATCCAACCCAAGATGTTATGGCTTAGTGTGTTGTGTTAACCAGCTCCTAAAAATACCAGTCCCTATTTTAGCCATCAATGCTGTTGTCTTCTAAAAACAGATGTGAAAAAGGCTGCATCAAAGAATGGGTTCATACGATCCTTCCTGTGATGGGTAGAAAGCTTGGCTTTGGGTTTATGAATAACATTCCTGTTTTGCAAAAAGGGACCCAAATCCTGGTTGACAGATTACAGAACCCAGTTGCTGAAAACTCCAAGATAATTTGGCATGATCCTGACACCTTCAAATCTGCTCATACAAGGCATTTTACCTGTGTTCATCCTTCTGTCTTCTCACTGGAGCAAGGAATAGGTTAGGTTAGGCAATTTTAGGGCGCTTATTTCTGGCTCAGTTACTGTGTTGTTCTTCCATCTAGGGAGAGAAATATAAGATGGTATAGATTTGTTCTCCCATTGTCTCTGTTCTGGCTTGCAGCTGGAGGATGGTGTCCTCATATCCAGGCAGAGCATTTGCTCAATGCCACCCGCACTGTGGTAATCAGCAATAATTATGACAGATGGGTAAACCCACAGATTTAACCATCTGTCAGAAATTGCACTCTGTTCACCCACCACCTCTCCCAGCCTAGAACTCAGCTGCTTGGGCTTGGAGAAAAGACCCTGTACATCCAATTCCTGGAGACTTGGATTATCCCAAACAGATGACAAACCAAACCACAACTGACAGGAAGGAGGGAGATAGGTTGAGCTGGCTCTTCCATGTCGAAGCACAGCTCCCCGCAATACCTGTCAGAGGTGCTTCAGGTTGCTTTTGAACATGAGTTCAGGGCTCTTTCAGAAGAGGGCTAAAACTGTGTTCAAAAGCAGCCTGAACAACAGAAGGGATGTCCCATGAACTGGCACAGAAAAGGCCATCTATCTCCTGCTTCACTGTGCAACACTCCACCACCACAACCAGTCAACTGTTGCTTTGAACTAATGCTCGTCTCCAAGCTAGCTCAGAGACGTGGCATGTACAAGGCCAGAGCTCAGTTTGAAAGATTCCCATTGCCTGAAGTAGAATGGCCCTAGAGGATAGAGCCAGAAGGGGTTTCCACATCAGCTTTAAGCGGTCAATACATGCCAGGCTGATCATTCTCCTTAGGTCATCTGACAACCCCATTGACAAAATGGTTGGTAAACTGCATCAGTTTGTACCCACAGTAACACTGCCACAGCTTGTTGGTGCCAGCAACAAGGCAGACCAGACTAGTAAACCAAAGTCATGCTAATACTCCTTTTATTATAAGATTATAGTAACAGAATCTTGCAAGTCTGAATGCACTCCCCTCCCCCCCCCCCGCTTTTATCTCCATGAAAACTAAGGAGGGTCTCATCTGAGATGTTTTCTCAGGTTACAGTTCTGCCCTGGACTCAGGTTTCTTTTATTTGATTGTTGTTTTGGTAACGGCTCTTCCTCTTGTCCCTCAAGGCCATTCCCTGTTTCCACTAGAGTTGGCTGCTTAAAAGGGAGAATGCTACTTTACCACCAGAACAAATAAGGGTAACTTAAAGCTGATTTAAATATGGACTGGGAATGACATAAAACCAGCATCATGGGAATATGGCCACTAAAAGTGGTTACTAGGTCACATCCATATTGTCATTAGATGTAAGTGAGGAAAGGCCCTTACAGAGGGAACAGGAGTCCCCCAGGCCACGGATCAATCCATCTTTTCACAGTCTTCGAGAAGAGGGTGGAGTTTGGAGAAATACGTCACTGGAGTTGACACTGTGTCTGAACAAGTGATTATCCAGCAAACTCTGGCCCAATGTCTGCATGTAAGTCAATCCGAAATAATCTGTTCTCATGTAAAATCATAAAGGCAATGTAGGCTCCTCACTAGATCTTCTGCCTGCTTTGCAGTCTGTGAGCAACTCTGTCCAAAGGACAATCTGGAGATCTCAGCAGAGAATCCTCAAGCCTAAATGACAAGCAGGAGTCCATGGTTGTAGATCAAGTCGTTTGTTTCTTCCTCTATAACTTTTAGTAAACCATTTCTGGTGTGGGAGGGGGAGAAGCCACTGCTTGCTACTGATAGGACAGGAATGGCAGTGGAGAAAACGGGACAGTGGATTCATGCCACTTTTCCAGATGCTTTAGAAATGAAACCACTACTCTTAATCTTTAAACCATATTTGGCCCTGGAAATCTTGATCCATCCTTTAACAGCCATTTGAATAAATCCAGGGGAAGGGACCTTTGGCAACCAGGAGCTATGTTATTTTTTGGTTATTGCTTGTTTTACTATGTCCTTGGCCATGGAGGGCCACAGCTGCTACCTAGAATGGTTTTGATGTCATGGAGAGACACGGTTACATTGTAAGGGGGCTCCTTGCTGTTTCTAAAGCAAACTAATGGGGTAGACAAGAGTAGTAGACAATAATTCTACTCCTATGCCACAGTGAGCCACAGAGTTTTGGTGCCATATTCTTAGTGATCCTAGAAACCACCAAGAAGGTCCTGGGGTTTGTATGTTGCTTGCAACCGTATCTTGCTTCAGCAGATTGTCTTCTCTGGCTAGACTCACCACACAGCCAAACTTTCAGAGATGTTCCCAGAATGGGGGTCTTCTCTGAGGACCATCAACACAAATGGACAACAACCTCAGAGGTCTCCCTGTTGCTCTTTGGTGATGGTGGTGGTGGTGATGCCACCACCACAGGTGCGGTAACCTTGCTATGACCCATTTGATCTGCCAATCTCACTCCTGCTCCTACAGAACAAACACTATTGCTGTTGACAAAGGGGATTTGACTGTCTGAACAAGAGTGGACTGGCCTTTGCTTTCTTCTAGGGATAGTGAGCGAGTAAAATCAAGTACAAAATAGTCCATACATATTTTCTTGGTTTATGTAAGTCCTTGTTTCCTTTTCTCCCTAGGAAGATGAGTAGTATTTAAAGAGTCGATTATTTGACCTATCACAATATCATTATTATCATTAGGAGTTTCTGTCCCTCATACCAAAAATAGGCAACTGACTGCTTCAATGTATTACTTCTTCCAAGCATGAAAAGGTGCGCTGGGGAATTTCTCAGCATGCAGTTCAGGAAAAGAAGGTAGGGATTGTTTCCCAGTGTGCCTTGCAAGGAGAGATGAAACAATTGGGAATTTTTGCAAAGTATATGGCAGAGAGTGACAATTATTTTGTTTGTTTGCTTATAACACTATTTAGCTTCCCTTTCATCAGCAAGAAAACAACCTCAGAAACCCATACAAAATTCCAAAACCTAAAGCCACGAAAAAAATTACAAAGATTAAAACGGTAAAAAAGTTAAGGAGGTTCAACTTCATGAAAAGCCACAAAAGTTAAAACCATAAAATAGGACCAGGACGTCAATGACAGGACACAATAATTAAAGCAACCATAAATTCATCCATAAGCCTAGATGAAATGGTAGATACTGAAACTGAACTAAGTTCTATTTCAGTTGTAAATGGGCAGTGAGGAACCCCCATAATTGGAGTACCTGGATCCGATTTGCCACCATATGATTATCTGGGTTCAAAAGTGCAGCATCTTTTGAAAAAGCAACGAGGAATTTCCTACCAGGCATTGCATAATTTCAATAATGACACTAAAATCTCCCACAATGCATTACAAGTAGAGATGATCCTTGTAGAGCCCCAGGTAGCTTCCCAGCATACCTTGTGGTGAAAGAGGACATTTGAAGTTCATCAGGGAGAAGCTATATTTAAGAAGATCCCTTGAACGTCTTTGAGGACAATCAATACTGAAGCATTTCTAGGAAGTTATGTCCAGTTCTACTTTCCTGCTTCTCTGTCATCTGTAGCTAAATGGAGCATCAAAGCTCCTTTGATGAGGAATTCGTTGAAAGAGAAAAAGCACTGTGATTCTACAGCAGAACAGCAAAAATCTACTTTTCTTGGAATCTGGTGAGGAGCATTGATTAGTCAGGTCCTCTACTTTTCTGCGCCATACAGAGAGGTATTCAGAAGAAGCACTCACCAAGACTGGCCTCCCTTTAAAGGCATTCTTGGTAGGGCCTTGGAGCATAAATGGATTAATAATAAATATTACATGCACTGTTATCTGTGTAGATGTTGAGGTCTGCCAAGACCCCACCTGCCGCACATATGGGATAGACCAGTGTTTCTCAAGCTTGGGAACTTTAAGATGGGTGGAATTCCCAGAATTCTGGGAGTTGAAGTCCACCCATCTTAAAGTTCCCAAGCTTGAGAAACACTGGGATAGACTGTTCTACCTGGTTCATCCTGTTTCTAGCTCATGTTGTCTTGATGGCTTAATTGAACTTAATTAATTACTTGAACTTAATGGCTAAGCCATTAGTTCCAGCAAATGACAGCAGAGATCTGGCACAGACTTGGCAACCCTTAAAAGCCTCTTCCCTTGTGTGCAATCTCAAGACCAGGCTGTGTTCCCCTAGCACGCTAAGTCGAGGTTGGCTTAATCATACTTTATTTAGTACCCCACAGTTAGCTGGGTCCACAGATGCTAAGCCACAGCCCAGGGTTTGCAAGACAGAGAATACCCCTCTACATGGCATGGGAAGTAGAGAATCAGCTAGGAATATGCAGAGAACGTTTGAGACGGTGCTTTGTATGAACCTAGCCTATCTCTGGATTCCTCCAAACTCTGTGGGCCTCATTTTTTTGTGCTTTCCTAATGGTCCAAAGGCATCTGTCTCTCATCTTTGGCCAGCTCCTGACTTCCTTCTTCTCTGGTGACACTTAAACTTCATTTTATTATATCCCAAAACCACAAGTCAGACTTCCTGGGTAAACCTTGTAAACCTTTTCTCACCAAATTCTTCTGTTTACATCTTAAGGCTCACTTGGATGTTCCTCCAGGATGACCACCTCTTTTCCTCCACTTACTCCTGGGGCTGCTAATTGGGCCAGATTTCTACCCCAGATTAACAGGGCAAGACAAACCCTCTCTCTTTAAGGGGCTGCTTTCAAAACCCTCCAGTTTAATTGTTTGACAAGTTTATGCTAATGAACATGGCATCTCTAAAAGGGATGATTCTCCGGGATGGGTTGATAAGGAAAGGAGTCACTTCAGAGTTCTCCTGAAAAGGAAACTGTGCAAGGGGGGGTGAGGGGGTGGAGAAGAGGAGAATGTATTTTGGACAGTCTGGAAGAGGAGTGCTCATATAGTCCATCAGCCATGAAGCTCAGTGAGAATCAGTAACTCTGGGGCAGGATTCATACGATAGGCTAAACCAGTGTCTCTCAACCTTGACAACTTTAAGATGTGTGGACTTCAACTCCCAGAATTCCCCAGCCAGCATGGAATTCCATGGGAATTCTGGGAGTTGAAGTCCACACATCTTAAAGTTGTCATGGTTGAGCAACACTGTGCTAAACCTGCCATCTGGGTTAGCAAAGCAGACTTGCAGGGTTCGCATGGCAAGCTTTGCCTAAAATTATGGCTTAGTGTGACAAGCGTGCTAAGGCAAAGACTGCTTCTCGCAATACACAAAAACAAACTAGCCCACCTTATTTTAGTCTAGTCCACCATTTGTGGGAACCCAAGTTTGTATAATTTACCTCACTGGGGGCTGGTGAGGATAGTAAAAGGGGGGCAGCCCATTTACGTTGCTTTCTCTTGCAGAAAAGTCCAAAGGTATTTAATAAATAGCGCACATACCCTAGTACACGGTTTCTCAACTTTGGCAACTTTAAGACATGTGGACTTCAACTCCCAGAATTCCCCAGCCAGCATAGTCACCTTATGGTTTTCTAAAATGAGCAGTTGGCTGTTTTTTACATCTCCAAGAGCGGTAGGATGCTAGCACAGGGCACGCTTGAAGCTCAGTAGAAAATCAGATTCAATGGGGAGCAACTTCAGGCACAAAAGGAAGAGAAAAATCTGCTTGAAACTTTGTTGGTGCTGGCAAGACTGAGCTATATCGACTAACAGTTGACACACGACATAACTGTATTCAGTGGTGAATAATATTTTATTTTCCATAAGGGGAAACATGTTTAAGAGGGTGGCTACCTCCAGAGATGTCCGTACATAAACTGGGCAGAGGTTCGAAGGTTCTTGACTTTTCTGCCCTACCCTGCAGACACTCTACATCACAGGCTTAGTTGCAGCAGCCCAACTTCAGCACATTTTCCAATCAGCACCACCAGGTTGGGAGAGGAGGAGAAAGCAAAGGACCCATCGGATTAAAGTGGTTAGCGGCCTCCTCTTTTCTCTCTTTTTTTCTCAACAAGTTTGAGCTGAACGTGCCATTTCAGCAATAGCAATCACTCACAAGGATCCACAGCCGTTTTTAACTTGCCGGGCAAAAGATGGCAAAACCAGACCAGAGACATACCCACGTGACTCAGAAATTTCAAGCCAGGTCTTCAAGTCCCTCTGAGACACCGGTAGAGAGGGAGCCACCTGGATCTTGAGGGGGAACCTCATTCCAGAGGGCAGGTGCTGTGACGGTATTGTTCCCTGCCCAGGAAAAACCTTCTCCAGCGATCAGGACTTGACTCAAAAGTCTGCATTCCCAAGTTACCCTAACCACAATTAACCAATCCTCACAGCTTGGGCCAACTCAGCTGGCATGGTTCAGTTAGGGTTCATTGTGTGGTTCAGACCCAGAAAGTTGGATAATCAAATCCCAAAGAGGTAAATTAATCAAGATTGCACCTTGTGTGACACAGCAGTGGGGTTAAGTACATTTTGGACCAACATGAGGAGAATAAGCTGAACAGCAAGAACAGAGGGACCTGGAACCCATAATGGGGAGGGCTTCTAACCTCACAGGTAGATTTCAGAGAGAAGCTGGACATCCAAGGGATGTTCTCTGGCTGGATTTTTTAAACAGAATTGAAGGATGGAGTAGGAGGTCTCTTGGATTCCTCCTCATTCTCCCTTCCCTTATCTGACCTCATTGTATTCCTAATTTCGCTTACAACCCTGGTTGGGAGAACCTTAGAGAGAGGCAAGGAATAGAATCTAAATCTTAGGAAGCTTCAGGTCTCTTCAAGGGGGGAGGAAGAATACGTATCACTCCTCCTTTGTGTTTTCTACTCTTCTATGCTGTGCACTGCTGGAGACAGGCAATGTAGATCTCTCTGGTTTTCAGCCATGCTTCTCGTGAAAAAAGGCCCCTGTCTTTCTTTCCTGCTAACCTCAGCACTTACTCAACAGATTTCTTTGGGGCTCAGGAAAGTGGCGTAGAAGCAGGGCTGTCTTTTTACATGACTGCGCAAATCCTTTGTCCCCCTGCTTCCCCTAAAGCCTCAAAGCACCTCTGGAGTTCCTTTGAATTCCCCAGAGATTTTTACATGAGGCTTGCTTTGTCTTCACAGTACGGGGAGCCTTTTAGAGAAGCAACTCTAAGCTTTCTGGGGCAAGGATCTGCCTTCTGTGATTTTGCACCTAGATATAGCACCATTCAGATATGATCCTGCTGTTTTCTGTTGAATTGTTCATTGCCAAGGCCCCTTTCCCCCGAAGAAGCTTTATTTGGCATGGTTTATATATAAGCTTGAGAGCCAGTTTGGTGTAGTGGTTAAGGCATCAGGCTAGAAACCAGGAAACCGTGACTTCTAGTCCCACCTTGGGCATGAAGCCAGTTGGGCAACTTTGGGCCAGTCCTTCTCTCTCAGCCCTAGGAAGAAGGCAATGGCAACCCACTTCTGAAAAATCTTGACAAGAAAACTTCAGGGACTTGTCCAGGCAGTCTCCAAGAATCAGACATGATTGAACAAGCTTAAATGAGCTTATCTAGGTTTGGAAGATAAGCAAGACAAGTTAGTAATTGGATGGGGGACCACCAGAATATCCCAGGACTGCAGGATAGTGTCTATGAAGTCACTCTCAATTTGAACGAGAGAGAAAGGGGGGGAGGGAGGGAAATAAGGAGAAAGTTTCTGATCATAAGATTTGTACAACAATGAAGTAGTCTGTCTGTAGAGATTGTGGGTTCTCCATCTCTGAAGAATTTTAAGAAGAGGCTGGACAGCCACCGCGTGAGGATGAGTTGCTTGCACATTGCTGAGGATTAGCAACGTATCTCACTATCTGAGATGATACTAAGGAAGGACAATGTTTGGAAGGTGACACTTTTCCCAATGTTCAGAACAAGAGTCCATCCCCAACAGATGGATGTCTGTCGGTTTGCTGCTTGAGCCCATCCAGTGAAGGGGACCCCACCATCCAGTGATGTCTTCAGGATTTGTCACTTTGTCCAAGTGATGAAAGCAACGTTGTGGTGTGGTACTGCAAGCTCTCCCCCTTTGGGACTTGTGTGGAATCTCACAATCCATGTAGAAATGAAGCAGGGCTGGCATTGCCATCCTGTGATGCTGCTTTCATCAGTCTGGACACACAAACACCCCCCCCCCCGTTGCCTCCCTGTGCACTCCACCGCCTCTCCTTCTCTGGCTCCTTGGCTCCGCGATCAAACTACTACAACTCTTAGGAAGTTGTTTCTAACATTGAAATGGAATCTGCCTTTCTGTAATATAAATTTAATATTCCACGTCCTACACTCTAAGAGAGAAAAACATTAACCTTGTTCAGTCAGGCACCCAGCATGCTTAACGAATTAACCCATTTTCTGGGTTCCTGCGGTACGTTGGCCCATAAACTCGCCCAAACCGGTTGAGTTCCCCCAATACACTAACTAGGCTTAGTGTTCTGCAAATGCAGCTGTGGTTCTTTCAGTGACTTGGTAAATGTGTTGCATCAGGACAAGCCAAGAGGAATAGGTTATCTGAATCTGTCTGGTGGTTGTTTAGGGGGCTCTAGAGGCCCCCAGCCTTTGTGGCCCCAAACCAGCGCTCTGTCATCTAGCTCTAATGGTATCACAAAGTTAAGTATCATAAACATCACTATGTTAGAAGAGACATTCTCTCCTCTTGCACAGAGAGAGAGCGCTTCTAAGAACATATTAGCACATGCATTTTACACACCCACACCCCCGAAAATCTGCTGTTTGATGAGGTTCCTCGCCCCCATAAGTTTGAAAATTCAGTCTGACCTGCCACATCGGATCATCAGAATAGTTATTCTGTTGTCCATATGTGCTGCTGCTAACAGCAAGTGTGACCATTGCCTTCCAAATCACAGTTTGTTCTCTTGCCAACAATCAGGATGTAAGCACTGGGATATGTCTCAAACAGAAGGAAATTGTCCTATGGGCCTTGGGTGGAGAAACCTCAAAGGCAGCATTTCTCAACCTTGACAACTTTAAGACATGTGGACTTCAACTCCCAGAATTCCCCAGCCAGCATGGCTGGCTGGGGAATTCTGGGAGTTGAAGTCCATACATCTTAAAGTTGCCATGGTTGAGAAATAGTACTCAAAAAAATACCAAAATCCCAGAACTTTAGGGAGAGCGATTTGAGCAAGGGGGCATGTCCAAGGCAGTCAGTGAACATAGCGCAGGGTCATCGAACCCATGACCCGGATTGCTTGAAGTGAAAAAGCAGAACATGGGCAGGACAGACCACATGGAAGATCCTGCCAGATGGCTGGCATTCAACGTTATGAATCTTCAACAAGGAGCCCTTGTGGAAGATTTATTTATTTAATCCTAACATGTAAATCTTGCCTTCTATTCAGGAGCTCAGGCTCCTCCTGTTTTTCTCCACCTCTACCTGTGAGGTAGGTTGGGCTGAGCGAGAGAGGTTGGCCCATGTTACTCAGGGAGCTTCCATGGCTGAAGGGGAGTTTGAATCTGGGTCTCTCTACTCCTAGTAGAACATTTAACCTCATTAAATTAATACTCCGATTCCAAGGAGCTCAAGGTCACAAACACCTTCTCCTTCCTCTATTTAATGCTCTGAAATAACCCTGCAAGGTGGAGATTATTGAGTTAAGAGTGTGCAAGATGCAATCCTTCCTCTCTTGTATTCTCCATTCAGGTAGTTAGTGGTGAACATCAGCGCCATTGAGACTTGACTATGTCCCCACATTGTTTATTGCTTCAAAGAGTCTGCCCCAAGAGTCCACCTCACTCCAGGACACAGTGCAAGGGTGACTGCCGCCCCAGCAGACCTCCTGCCCTTGAAGGTTGGGCCTCTCCCTCTGGGCAGCTTCATAGTATCCCAGAGTCCTGGGCTTGGAAGGGACCTTGGAGGTCTTCTAGTCCCACCCCCTGTGCAGGGCAGGAATCCTCAGACCCTCCCAATAGAATTGATTCCGTCAGACCATCCTTGCCCAACAGCCTTTCCCAGCCTGAAGCCACTCAATGGGCTCTTGCCATTCCTAGCCTGCAGGCCCTACACATCTGAAGGGAACCAGGTTGAGGGAAGCCTCTGCTGAGGGGGGGGGGAGGAGGAGTGGGAGCAGGAGCAGGAGGAGAGAGGGAAAGGGTGGGATGAGATGGATGGATGGATGGATGGATGGATGGATGGATGGAAGAGAGTGGGAATGGGAGTGGGAATGGGAATGAGAGGAGAGATGATGGGATGGGATGGGATGGGATGGGATGGGATGGGATGGGATGGGATGGGATGGGATGGGATGGGGGAAGGAAGGAAGGAAGGAAGGAAGGAAGGAAGGAAGGAAGGAAGGAAGGAGGGAGGGAGGGAGGGAGGGAGGGAGGAAGGAAGGAAGGAAGGAAGGAAGGAAGGAAGGAAGGAAGGAAGGAAGGAAGGAGAGTGGGAATGGGAATGGGAATGGGAATGGGAATGGGAATGGGGGAAGAGAGGGAGGGGAGAGGAGGGGAGGGGAGGGGAGGGGAAGGAGGAAGGAAGATAATTTTGGAGTGATAAGAGCAAAGGTTGCTTTGAAAAGGGAATTGAGGCAGTTGAAAAAAACAGCAGTGGAACAGACTCCCCCCTCGCCCCCCCCCGCACCCCAGAGGAACAGTGAAGCTGATCATGAGCTCCTCTGGAGAGGACAGGAGGTCAAGAAGTAGCAAGATGGGTTAGCAAGACGGGAAACAGCAGGGCAAGACAAAGGACGCTGAGTGGAAGGAGGGGGCGGTGAAAGCGGGCAGCGTGTTGCCTTGCCAAGAAGAGGATGGAAGTGACATCAATACACACTGAGGGCCGAGGGCCGGGGGCCGGTAAAAAGATGGGGGGCACAGCAGGGGTCAGAGGTCACCAGGGCAATAATGGAGATGAATTAACTGACTGGTAACAATTGAGAGGGTGTTGGGGGGAGCGAGAGCAGGATGGAGACAAAGGTTGGAGCAATCAGTTTAGTGCAATCCATGATGATGATGATGATGATGATGATGATGATGAAGCAAATCATGTTTTGCAATCTGGTCCTAAATACATTATTAGCTGCTTTTTTTTTTTAATTGAGGGCCCAATCTGGCTGAAGTAAAACAGTTTTGGGGCCCATTGAGGTCAATGGGAGATATCAATGACACGAGAGATGTCTGCAGAGTATGGTCAAAAAAGTCAAGATGGCATCTGTGATGTTGTGGTCAAACCTTTTCTTATTTGCATGTGCAATGCAGCATGGTGGTCACCATCTTGATTTTTTTGACCAGACCCTGCAGAACTTTCTCTCTCTTAATTGCATTTAAACTGAATGCAAGTTGAATGGAGGATCACAAGCCACGTGGGCTGGAAGGATTGTGCACCTAAGCAAATGCTGCATGATGGGGGTAAGGGAGAAATAAGGGGGATAAGGCTGCATCTTCTATACCAGGGGAAAACTATATCTTGCCAGGGTTTAGGAGTTTTGTAGTCCAACAACACAAGGAAGCACTATAAGTTTAAGATACCTCTTAAGCACTAAAAGTTGAGATACATCTTCCTATGGGGAGCTGGGTCCCACCCAATATTCTGGGCATGACCCTCTGCGTGTTCTTTGGTTGCAAAGGAGACTCAGAGGAGCAGAAAATGTCCTACATGAGCCAAGACTCCCTATCAAGAATCTAGCCTAACGGGTTTAGCCAGCAAAAAAAAAACAGATTTTTTTCCCTCTCTCTCTCTTTCTCTCTCTCTCTTTCTTTCCTCCCCCCCCCCCCATTGTCTCCCTTTTCATTGTCTCCCGCTGTGTTGCTTGGCCAGTTTAATGGCGCACTGGATCATAAAACTGTCCGGCGTTTTTATAGTCCCAAATTGGCATTTGTGGCCTTTGTATAATCCCAGTTGTGAGTTCATCCCACCAACCTCCTTGCCTCATTTTTCAGACAGAAGAAAAAGCCGGACAAATGTCACGTCCACCTTTGCCCCGACAGAGTTTTCAGGGGCTGTACCAGTGTGTGTGTTTACATGACCTGACACGGGTGTGCTATTCAGAATCCGATCCATCAGAACTGAGCTGA
Organism: Python bivittatus; assembly: GCF_059951505.1. NCBI lineage: Eukaryota > Metazoa > Chordata > Lepidosauria > Squamata > Pythonidae > Python > Python bivittatus. The sequence continues at coordinate 18,313,942 of NW_028277096.1, forward strand.
ACAACTGCTCCCTCTAAGACACTTCCTTCTGTCCCTTCCCACGTTGGGTGTCTCTCGTCATTCTGTGTTCAGTCGTTCCAGAGGAGACATTATACCAGATGAAGCACTAAGTAGGAAGACAAAGTTGGAACATTTGGGACACGTAATGCAAAGGCAAGAGTCTCTTGGGTAGTATCTAGTCAAGATGGCAAGATGCTATCACTGAGGTCACTAATGTGAACGTAGAAGCAGTTGCTAACACAGTCCCCTTGCAATGCCTATCTGATCACAAAGAGTCAAAAGTGACTGAATAACTCAGCAACAACTATTCCTATTTCTATCTCTTGGAGAAGCAGGTGGGAGACAAGGTTATTTTTGGTTGGGTTGATTATGTGCCCTAAATTCGGTGTTGACTCAGTGACCACATAGATTTTCTCCATAATTATCTGTCCCTAACCTGGGACAGGTTTTCCAACGGTGCCCCCATTGCCACTGTAACTGAATCCATCCACCTTGCTGCTTGCTGGTCATCCTCTTCTTCTCCTCTTTCCTTCCACCTTTCCCAGCATCAGAGCCTTCTCCAGAGATCTGGGTTTTCACATAATGTGTCCGAAGTACGATAATCTGAGCCCGGTCATTTGTGCCTTGAGTGAGAACTCTGGGTTGATTTGTTTGATGATCCATTAGTTTGGTTTCTCAGCTGTCCGTGGCATTCTCAGGAGTCTTCTCCAACACCTACGTTCAAAAGCACCAAGCCTCTTCCTATCCTGCTTCTTCAAAGTCCAATTTTCACTTCCATAGCGTGTCACAGGGAATAACATGGTTGTGTAGGTATAGACACATCCTGGCATCTGACGATCTTTTCCAAAGCCTTCATGGCTGCTCCACCAAGTGCTCATCTTTCTTAACTGCTGGTTCCTTCACTTGAAGACAAGGTTATACAGCTCACTTTTTAAGTGTGTTTCTTTCCATCACTATGACTGGAGTTAGCCCAGCATTAACCAGAGGCATTGATGGAGGAGGCGGAGCCACAGCATCTGCAGCATCAGTGACCAAAGCAGCACTGTGTCATTGCACAGCAAGCTCCACCCCTTTGGGGCAGGCAGCACATAGAAAGGGGTGGGGCTTGTGTCCCAACATTACAACATTCTAACCCAGTGTTCTCAACTTTGACAGCTTTAAGATGTATGGACTTCAACTCTCAGAATTCCCCAGCCAGCATGGCTGGCTGGGGAATTCTGGGAGTTGAAGTCCACACGTCTTAAAGTTGCCAAGGTTGAGAAACATTGTTCTAACACTTCCTTACTTCCTATGGATGCCACCACAGTGGAGAAAAATGTTTTGTCCCCTGTCCAAAATAATTGATGTATTGACTACGTCCATCCCTTTTTTTTCCTCTGAGAGTCTGGCACAGCTTATCTCCCCTAGTTTTAACCCCATAGTAACAATCCTGTGAGGTAGGCCAGGCTACAGAAGAGTGGCTGGGCCAAAGTCTATCAGGCAACTCCAAACAGAGACTTCAACCAGAACTTCCCCACTTCAACACCTTCATTACTATATTATACAGATTCTTGCTTTCTCTTATTCTTCACTGGGTAACCGTTTATTCATGAACTATAACTACTTCTACAGGCTCTGTGCAATTCATTGTCTAACTTTCTTTTAATCCTTTTGTGATATTACTGGCATGAACATTTCAATCTACTCACCTGTAAGGCATTCCTAGTCACCTCAGGTCATCAGGCTAGGGATTAAACGCCAGGGCTGTTCTAAAAGTTGTAACATAGTTGAGCAATGAGAAGAAGCAAAGCTCACAATACCCTAAACAATAATGAATTTTAAACAAATAAGGTGAAACTTGGTGATCCAGGCATTTGAGGAATCAGACAGCGTGCCTCATTTGTGCCTTGTAGTCCAACCTTACGTGGGTTTACTCAGCTGTAAATTTTGTTGTACTCTGTGGGTCTTGCTCACAAGTAAGTGTGCAAAGACCTGCAAGGTTGCTTCCTGGTCACTGTTGCTTTTTAGGAAATGTAATTAAACAGGTGTTGATTGCTTGGATGGGAAGATTTATCGCGGTTATCGTTCCTTTACGTTGACTGCTTTTAATAACAAGCCACTGGGTGAAAAATCACATTGCTGCTTCCCTCCCTTTCTGTCTGCGTTTTTCAAATGAATGGCCACCTTTCGCTGCCAAACTTTTGACTCCTGGAAGGGGGAAAAGCAAAGTTGAGAGTCTGTTCGAAAGGTTGGGTGGGCTTTGGCCAATGCACTCCAAATCAGTTTCATTTGGACCTTTTTCTCTTTCTTTCTCTTGAACAGTGACAATTCCTCTCCTCTTTTTTATTTTCTTTATACTGAAAACAAAGAACAGCCCCAGCACAAGAGAGCAGTTTTCCACAAATCCCCATCAGGGTTATTAACCAGAATCCCCTCTTCATTTAGACAGATGATGACTAATGGCTGTTGCAAAGTACAAGGAAAAAAAGGGGGGGGGATTTGTGTAACAAAGATCCATAAATCATCTTGGAAACCCAGGGAGAATCCATCACTGACCGGTAAAATACAGTCAGAGGGCCAAGGAAGTGCAGAGAACCCCCTAATTGTCTCTCAGCATCAGCTGGTTTCTGGGTTGGCCCCCTATTCACTGTTTGGGTGGATCAGTCCTGTTTCAGAAATCTCATCTGTAAGAAAGAGAACATGGATTTTGAAGGGGGTTAAAGGTGTGTATATTTAATTTGTGGGTGATATCATGCAGGAAACACAACCGCTGGTCAAATGCATGAAAAGAAGACTTGGCCTGTAATGAAGAAGTTAAAAAATATAGAGGGAATACAAAGATGAAAGAAAAAACGGGGAACAAATTTCTTGCAGAGTCCCCCACCCCACTCCAGCTCCTCTAAAAGCCATGCTGCCAATAAGAATGCCTTCATGCAGGTCCAAACCCAGGAGAGTCAAAAAAAGTCAAGACTGGGCTATCTTCCATGAAAGTCACTCATGCCCTTGTCACTTCACAGCTCAGCTACTGCAGTGCATGGGGCTGCCCTTAAAGACCACTCAGAAGCTTCCATTGGTCCAGAATGCAGCATTGCAAGCATTGATGGGATTGCCCCAGTATGGCCAGGTGACACTTCTGCTTCATGAGCTGCACTGGGTGCCAGTAGGGGTTCCAGGTGCAATTCAAGGTGCTGGTCATCACCTATAAAATCCTACATGGCATAGGGCACAGTTATTTGAAGGACCACCTATCTCGTGTGGTTTCTGCCCAGCCAGTGGGAGTCAACAGAGCGGGCACACTCCAAGTCTCTTCCATTACACCGTGTCATCTAGGAGGACCTGTAAGAGCCCCTTCTTTGCAGTAGTCTGCCCTATGAAATGACGTTCCCCTGAGATCTGTGCGCTCCCACCCTGATGGCATCCAGAAGGCTATAAAGACCTGGCTATTCTCCTGGACCTTGGGCAAGGATGGATGGAGTACCCTGTTGGTTGTGTTTTGTATATGTTTCTTCTGGGGTACTTGGCCAGATTTCCTGTCCTGTTCATGATTTATTTTGTATTGCATTTTTTACCTTGTGGTGCTGTATTGTGGGCCTCCCAGAGTTGGTTTGGAGTCTGAAGTCAGATAAATAAATAAATAAATAAATAACAATAAAAACAACGATCATGACTATGAGAACAAAGACTTCTTGACATGTGTTGCATGTAAAGCAGAAGAAACAGCTCTCTCAAAATCCAGGGAGAGAACCCGTAGTAGCATGCAACTTCTCAAGGTGCCCTGCCAGCTGTTTGACAGCTGCAGGGAAGGGCTGGTACCCCAGAAGCCAGCGGTTCTGCCTTGCTGTTCCTCTCCCAGGACAAAAATAAGAGGTGCCAGAGGTAGGGTTACCAGATATGTGATCACACAAAGGAGGACGTGGACAATTGGAAAGGAGGCCGGGGGGGGGGGGAAGGAGGACCCACAAACTGTTTAACTTTCTTGGCAACTGCAACAAAAATTACAGCGAAAAACTGCAAAAAAAAAAAAGTACTTATCCTACATGTTTGTGAACTTACTTTTTTCAGCATCAGAAAGACTGGCTTTTCAACCACAATATTTTTCCAACCACAATATTTTTCCAACCAATCTTTATTTTCAAGAACATACGCTAGTGATAATACAGAATCGACAATGACATGCTTTTCAGATTTCACCATAGAAAAATATGAAGAGTCATGGGATTTCCAGACCCCAGTGATCATAGATCTGAAGGGGCTGGACTGAAGCCGACGGCTGGAACCAGGAAATAAATTAAATAACGTAAATCTAGGCTGTTGAGTCTGTCCACGGACGAGGGATAAAAAGAAGCAGACAATTTACAAGGTCACAATACACAAACGTTTCATTAACTAGTGAAAACAGTCCAAAAGAAGAAAAATTAAGACACTCAAAAAGCCAGACCATAAGGTAGTCCTTGCTGTCCGACCACAGTTGGAACCAGAACTTCAGTCGCTAAGCGATGTGGTCGTTAGGTGAAACATTACGTGACCGCATCCCTTAGCAACTGCAATCCTGGCAATTCCAGTTACCGTCATTAAGTGAATGCCCCGGTTGTTAGGTGAGGCAACTTCACCTATCAAGTCAGTGGGGAAGCCGGCAGGAAGTTGCAAGCCCCAGGCACTGCCCGGTGGGGGAAGGAGCGAGGAGATGCATGGGGGCGCATGGGAGGGTTGGGTCAGGCACATGGAGGTGCGGTGCAGCTCGTGCCCCCAACCCGCACTGCACTCCTGTGTACCCAACCCAACCCCTCACGCACCCCCACATGCCCCCCCTCTCCCTCCCCCACCCGCTCCCTCCTCCATCTTCCACGGCTGAAAATCCTGCTTGGATTTTCAGCACAAAGCTTTTTCAGGCAGCTCCAAAGTCCCCCAGCTTCGTGCTGAAATCCAAGCAGGATTTGGGCGGCTGCCTGAAAATGCCCCATGCCAAAATCCCACTCGGATTTCAGCACGAAGGTTTTCAGGACTGCCTGAAAATGCCCTGTGCCAAAATCCTGCTTGGATCTTTTTCAGGCAGCCCTCGGAGATGAGAGGGAGTCCTCTCGGCAGGCGGAAGTGGCTTGCAAACTTCCCTGCTGGCTACTTTCCCGGCAGGCCCCAGGTAAGATTGCAAACAACGATCACGTGATTGCGGGGCTCTTGGCAACCAGTCGTAAGCGCGAACCAATTGCCAAGGGCCCACATAGCCATAACTTTGGGTCAATTCATAAGTCCCTTTGTTCAGCGCCATCGTAACTTTGAATGGTCACTGGTTAGATAGCAAGGACTGCCTATACAGTGGTACTTCGGTTCACAAACTTAATTCGTTCCACGACTCTGGTCGCGAACCGAATTGGTCGTGAACCGAATCAAATTTCGCCATAAGGTTCAATGTAAATACGGTTAATCCGTTCTGACCCCTACGAATGTGGTCGCCAACCGATTTTGGTTGCCAACCGAATCAAATTTTCCCATAAGGTTCAATGTAAATACGGTTAATCTGTTCTGAACCATATGTTTTTTTTTAAACCACAAAAATATGACACAAAGTACAGTACAGTACAGGATGAAGAGAGAGAACGCTAACCTTGCTTGAGGCGACTTCTGGCGTGGAGGACAGGAAGGCAGGTGGGGAGGCGGTTACTGCTTGGAGGGAGAGCCCCCCTCCCTACAGGAAGCCATGACCACGTGTCACGGCAGGGAAAATGGCCGCGGGTTGTGTTCGTCACCCGATGCGGAGTTCGTGAACGGAAGCAAAATTTTGCGAACAGTGCTGTTCGTGAACCGAATTGTTTGTGAATAGAAGCGTTCGTGAACCGAGGTATTTGTTTTTAAGGCTATGCCTGCTGGCCAGAGGACTTGAGGACAAAAAGGAGAACATGTCCTCCTTGTGCCAGATGCCTGGTAACCCTAGCCAGTGGAGAGGGCCCTGGACTCAAGGGGATGGGGCATGCACAACAGTAGCTCAAAGTAAACAGAAGACCAGGGACTCAAACTCCCCCCACCAGTCCCTGACTGTGTCACTGCCAACATGGGCAGCCAGGGGTGTCCACAGGGTGCAGTCAAAAAAGTCAAGATGGCAGAGCTTCAATTGCATCAATGTGACTGCCATCTTAACTTTTTTGACCACGCCCTGCAGACACCCCTGTGGGCTGCAAAGCACGGCAGATTTTACATCCCAACCCTGCCATTCATTTCAACCCTGGTGCAGCCAGCCATGACTTAAGGACGTCTCACACCTGGGCTGAAAACACAATGAAGGCAACATCACAGGGACACCGCAGAAAAATAGAGATTGTCAGGGCATGTTGGTGCTACTGTTAGCTGCAAGTGGGGCGAGGTCTCTTCAGGCAATGTTGGAAGAGGAGGGATACAAAATTTGCCTTTATGCCTCTTTTCTTCCCACAGTCGCTGGGGATCAGCATCAGAAATAAGTATACATACACTGAACGGCACAACCAAGTAGCTGGCATTGTGTACAAGAACATCTGCACAGTGTATGGGCTAGGCCCTCCCAAGTCCAGAAGGTCCACAGAAGGTCGTGGAGAATAACAGGGCTAAGATCCTGTGGGACTTCCAGATCCAGACAGACAGGCAGGTACTGGCCAATCAACCAGACATCGTGGTAGTAGACAAAGACTAGAAGACAGCGGTAGTGATAGATGTAGCAGTGCCAAGTGACATCAACCTCAGGAAGAAGGAGTATGAGAAGCTGGAGAAGGACCAGGGCCTGAAGGAAGAACTAGAGAGGATGTGCGCAGTCAAGGCCAAAGTGGTCCCAGTGGTGGTAGGAGCCCTTGGGGCTGTGACTTCTGAGCTGGGAGAGGGGCTCCAACAGAGCCCAGGAATGACATCAGAGCTCTCTGTCCAGAAGAGTGCAGGGCTAGGAACAGCTCAGATCCTGCACACAGCCCTCAAACTCCCAGGCCAGTTCATTTCCAGTTCATGGCAAAGTGCTCCTGCAGTCTGGCCTCTAATATTTAACACTACTCCTAAAAACATATGGGGATTTTGAGACATTTCTTTTGAGGTATTGGTGCAAGGCAGTTTTTGACGTCTGAGCAGATGAGTATCTAGGAGGGAAAGGAAGTATCCTTTGATAATAGTAATAATAATGATGTTTATGTAAATTCTGCAATTTATAATGTGCAATGAACATCTGCCAGTTACAACCTTCTGGCTTATGATACTTATTCATCAAATTGTAATCCAATTTGTGCTCAGGAAATGGAAGGAGCATTTTGGAAATTAATACGTGATGATTCATGCTATTAAAAGGTTAACCGCTGGAGAAATTCCTGCTTTTTCAGGAGAGTTAAGTTTGTTGTATGCCTCAGGTGCCCCCTCATGGTGCTCAGAAGACTAGTACCAAGAAATGCCTTGCACGTGGCTGCAACCCTTGAAAATAAGGGGAAATTATCTCCAAGAAACCATAAACCTGATCCTTCTAGGTCTCAGTTTAAAGAGCAGAGGATGGAAGCCCAAACAAAAGAGTGCATTACAGTGGGACAGCTAATAAATTAAAATTAAAATAAATTAAATTAAATTAAATTAATAAAATAAAATAAAATAAAATAAAATAAGAAAGGGCAGGGCAGGAAAGCCTAGATGGAGCAGGATAGGAGGGCTGGTTCATTCTTTCTATATTTGCTTTCAAAGAGAAAGTTGGGAGGTCTTTAACATTTTCTGAAGATGTTTTAGGAACATAGGAGTAAGCCCCACTGAATTCAACTGAGACTTTATCTTTTTAGAGGCATATATAATACTGCGCTCTAAATCTGTATCCCTACATTGTATATCAGTGTTTCTCAACTTCAGGAATTTTAAGATGTGTGGACTTCAACTCCCAGAATTCCCCAGCCAGCATGCTGAAGTTCCTGAAGTTGAGATAAATTGTTTTATATACTTGCTTGGTGGGAATGAATCCCAGTGAATGCCATTCATAAGTGCGTGTCTGCATAGGATTACACGATGAAATATTTAAGAACCTCAAATGGAAACCGGAAGTCTTAAACAGCCTTGATTATGTCTAAGCCTAAAAAGGACGGAAGCCTATTCGTAGGGGTGACTCTCTCCCTCACCCTCTCTATGGCTCTTTTCGCTTCGCTTCCTCTTCCAATTGGTCCTTCGCTCCCGGTTGCCGGGCAACGCGTGTGCGCCCTCGCGGCCGCGCGTTGGATGCCGGGAAGGGGAGAGAAGCGGCATGGATGCCCATGAGCTCTTCCGAAGACTTGGAGCTGGAGCCAAGTTCGACGTGAGGCGCTTCAGGCGGGACGCGGAGCGTTTCGGGGTGAGGGGCAGAGACCACGGCCTAGATGGTTGGGCAGACGTCCATGGCTGAACGAGGGAGGCTGTGGGGCTGATAAAACTGAAAATTCCCCCTGAGGCCCAGTGGTTGCGGTTCAGTCCGAAGTGAACGGATTCTCCCCTCCCCAGAAACCGTTTTGCTGCTAGTATTATTTGAGAACTGTCTTTTCTAAGGGAATCGAGTCAGGGCAGTTACTTCTCTCCTTCCCCTTAGTTTTGTATCGCCAACAAAATGGAAATGATTTTTTTTTAGAAATAATTTTTTAAAAAATATTCCCAACAACCCTGTGAGGTAGGCTAGTCTGAGGCAGAGACTGGCCCACATGCGCCCATTGAGCTTCATGGCTGAATGGGGAGATAAAGAGCAGTGGTGGTCTTGGGGCTCTCTGAGCTTGGTGGTTTGCTTGCAGACGTTTCATTACCAGACTAGGTAACTTCATCAGGGCAAGAGAGTGTGGGGTTTGCTGCCTGCTTATATGCAGTAACTTGCCCTGCCAGTTTTGGTGGGAGTGTAGTTTCCGCCTTGGTGGTTCCTTAATTATCGTTTTTTGTGGAGTTCTTGGTGCTCCCATACCAGGCAACGTGCAGGCCCCCAAATTATTTTGTTGTGAACTTAAACCACAACTCAGCCAATGTTTGCTGTACATTACCTTGCCATTTTGAGGCAGCAAACCCATGTTTAAAAGTAGCATACGCTTGGACACAGACGTAACATTTATAAAACAGGGACATTATGCTAGAGGGCAGCAGGCCAGTATGTGACTTAAAAGATGCTACCTGAATTCACTCTTTTTTTTCTTTTATGCCATGTCTTCTAAATGATAACTCTGGACAGGAATGTCTTTTTTTGTTATTGGTCTCACTTAAGCTGCTTCTTAAGTGCCTCAGATACACAATGCTTATGTGAATGAGCTTGTCAGCTTTTGGGTTAAGAAGTCTAATCAAGGAACAACCAAGGAGGAAATCAAAATGTTAGGGCATGCTATTGCCTCTGAACAGCTCCCACACTCCCTCGCACTGAAGATTTTACTAGTTGGGTAACGAAACGTCTGCAAGCAAACAACCAAGCTCAGAGACCACCAAGAACTCCACAATTCAACCCTGAGCTACATATTCTCTGCTATTGTTATAAAGAACAGTGTAAGATAAAAGTCTCCCTGAAGTTGCTCTTGACTTTTAGTGGCTTCTTAGACATGTTCATGAAGTTTTTCTGTCAAGGAATAATTGGACATTTTTTTCCTTTGGGTACGTTTTTTTCCACTTCACACTCTGCAGCAGCCCTGGGATTTCCTACCAGCCTCCCATCCAGACCTTGCATAAAATTATTTTTATTTTGTTATGATGCTTTTATCTTGTTTTTATGTATTGTTAGTGGCCCAGAGTCATAGATTTTAGATGGGTGGCCATATTAATCAAATAAATAAATAAATAAATAAATAATAAACTTCCAAGCACATACCGAAGAGACTTTACAGGATCACTCATAATTTATATATGTGTGTGTATATTAATTTGCATCTATATTAGGAGTACTGGGTGTTTTGTTATTGTGCACCCCTGTATGTGCAGGAAATAATGTTTTCATGGGAGGAAAAAGTGTAATATAAACCCTCAGCTATATTGCTAAATTTGCAGTCTGCTGCTAGATAGGAACTCTTAACTCAGTATTTCTCAACCTCAGGAACTTTAAGATGGGTGGACTTCATCTCCCAGAATTCCCTGGCCAGCATGCTGGCCAGGGAATTCTGGGAGTTGTAGCCTAGGCATCTTAAAGTTGCCAAGGTTGAGAAACCCTGTCTTAACTCCAGAATTGCTCAGGATGGCTGGACTTGCATCATGTTTTAAATTACTGAAAGGGATTTGGAAGATTTAAGTGGTTCAGCTGCTGTGTGGACCAAACCATTGTGTTAAATTATAATATGGGTCATTTGGGGATAGCAAGTCATGTGACACAGTAACTGTATTTTGTTAATCTGAGTGTAAGATTAAGTTTGTTGAAATAATCCAACTATACAAAATAACCCTGTAAGGGAGATAAAGTAGGGCAGTGTTGAACTGTTTTTTTGCCCATGCATGTTATTGGTCCTTAGTTCTCCCTGGGAATAGTAGTTAAGTGGAAACTGCAAGTAAGGACTCATGTAAATTTTACACTGGAGAAACTGTGTGGCTCTATTTAATTTCAGGTACTCAGAACTAAAGATGAAGCAATTGGAACATCAGAGATTCTTGGAGCTCTTGATTTTTTTGGAAAGAAAAGAGAAAAAAAAGTCCATGAAGCTCAAACCGAAACACCGGAGCTGTCTAATTTGCACCTTGAAGAGGTAGCAGTAGCACCAAAAACAGAGGCTGCAAAGAAGAGAAAAGGAAATGGACAAAGCACTGAAGGGAGGAAGAAAAGGAAAAAAGGCCAAGGTAATGAAGGGGTAGCTACCCATTATCTTAAAAATATGAATTTATTTCTGATTTTCATTGAGATGTATGGCCAACCTTGATGTTTTGGAAGCTTCTATTAGTGGGCCAGCAATTCTGAAAGAATTACGCTGGCTATTTGCTGCTGAGTTCAATTTAAGATGCTGATGGTTCCCTTTAAAACCTTAAGCAGCCTGGCATCAAATACCTTTACAAGCTTGTAGATTCATCCTTGTTCTGTATTCTTAACCTCTTCAGATGAAGACTTTGTCTAAATACCTTCAGTATGGTAGAAAAGATCATGTGTCCATTAAGGAGCATCTTTGTGCATACATCCCAGCTCTGAAATACTTTTCTCAAATATGTTAGACTAATGGCAAAAGTATTAGTATATTTGGCACCAGGTCAAGACATTTTTCACAGCCCAAGTATTTTATATTACCTATATATTTTTTGCTTAAGTATGCATTATTAATGTATCTCTCTCCTTCCTTCCTTCCTTCCTTCCTTCCTTCCTTCCTTCCTCCCTTCCTTCCTCCCTTCCTCCCTTCCTTCCTCCCTTCCTTCCTTCCTTCCTTCCTTCCTTCCTTCCTTCCTTCCTTCCTTCCTTCCTTCCTTCCTGTTTTATTACAATTTTGACCTATGTCGTTTGGAGTTTATTTTGGATGAAGGTGGTTAGAGTTCTATTTTATATAAATTTACATATGAAAGTTGACCAGAACATATAGGTAACACATTTTCATGGAGTTAGAACCACCACCTAGGCCATTTGTCCCAAAATTGGTGTCTTACAAATACACGCGCGCACACACACACACACACACGGTATAAAATGTATATATGTGTATAAAATGAAGTGCAAGTCCCATTAATTCTCAACCCACATGTGTTGAAATCCACTGTACTTGAAGGAGACCAGGTTGCAAAGGCTGATATAAAATACCTTAAATGGTGGCCATGCAACAAATTAGTTTTCATTTTTATTTCAGGCTTAGGTGATGGTGTTCTTGTAACTTTCAGAAACAGTTCCTGTAATTCCTGGCACTGAAAATGATGGTATATTATGGATGTCCACTCTGGAGGCAGAACTCAACATTCCAAAAACCAAGGGTGAGAAGGAGCCCGTAGCAGAGAAATTAAAACGAATTAGACAAGAAAAGGTGGGATGCTTCTCTTTGGCATGTACTCTGAAAAGAAATGATTAACGAATGAAGATAGATGTGTGCTATTTTTTCAAAAGAATACATTGGTTGGTTTAGTTGGATGATTTTTAGAAAGAGTGAGATATATTTCACTGAACACCCCCCCCCCCGAGATTTGGGTTATGAAAGATATCACAAGCTATAAAAAATGCTTAATTTCTATTATATTGTAGCCTCCTAAGTGTTTTGAAATTGGTGGCTGTGGAAGTTGTAACTAAGAGGGAGTTGCAAAATTAAAGTCCTGAGTCAGCTTTGAGGGCATGCCTTCTTTACTTTTTAATTGATGATGAATGTATGCAACACAGACATAGACACAGTGAATAATACTCAAGATTATATAGGGATTGGAGAATGTATATATCACAGGGGTTATTAAACTTTGCGGCATTGCAGCCCTCCACCACAACCTTACCCAGGCAAAACGAGGAGGAAAAGCATGGAGCCAATTCTGATTGCCCTCCTGCTTTGCCTAGGTAAACTTGAAAGGGACACCGGTAATACTGCAAAGTTTGAGGACCCTGTGATGTCTAAGAACGTGATTATTAAAAGTAAATGATCTTTCTTGCCTAACCCTAATCCAGATGAAATTACAAGTTTTATTCAAGGGGGTGGGGTTGCGTACATTAATAATTTGAGGTCATGTAGTATGAGTTGAAGGTGTTTTAGAGGAAGCTAAACAGCTACCACTTGAGCATGGTTTAACTGGTTTACTTACATATCACGGATGGTTGGGCTAGATGATCCTTGGGGTACCTTCCAAGCCCACAATTTGATGGTTCTAGCCCCTGCTGTAGCCAGTCTTAATAATTAAAATGTCTGAAGTTAGAGATATTTGTTAAATACGAGCTACATTTATTATAGCAGGAAACCTATATTTTAAGAAATCGTGCTTTTAATTAATTAATTAAGCAAATTTATACATCGCCTGTCTCACTATATAAGTGGCTCTAGGTGGCTTACAAATAAATTTGTGCTTTTATTTGTGCTTTAATAAGGCATTCATCTAAAACAGAGATGCAATTTTTATCCTAAGTTACTGATAATATTTAATATGTAAATTATATTAACTAAATAATATTTAATATTTATCTTGCCATTTCCCAGATAAATCATTTCAGAAATAAGCACAAAATCTACATTCAAGGAACGGATCTTCCAGACCCAATTGCTTCCTTTGAACATCTTGGAAGAGAATATAAAATCCACTATAAGATTATGCAGAATATTGAAGCTGCTGGATTCCAGATCCCCACACCAATTCAGATGCAAGCTATTCCTGTCATGCTTCATGTGTGTCCCAATTATATTTCACTCTCAGAGAAAATGGTGATGTGGTTGCAAGTGACATGCTTTAGGTTAGAAAAGAAGAATCACACACGTGTGCCCAGACACGTGTGCACACCCACATGTATTAATAGTCAGTTATGCATGAAGAAAGATGGCTCTGCATACCCTTGTTGCATGTGCAAAGCTGCTGATGTTTATGGGCCCTGTTCACACATGCTTGATTGGGTCATGTGAGGTTTAACAGTAGTGTGAACTACAGAATAAAGTCAGTTCTGGGATGTTAGATTTGACTATGAGCAAACCAAGTTTTGTTTAGAGTTAATCTAACTCTGCCTAGTCAATTAACTCTCTGTTGTTTGAATGTTTTAATGCAAGGTTAATCACTTCCCCTAATATCTGTGATCAAGAGAAAATCCTAGAACAATTTTGTGGAAATAAGATCCCAGATTTTTTGTTCCTGTAGTCAGCCCAGTTCTCCCCTCTGCTCCCCACACACAGTTATTTGAAGTCCCTCTTAAACCTGATTGCAGCAGTGCCAGCTTCATTTATGCTATCACTTTTTCATGCATGCATGCATGCTTACTATAACAGAGGAAAGAAAGGCAAATGATCAGAAAAACAGCAGCCTCCTTGCACTGGCTTTTTGCGTTATGGACAAGCCATCCCTGATCATGTCCCGTTGGCATTTGAAGATGGCCCGACCAGGAGACTGGACAGCTAAATTGCTCATGTATCTGGGTACTGAATAAACCCATTTTCTATGTTCATCCTATACATGAGGTATAAACTAGCCAGATACATTGAGTTTGTACAACATGCTGAGCTGCAAAATAACATTGAAAAAAATATAAATACAGTGCAGTAGCTGCCGCTGAGCAAGTATAGCTATGTTGCATTTCTCCTAGTGGAAAGATTGATGGGATCTACAGTGCAGGACTGAATTCAGGTTGATTGGCATAATTGTTGCGAATGCTTGGTGCCCTGCAGCGGGTGTTAGAAATGATTACCAGCCTGGAGAACTGAAATTTGCCTGCCTGCTATGGCCCTTTCTCTGCCACTTTTAGTGCACCGTTTAGATATTCCATGTTCGGCTGAATTTTGTTGCTTTCCTTTTGCATTCTAGAGTCGTGAGCTCCTGGCTTGTGCTCCCACTGGCTCAGGGAAGACGTTGGCTTTTAGCATTCCCATTTTAACCCACCTTAAGCAGCCCATGAATAAAGGTTTCAGAGCTCTTGTACTGTCACCCACGCGGGAACTTGCTAGTCAGGTAAGGCAACTTTAATCTTCTAAATTTGACTTAAAGACATGTTGAAATATGCAGTAGGCTGTTCAAGCGAAGCGCAATAAGAATAGCGGGGTGAGGAAGGTGTTAGTCTAGGAGCAGGAAGGCCCAGGTTCATGACGACTCCCAGGCACAGAAGTTCCCTGGGGGGGCTTAGCCCAGTCACTCTCTCTTCGCCCAACCTACACCACAGGGTGGTGGTTGTGGAGAAAAATAGGAGGAGAAAGTGTTCTTCCAGTGTTCAACTTCCAGTTGAAACCTCCAGAGAATCATCCCCCATATGAGAAGTTTGTTTGTTTGTTTTTTTATTGTACATGGTTTGTAGAAGTTGCTTTATTGTATGTTGGTGGCTACTTGTCCTTTATTATTCATTGCCCAGAGTTGGACCAGATTGCAGTAGTCTACAAATATTGTTGGTGGAGTATAAATCTAACAAAATAAATACATAAATAAATATATACCCATGTAAGTGACCCTTGCCTTATTTATTTAATGAATTTATATGGCCGCCCATCTCATATGCATGACTCTGGGTGGCTGACAGTTAAAAACAGAATAAAAACATAGTAAAACAACCAAAGTTAAAAAGCAACAGAAATAACATAATATAGCAGCCAAGAACACTCATTTAACTCAACCACAATCAAGAAACGGGTTCACCCGTACTACCAGGGCCCCAGGCTTAATGGCAAAACAAGGTTTTCAATGCCTCGCAAAATATCAGCAGGGTCGGGGCAAGTCTCATCTCTGGGAGAATGATGTTCCAAAAGGCAGGTGCTGTGGCAGAAATGGCTCTCTTTTTGGACTTTGCCAGATGGCACTCGTGCAGATGGGGTCTGGAGCATGCCTTTCCTGCTAGGTCTCGTGATGAGTAGACACCACTGGGGGGAGACAGGTGGGAAGGATAGTCACCCAACGACTATCCCCCAGCTAATGTAGCAAACCATAGTTGACCATCATTTTAAGAGTCTTTGGTCAGTATCCCAGTGAGCAGCGAAGGACTTCCATTCCCTAGTCTTCTGCTACAATGGTCCCCCTGTTGTATTTATTTTCTGTGTTTTGTTTTTCTGCCTCAGAAAATTCTCTGCCCCTGATATTTAAATCCATATTTGGGTTGTGTTCCAATAAATATGTGCCTGATTCCTCTCCCTTTTAGACCCACCGAGAGCTACTTAAGTTGTCTGAGGGTATTGGCTTCAGGATACATCTGATCCACAAAGCTGCTGAGACGGCAAAGAAGTTGGGACCAAAGTCTTCTCAGAAATTTGGTAACGTAGGAATAAACAGGGATTCGTATTCAACTCCATCTACTTGTTTCTTCTAGCTCTTCTTAACTGTTGATTTTTCTACAGATATTTTGGTGACTACTCCAAACAGACTTATCTATCTGTTGAATCAAGACCCCCCAGCAATAGATCTGACCAGGTAAAAAGGAATAGAACTCCCATTTTTTTCTCTATGCTCATATTTGGTAATATTTGCTAAAGGATGGACCTGCAATGTTAGTGGTGTTTGTAGACTTAATTAAGAAGGCCACCTGGAACATGGCAGTGGGCAGTGGTCTGATCTTACTGTCTATGTAAGACATGTATCACCTCCTAATTGCAGCCTTATGTTCTGTTCTAGAGTTGAATGGCTGGTAGTTGATGAGTCAGACAAGTTGTTTGAAGATGGGAAGACAGGATTCCGAGACCAGCTGGCTACCATCTTTCTGGCCTGTTCCTCCCACGTTGTCAAGAGAGCCATGTTCAGTGCAACATTTGCACATGATGTTGAGCAATGGTGTAAACTCAACCTTGATAATATCATATCTGTATCCATTGGAGCAAGGTGAGTGCTGGGGTTAAAGGTTGCCTCTCCCTGACTGAGGGTTGATTGCTCTTGGCAGATGGTTGGTTCTTCTTGTCTGGTCTCTACTCCAAGGGAAGTCACTTGCCCATTTGCTTCCTGCTCTGGAATCAAATTCTTCCCATGGAGTTCCATTCCTCCTCTTCCTATTCTGTGCAGTTTCCACTGCTGTTGCTTGCACTGCTGAAGAGACAAGCAGCTTTTGAGTTCAGCTGAAGAAGTTGCTTGGCTTTTTGACATGCAGTGGAAATTTCTTGGACACACCTGGGTCTTTAACATTTCTTCTGCTGTTTTTATCATGTTTCAAAAATGGCCTGAAAGTGCATCAGGCAGCACTGCTTATGACTTGCTGCATTAATCACGAGATCCAGTTTGGTGTGGTTAAAGGCACTGGGCTAGAAACTGGGAGACTGTGACTTCTAGTTCTACCTTAGGCAAGAAAGCAGTGGGGGCTTTGGGCCAGTCCCTGTCTCTCAGCCCTAGGAAAAAGGCAAGGGCAAGCCATTTCCAAAAATGTTGCCAAGAAAACTGCAGGGACTTGTCCATATAATCCCCAGGAGTCAAGGCCAACTCAAAGGCACGACCCTCCCCCACCCCCACTTCCCCACCCCCACTTAGCAGTACTTAAAGTTGTCTGTACATCTATCCATCTGTATTGCACTTTTCTAGGATGCACATATCAGGACCTGGGTGAGGGAAAGGGAGGAAATGGAAAAGGGCCCTTTTGTTTTGAGTATGTGGAAGGTGTCAGCCCTTTGAAGTAGTCCAAACAAGAAGCACCAACCATGAGTACTAACACTACTTTTATTGTAAGGTTACAGTAACAGAAACTTGCAAGTCTGAAAGTACCTCTCCCCTCCCTTACTTTTACTCTCCCAAAAACTAGGAAGGGTCCCTTCTGAGATGCTTTTTCCACTCCCACCCCTCCTTTCGACTCAGATTTTGTTTATCAGACCGTTGTCAAGACTGTGGCTCTTCCTCCTGTCTCCCAAGGTCATTCCCACGTACCATTACAGAAGGGGAGCAAGACTGTTCTAAGTGGCTGTTGATGCTAAGCTGCTTCTTATTCTGTGAACTCTGCCACTGAACTCTTTTTATTTTGTGGAGTCCTTGGTGCTCTCCTTAATCTCACAATACGTGGATAGATTCAACCATAGTTTCAACTGGGAAACTGAGCATCCTAGACCAAGCTAAATCCAAAAATGCTAGGGAATTCCTGGAAGCTTGGCATTCAGATAAATCAGCCATCAGTAGACACATTGTGATAAACCACATTTACACACCATTCAAAAGAGACAATAAAAAAAGCTAAGAAGGAAACAAAAAGACCAGAATGCACCCTCTCCAGCAGCCAACACCCAGATAAACAGGGATTAACAGCTAGCAAACAATCAAGCAGAAAACAATACCCTAATCAAGGAATTACCAAGGAGAAAATCACACCCCCACCAACACTGGCAGGGCAAGCTGCTGTATATAAACAGGGAGCAAGCCCCACACTCACGAGCACTAATGAGGTTACTTAGTTGGGCAATGAAACATCTGCAAACAAACAACCAAGCTCAGAGAGCATCAAGGATTCCACAGCTCAACCCTGAGCTACATATATGCTATTCTTTTTATTTTGTTGGTTGTTCCAGGTAGAACAAAGCAACAAGTTGCAGTGTATACTGGAAGATTGCCAATGTAAAATAGGCTGTTCTTTCAAGGTTTTGACATCTGTGAAATATAACTAACAGCCATTCTGTTGAGAACAAGGGAAGGTAGATTTTTCTCCCCAAAGATCATTCTATATGCATTATCCAATGTGTTAATTTTTAGCTGGGGAAAGGGGATGGGAAAATATTTTGATGAAAGATGTTTTCTGGACCCCATGTAAAATTTCATGAATGGCATAAAGCTAATGTAGAAAAATGGTTTATTTGAGAGTTCACCTAAAAAAAGCTGCTTAAACCTGGGCTGTCTTCGGAACTGACGCAGCTCCTTGACTTTCTGCTTCAGAAATGCTGCAGTTGAGACGGTGGACCAAGAGCTCTTATTTGTTGGATCAGAGACAGGAAAATTGTTAGCTATGAGAGATCTTGTGAAAAAGGTAATTTTCTTTTTCATGCTAAGATTGTCTATTTGGGAGCTTTCTGTGCTGTATTGATGTGCTTATAGAGCAGAATAAGATAATAGAACGCCTTGAAGGATGCAGACTTTTAGAGGAGGAGGGTAGAAGTTGTGTTAGAGATACATAACTAGAATGGTCTGACCCACTTTAAATGGCAAGTGAGAATACTCTTTCTTTAAGGTACCTTCAAATTGAAAGGAAGGAGGGAGAGAAGTGGAGGAAAGACCCATGCAGACCTCAGGTTCACGACAAATCATTTTCATATCAACAAGCCATGATTATTTGTTTCATGTGATTGCAGCCTCTGAGTACATCAAAGCAGAATTTTGGAATGAGCTTCATTAATTTTTGTGTGTAATCTTTCTTCTGCTGCTGTGTGATGTCAGAATTAGAGTATCCACTTGAGGTTGTGAGACACTTAACAAAACTCTGCTGGTTCTTGTGGGTAGTGGGTAATCTTGGGCCACCCTCTTGAAGGATCTTGAGCCTGCAACACAAGAGGACATGCTGGAATGCTGCCCTGATCTCCTTGAGAATAAAATAAATGTTCTCAGTAACTTAGTCTGTTGATGTACTGTTCTCTCTCTTTCTCTTACTTTTTCCTTCTTTCTTTTTTCTCTCTCTTCCTCCCTTCTTTCTCCTCTCCCCTCTCTTCCTCCCTTCCTTCACTTGCCCACCCTCTCTCTCTTCTTCCCCTGCCTTTTTGCACCAGATTGGGGAAAGCTGATATGTATTGACTGCCAATGGCTCTCCAAGGTGTAGACAGGTTTTTTCCCCCCTCAAATAGATCCCAAACCCATGAGCCCAACGTTTTATAACTAAATTGGTTATTTCAGAATACCTTGGATTTGTATGGATTGTAGAGTCAGTACTTTCTGTGTCTGAGGAGCGAATTGACTATACTGGCTGACAGTCACAGTATTACATTCCTTCCTACCTGGGCTGTCACCTCACCTCACCTCAGCTCTCTTCTCTCCTTTCTTTTTTGTTGCAGGGCTTCACACCTCCAGTCTTGGTTTTTGTCCAGTCTATTGAACGGGCTAAAGAGCTATTTCATGAGCTTGTTTACGAAGGCATCAATGTGGACGTCATTCACGCAGACAGGACCCAGCAGCAGGTAGGAGAGGCTTTTTTGAGTGTGAAAGAACATTTTATAAGCTGTTTCCTGCTTGTCTTGGTTTCTTCCTGGCTCTTGCCTTTTGGAGAGCTTCAAGAGGGTGTGCTCTGAGGTCAGGCGGAAGAGATGCTGCTTCTGGAGGTTAACTTCAGACGTCAAGTACTGTACTGCTTTGCTCATATTCACAGGCAGATGAGGGATGGGTATAATATTATAGTTAAGTGAATTCCCTGAGAATTCAGAAGAGCCAGAGCCCAAAATGGCAAGCACTAGAACACCAATGATGGTCCCAAGCCCATCTGAGTCAGCCAACCGCAGAGACCGGACCAGCAGGACAAGGGAGAGGTAGTTGGTAGTGACAGTTGGGAAAATGAGAACATTAGAGATTGTAAATTGAACGAAAGTCATAAGATTAGACAGGAATTAAGCAGATAAGAATAGGAGCTAGGTGGTTACTGTATAACATAGAGAAAGCCATGGAAAAAATAGGAAAATAGCAATAGAAACTGGAATAATGATAAAAAAGAATATTCTAGAAGACATAGGATGCAGAAACTGTAAATAAGAAAAGAATAGGCAGTCCTTTTTGTAATAAACACACTTTTAAACACTTTTCTGTTGATGCAAGTACATTCTGTACCATCTCTGAACCTGTGATGGCAGCTCAACCAATTTCAAATCGGCACTACCAGGTTCGAGGGAAAACAGCTTTCATTTAAACCATGGCTTACATGAGGATTTTTTTTTCCTCCCTAGAGAGATAACGTAGTCCACAGTTTCAGAGCTGGGAAGATCTGGGTCCTTATCTGCACTGCTTTGCTGGCTAGAGGGATCGACTTCAAAGGAGTGAACATGGTTATCAATTTTGACTTCCCAAGTAGTGCCGTGGAATATATCCACCGGATAGGTGAGTTTGGGGTTCTGCGTTTTAAATAAGAGCATTTCAGCATTTCAACATTTGACTTGGGGGAGCAGGAGAATGCTGCCGCGCCTTTCAGAGTTGAGGCTCGCAGGAAGTCTCCTGCGTGTTTTTGTCAAAAGGAAATGGTACCTATCAGTGCTTGGAAAGTCCTGCCATTGTGTCCTATTTGTTCCAAGGATTGTCATAATGTTTCAAACAATGATAGAGTTAGAACAGTGTTTCTCAACCTTGGCAACTTTAAGATGTGTGGACTTCAACTCCCAGAATTCCCCAGCCAGCATGCTGGCTGGGGAATTCTGGGAGTTGAAGTCCACACATCTTAAAGTTCTTGAAGTTGAGAAACACTGATATACAATATAGGAGACAGAGGTCTTGTTTCCTGGGCATAATTACAAGAGAAATGTTGCTGGAGCAGATGCCTCGGCACTTAAGCCTTCCTGACTTAGCAGTCAACATTTTTCACTGCAATCTGTAATGGAGCACTTGACTTCTTTTTATAGGTCAGCCTGCCCCTTGGAGCTTTTCTGATTTTTCCCTCTCTCTGTCCCTTCCTTCAGTTCTTTTTTTTAAGGAAGATAAAATAGTGACAAGACTGATCTGTTGCTCATCAGCTGTGTAATCCAGTAACTGGGAAGTACAAAGTTGGGATGGCCCCAGTATTTTTTAAAATTATTTTCCTTTAGCTGACATCTCTAGCTAGCCGTCTGATACAAAAAAAAAGGAAGCATGGCATTCATTTATTATTTGGTTACATTTAAACAGCATGCTAAACTAGCTAAAAATAGACGTAACATATCTTCTGGGCCTAGTCCTTGGGACAAACCATGGTAAAGAGGGAGCGCCTTGCCCACAGTTTTTATTCTAGGAGTGTATAATGTTACTCACCTTAACCATGGTTCCTAATGTCATCTCATGTGAATCAGGAAGGGAATTTACTTTGAAGTTAACCCTCTAGATACAGACATAGGGGACCTAAGGGTAGACCAGATAGGGCTATTCCATCTTCATAGTCTCTTTTTTCCCATTTTATTTTCATAAACCCCTCCAGGTGAGTTGGGAACAAACTGGGGGCATAAGAAGATGATTCAGATGAGTGTGCTTTTCCTTGCTACTGTTTTCACTTAAGGTTTTTATAATTGAAAACAAAATAAGTGTGGTCACAGAAACACTGCAAAGGTATGGTTGATATACTGACCAAAATAGCCACTCCATTGCAAACTGGTACTGCCCTTCATTTGTTGAATGTGCTGCACTCAGGCAGCTGGCACATCTAAGGTTTGTGCAAGATTAGGCTTGGCATTTCTGTAAACATGCACTTTTGGTTTGGAGTGAGACAGAATTTCTTTCCTGCAAACAATTAGGACCCTTTTATTGTTGTTATTATTATTGTTGTTTTTGTTGTATGCCACCCAGAGTCACACTGTTTGAGTTGGGTGGCCTTCTAAATCCATGAATGAATGAATGAATGAATGAATGAATGAATGAATGAATGAATGAATGAATGAAATTAATCAACAGGTAGTCTTTGACTTACAACCACAATTGGGACTGGAACTTCCATTGCTAAGCGATATAGTTGTTAAATGAGTCACGCCTGATTTTATAACCTTTTGCTTCAGTTGTTAAGTGAATCACGTCATTAAATGAATCCAGCTTCCCCCATTGATTTTGCTTGTTGGAAGCCTCCTGGGAAGGTTGCAAATGGCAATCACATGACCCCAGGACATTGCAACTGTCGTAAATACATGCCGGTTGCCAGGTGCCCGAATTTTGATCACGTGACCGCAGGGATGCTGCGATAGTTGTAAGTGCAAGGACTGATTGTAAGTCACTTTTTCCAGCACTGTTGTAACTTTGAATGGTCATTAAACAAATGGTCATTAGTCAAGGACTATTCAAGAAAAAAGAACTGGTTCATTAAGAGAAGGTTTTCACAGACATCAGGAATGCTTATGTGCTTTAATTTATTAGTTAGCTTTGAAGATGCTGCAGTGCTGTTTCATCTCAGGAAAGGAAAATTGAAGGATTAAAAAGAAAAAAGAAAACACTTTCACAGCTCGAAATGTTCTGTTGGGATATAATTGTGGTATCTGGCTAAAATCATGAGCTCTCTTATTGGATCAGACCTGGTAAGGACTCTTTCAGCAGCAGACAATGGCCTCCAGATTGTATTGGCATTCTGAATTATGGAGATCTAGTATTCAGAAATGTCTTTGCTCCCTCCTGCTCATTCTGTCCCTGTGTCTGTGTGCAGAAGCTCCCTCTTTATTGTTACATAGGCTGAAGAAGGTGAGCCTCTTTACTGCTCTCTCCTGTAACAGGTCGCACGGGGAGGGCAGGACACACAGGAAAAGCAATTACCTTCTTTACTGAAGATGACAAGCCATTACTGCGAAGGTACCTCTTCCACTCAGTGCTTTGTTTACCTTTTTCATGAGCTTGACCATTGTTTAGCAAGTCATGTTTTAAAGAATGAGTCATGGGCCAGCATGACAGCATTTCCCCCTCCCCTTCTGATCTGGAAAAATGGCAAAAGGCCCTTGACCTAACTGTCTGTGTGAATTGCAGCAGACCCCATATCTTGACTTATGTGTAGAAAGAGGGCAGGGGTTATTTCCCCTTCCTCCATTTCCTTGTACATGGAGGAGTGATTCTTGGAATGGGATATTTGAGAAGCCATTAGGGCAAGTTTGGGCCCAGATTGCCTGTCCCTAATCTCTGCATTGGCAAGGGCATGAATGAGCTTTTGATCCTGAAACTTTAGAAAATTAGCTAGGAATTGTCAGCTTTAGCTTTGTTCTCTCTCCTATTTTCCTCCCGCCTTTCATCTCTCGTTTTCTTATCTTGTAGCATTGCCACCGTTATTCAGAGAGCTGGTTGTCCTGTGCCGGACTACATAAAACACTTTCGCAAACTGCAGAGGTATGCTCTTTGGGGTCAGGGTGAATGGAGAAACTAAGACGAAAGGCCACAGTGTTCTGGGTGTTTCCTCTTGCTTGAAATCACATCAGCTCTGTCCCGACCACTGCTGAAGCTTCAGTTACAGGAAGATGCTCTGGGCACCCCACATTTTGCTCTTGAGAGCAGGCAGGGAGGGAGATCTGCCAGTGTTAAGAAAAAAATTGCAATGACGGCCTGGTTGCTGCTTTACATATTTATTTCTGAGATAATTCTTTGCTGTGTTAGCCCCCTGTGCGGGATTCCTAGGGGTATAGTCCAAGGGAGCGATGGGGACAAAAGCCTACAGCTACATCCTAAGTGTATAGCTAGAGCCAGACCTAAGGAACCCATCAGTCCCAGAGTCCTTAGAAACCTTGCTTAATGTCTACCAGGCTCCCTGTTCCATATGATCTTTTTAATGTTTCTTTTAATAAAACAAACTAAATAGGAAGTGGGTGTGCTACAAAACCAAACTCCAGGAGCATCATTAGTTGGCAGGATTGAGTGCTACAGTACTCTACATCCTTTGGGATGGTAGAGTCATGCTGGGCATTGGGATGGTAGAGTCATGCTGGGCATAGTGGGGACTAATTCTAGTAAACAGGCTCTTTGTGACTATGGCAACCATTTTGTGTTAAGCAAGTCTTCTACAGCAGCCGTCTTCTGAGCGTGCTCCCTACATGCTCTCAAAATTACAAATATTGCCCCAGCTCAAGGTGTCTTTCATTTAGTTATTTGCCTTGAATCCTCCCCAGTTTCCTTTCCCCGCTTAAATAAAAGTGAATATTGTTTTTCTCTTTTTAGTTTCCAGAGTTCCCCTCCCCCCACTCCCTGCCTCCTTTTAGGAAATTGAATGAGTGAGATGGAGAGGCTGCTTAGAATTGGTGCGATATGTACCAGTCTTATGTGCTGAATGTGCTACCAGTAACTTCTTTAGGAAGTTTATTCTGTGCACTGACATAAACATTTGCAACTGAATTTTCACACATCTAGTTCAGGATGACCAAAACAAGCTGTATGCTTTCACCCTTCCTCCATCACTCTTTTCCTTTTTTTTTTTTTTGTTTTGTTTTGTTCAGGGGTTCCTCTAACCAAATTATAGTTTGCACTGACTGCCTGGGCCAGAATGAGGAGCTCCACTCAGATCAGCTCTCTGGTTGATTTGACAGTTTGCCAGTTCAGGTTCACAACAGGGAACAGGAAAGAAAAAGGGAGCAAGGAAAGAATTTGCACTGTAAACTTTGCTAATGAACTGTTTTTATTTTATTTTTCCTTTCTTTTTCCTCTGCCCTAAATGTCATACTCAGCAAGCAAAAGAAGAAATTTATAAAGAAGCCTTTGGAAAGGGAACACATCCTTACATCTCCTAAGTTCTTACAGAAAAAGGCCAAGAAGAACAAGTAAGTAAACAGTTCAGTGTCCAAAAGATTTTAGAAAAGTACTGCATATAGATATAGATATAGCTGAATGCAGGATCCAATAAAATAACACCATGAAAGTTTGAGAAGATTCCTAGAGACCTAATAGTAAGGTGCTTTCAATTTGCCATTTTGCTCCCCACTCTGAGTGTAAATCAGCTGGTCTCTCTCTCTCCCTAGTTCCACAGGAAAGAGGGGAGAACAAACAAGAAGTAATATTTCTACTTTTGTGTGCTCAGGTAGATGTAACTAACTGCTAGGGATGTGCAAAGCACTGATTCAGAAGGGAACAGCATACCCTAGCAAATGGTTGAGCATGGTCCTGAAGGAAAATTTCCTGGGCAGACATTTGAATCAGAGACCAGGACACAATTACATTAAAGCACAAATTGGTTTATGGACAGGATCAGTATTGAAAACAGAATGGAGGAGCCTAAAGGGAGGTAGGATTACAAGCCCTGTTTTATAGACATGTATAAATTATCCTTTTATTTGATAGGTTACAATAACAATGACAATTGTCATTAGTCATGCAATAGGTCGTAGCAGGCAATGTGATTGATAAGGTTAACCTTACTGATTGGGTTAATTCGTCTGTGTATTGGAATACGTAAGAAGGAGAGAGGATGAAGTATTACATCCCCATAATAATGGATTCTTTGGATTGCACAAAAGGATCTAAGAATTGGTGTTTAAAGTTGTTATTTTAGCCTAGCTGCTCTCTAAAATTGTTGAGTTTCCAACGCTCATTGTTAATGCTTTGCAGCCAGGTCTGCATTCCTGCAGTTAACACTTTCACTTATCTTGTGAGCACCTTGTTACATTGGGTGTGCCTGAGAATTCCTATCACCTGTTTTTTAGCTGAGCTAGTGATACTGTTTCTGCAAAGAAAGTATGTGGGTTAGGATCCAGAGTTGGACTCCTCAGATATTCTCATACAATCCAGTAGGGAAACAGTATTTTCCAATATTGAATCAGTGAGTTTTCCACATCCCTGCAACCTGCCTTAGATTCACAGATCCCATATATTTCAGACAAGATTTCAAGCTAAGTCTTATCTAGAAGAAAATTTGACTGGCAGAAAAATTCCAGGGAGTATTTCTCAGGAATTTTTCCCAGCCCCCTGGGGCCATTTCCCACGTACATAAATTCCAGTACAAGCAAGAATATTATAATACCTCTGACTGAGCAGAAAGTAAGACTGCAGGAAAAACACAGGAGGGGTCTCTTTACATCTAGCTTTGGGGCAGGGGGAAGGAGTGTAAAGATGAACGGTAAGATGAATCTTATGTGTAAAAGATTCCAGGTTCAGTCTCTACTAGGTGATCCAGGAGAATTACTGTTAATATTAAGCTAAATAAATAAGCAACATGAATAAAAGGGGATTGGACAAATTCAGAGAGGACAGGTTTGACAAGGGTTGTTGGATTGGAAAACCTCTGGGCTAGGGGCAGCAGACCTCCTAAAACAAGTTTCAGAGGAACAATGGCAGGAGAGGGTACATCTCCATCTGTTGTTGGAGAGCACCTCTTGAGAAATATAATACAAGACTCAGATGTGCCCCAGCCTGATTCAGAAGGTCTGTTCTGTGTTCTTACTTTATGTAAATATCCCTGGTTTGCAGTAAAGGAGCTCCTGGTATTCTTATAGTCTTAGTCCTAAGAATTTGGAATATTATGCAGAACAATTTAAATTAACTCACCTCAATTAAAGAGGGAATATAACATTTCCCTGTGGATACTTATGAATTGTAGATCTGCAGCGGAACCATCTCAAGTGATTGCTTTGGATAGTACAAGTCCCCGGTGTGTCAGAAGCCTCATTAACATAGCAATAGATGCAACTATTTTGTATAAATCTGTCACTCTTTGGGTTGGCTTTTTAAAAATTAGCTCTTAGTAGGCTTTTCGTGCCAGTCTCTTCTTCATTAGCCAATAGGCACAGTAGCTCTGTTCTGTTTGTTCTACTTTGCACTAACATTTCACAGACAAGCTACTATGTTGTAAGTGGTGTTAAAAACAATACCGTTCAGTTGTCTTATATTGAATACATAAAATAGCCTCAGTCTATTGTCTCTGGCTGTGGCTGTCCAAAGTTTTGAGTCAAGGTAGTACAGGTAGTCCTCATTTAGCAATTGCCTCGTTTAGCGACTGTTCACAGTTACAATGTTGATGAAAAAGTAACTGCAGCAATCCTCGCATTTACAACCTTCGTAAGTCTGTAAAGCGAAGGAAAGCTGAAGAGATCATAAGCAGAGTTGCGATTTCACTTAGTGACCATTTTGCTTAATGACTGAGTTGCCAGTCCCAATTGTGGCCACTAAATGAGGACTACCTGTATTTCCAAGGATCTGTTATTCCTTTTGGGAATCAATTTTGGAACCATCTGAATACAAAGTAATGTTTTCTAGTACTGATCTTTGGATATTCACCTATAAAACAAGCCACCCAGAGTCACTGGGAGTCAGGCAGCATACAAGTTTTTTAAAATATTATTATTATTATTATTATTATTATTATTATTATTATTATTATTATTATTATTATTATCCTATTGAAATTAGTACAACCTGCTACATGAACGTTAGTGTTTGGTTTTTAAAAGTTCAAAAAGTTGGCTGTGGTTCTT
The DNA here is from genome assembly GCF_059951505.1 of Python bivittatus. Classification (NCBI taxonomy): domain Eukaryota; kingdom Metazoa; phylum Chordata; class Lepidosauria; order Squamata; family Pythonidae; genus Python; species Python bivittatus. The sequence continues at coordinate 18,341,409 of NW_028277096.1, forward strand.
ATAACTTGGTATTTGTTCATTTTACTTTTAATAGGGCCCTTGTCCAGAAAAGGATAAAGAACTCCAAGGAAGTCCAGAATAACAATTCTCAGGCGCAGGCAACTCCAGAAAATTGATTCAGCAGCTTTGTCAAAATAAACAAGGAATCTTTGATCTTTGCAAGAAGAATAAATCTGAGGAGCCCCTTCTTGATGGACAAATACTTTGATTTTGTTTCTTTGATGTGTGTGGGTGGCCTTTTTCTATTGTAGCTTTAGCAGTAATAGCAAGGGTACCTCATCCCCCAGCCCCTGTTATGGGTGGGCTTGAATCAAACCATCCTCATTGGTGGCAGTGTGATGGTACAAGGGCCTTGTCTTCCTCCTCTGATGATAAATGACTCTTAGCTCATAGGAGAAGGGAGAACTTCTACTAAACTTTCTTGTCATTGACTATGGAAGATCAAATACTGAAATGTAGTAACAGGTTCTGTGGTGGGAATATGAGGATAAGACATAACTGTAGCGATCGTCTTGTTGGCCACAGGGTGACCAACTGATTGGGGCACGCTTTTACCCAGTGCAAGAGAGAGCTGAATTACACACAGAGTCGAGGGAAGGCTTTCACACTATTTCTGTACATAAGCAATGGGGCGCACTCAGGACCAAAATCCAAATCGAGCGCCCAAAGGTGTGTTGTCCAAAGGTTTTTATACATTTCACTAAGCAGGTAACATTCATCACAATTCTTATTGGCTAAAACAAATCCATGGGTGTATTACATTATGCACATGTGTACTACAACTATGTACCCCCATAATAAGCCATCGGGGGGCTCATTAGCATCACGTTTACTCCCAGGGGTGTGTTTTTTACTATTATAATGAGGCAAAGGATGCTATAGTTCAACTTTTAAACAGTCACGTATCAAATCAAACCAGAACAAGCCAGAGAGACACAGGAAATCCCTAATACACAAACAGCAACGCCCCTTAGGAGGCCCACAGTCTTTTGCACCGTTATTACATGAGGAGGAGTGGATTTAAAATTTATGGAAAGAAGGTGTCACCTAGGAAAAGAACTCTTCTGCAAGTTTGCAAAAATTAGGAGCCTGGTAGTGCCTCTTCAGACACACATTTTATTAAAAGGCAGCAGCTTTCATGCTTTAAAAAAAAATTAGTCTGAAAAGGTGCTATCAGACTCCTGATTTTTGAATACCATAGATAAACATAGCTATCCTCCTGTGGTTTGCGAAAAGATACAATTCTCTTACAACTGATCTTTGGGGTTATAAAACTTAAACTCTATTCCTCTCGATAAACTGGGTCCAAATGGTTGTGTTGTTAAAATATCGCTTTGCATTTTGGCGTGTGTGTATGCATGCAGTTTTGAGATCAAGCGTTGTAGAAGTCTGGCGTTTCAAATGTTGCTGTTGCCAATCGGTCCCTGTTGTCCTGACCTTCAGCTGGGATCGCCACGCCGCCTGGCCTAAGCACGAGATTTACCTTTCATGTCCCTGTCTTTGTTCGGACAATCTCCTGTGCTTTTAAAGCTCTGTGCTCAAGGAGGGAAACAGATGGGAGAACCTGCACCAAGACAGATGAATTTCAAAACTGGCGTGATCTGTCTGCGTGCATATTTTCCCGTTTAGATTGATTACAACGAACTTAAATCGCAGTCGGTTCCACTGTGTTATCTGAATATGTGACCAGTCTGAGTTCGCCTGACATGCTGGCTGGGGAATTCTGGGAGTTGAAGTCCACACGTCTCGCTAAGTTTGGAAAACACATGCCTGTTTCAGAGGCGCGCGTCATGCAAGCCCGGCGGACGGAGGCTGCACGACCTTTGTGGCGCTCGCTCCCTTCCTTCCTTGCAACCAGGGTGCCTTCCGGGGCAACTCTGGCTCCCATCATCCCCAGCCAGCACGGCCCCTGCGATTATAGGGTGGGCGGAGGGTGTCCGTCCGCCACAGCTCAAGGCTGCAACGACTCGCCCTCCCGCAGGTGCTCGCTGCATCCGCTCCGGGCGGGGGCTGCCGGGGACGCTTGGATCTGGAGTCCTTTCTGTGCCGGGGACGCTGGCATCGGGAGTCCCTTCTGCCCTGACCGGAGGGGTGGCTGGGATGGCCTCGGGGAGCCCCGCCGGCCCCGGACCGATGAGCGCAGCAGCCCGCGCGCAGATTTGCTGCCCCGCCCGCGCGAGCGCGCGCCGGCTCTGCCCCGGAAGTCGCTGCGGCGGCCCAGCTGAGGGGAGGCGGCGGCGGCGGCAAGATGGCGCTGCGGCCGGCGGGGTTGGGGGCCGGGGCAGCCCCTACCGTTGCTACGGGCGTCGCGGCCGGGCCGCCGGGGATGGCGAGCGCAGCGGGCGGCGGCGCCGGAACAGCAGCAGCAGCAGCGGGGAGCCCTGGGCCCGCCAGGTAGCAGGCCGCGGAGGGGTGGTTGGGCCGGCACGCAGAGGCTGGGGGGCCAGCGCCCCTCAGGAGGGTCTCGGGGGCTTCCGGCGTGTCCCCGGCTCCATCTGTGAGGGGGGCGTGTCTTGGCCGCTTGGGGAGGGCCGAGGGGGCTGAGACGGCGTGGATGTCCGCTGACCCGAGCGCGGTGGGGGGAGCCCAAATCCAGCCCTGCCTTTTATTCGAGGTGGGATGGGGGGGGGGGGTCAATCCAGTCCGTGCCCTGCTCGCCCGAGTGCAAGGGCGGGTTCCAGTGCTTTCGAGGACACGTCAGAAATCCATCCCGCTCCTACCGGGGGTGAGAATTTCTCTTACACACACAGTTCATGTATGTGTGTGTGTCTATATATGTATATATGCAGTCACACTACTGTAGTAGGCATGTGGATGGATACACCTGCACACGGTGTAGACTTGTGGAAAGTCCATCTGGGTGTTTTGTTGTCATTCACTGGTTGAACATTTTTCTGAATGCACTCAGGCACAGTATGTATAAAATCCCACCCCGTGGATGTGTATGAGTGTATGTTTGTTCATTCAATTTATACGGGCACCCATCCCAGATTCATGACTCTGGCTGGCTAACAATGCCATTAAAACATGTAACAGTAATGTGTGTGTATGTTTGTGTGTGTATGTGTATGTGTATATACACATACACACACACACACACTCTAGGTGAGCATTTTTCTGAATGCATTCAAGCCTGATATATATAACTCCCCCCCCATGAATGTGTATTGGTTTATTTATTCAGTTTATATGGCTGACCATCTCAAATTCATGACTCTTGCCAGCTCACAACAATTAAAAACACCATTAAAAAATATAGCAGTTAATACTGTCTCTCTGTGTCTCTTTCTCTAGTTGAGCATTTTTCTGAATGCATTCAAGCTCAGTACATATGAAATTCCCACCCTTCCCCCATGAGTGTGCCTGGGTATTTAACTTGTATACACTGTTTTTGAAACTGTCAGAAATTTATTAATTTTATTTTCTGGATGCCATCTAAAGAGATAGAATCGATGAGGGATTTCTCTTTCTTTCTTTCTCTCTTTCTCTTTCTCTGTACACAAATCCCCAAAGAAGGAGGTGAGATTTTAAAATAAAACTTTGTTATAAATAAGCAAGAACAGTTTAATGCCCAAGGCAGCTCTTATCCCTTCTTCATGTCAATCAGAGAGAAAGAGAGAGAAGTGAGATTTCAAAATGTGTATGTTTACTTACCTATTGACTTATAGGTTAGATGTTAAGGGAAGGGGGAAATCACTTGTTTGCCCCTGTATTTCCTGTACTGGCCAGATGTTTCCTGATAAGTTGATATCAGAACTAGAGTTTAAACTCTCAGCGCAGGCTCAAGGCTAAATACATCTTAATGTCTTTTAGCCATATAGTTCTCTTTTCAATAATAGAGGTTGATGATAAAAATAGAATGTTGTCTCTTCTTTATGCAACATATTTGCAAAGGAAGTGAGGATTCCAAATCTTTATAGCAATACAGGTAAAGTAAAGACACCTCCCTCCCCCCAGCCCCCACCCCCAGTTGAGTTCAACTCATGGTTTGTATAGCAACACATCCATACAGGGCTTTTTTTTGGTAACACAAAGGAAGTGGTTTGCCATTACCTTCCTCCAGGATTTCTGTGGGTGTTTGTTTTTTACTTCTCAGTCTAACCCAGTGTTTTTCAAACTCTGGCAACTTTAAGATGTGTGGACTTCAACTCCCCAGAATGCTGACTGGGGAATTCTGGGAGTTGAAGTCCACACATCTTAAAATTGCCAAGGTTGAAAAGCACTGACTCTAGCCTTCAGCTCTGGAATTTCCTGGTGGTTTCCCATTCATGTACTAAACAGGCCCAATAGTCACCCATACTCTAGTCACCTCATTAATTGACTACTGTAGTGCACTGTACATGGGGCTGCCCTTGAAGATCAGTTAGAAGTGACAGCTGGTCCAGAATGCAGCAGTGCAAGCAGTAATGAGCATGCCATGATATGTCTGTGTGACACCCTTGCTCTGTGAACTGTACTGGTTGGCTCCTGTGTGTGATTCAAAATGCTGATTATCACCTATAAAACTCTTCATGGGATAGGGTTTGGTTATTTGAGGGACCGCTTGTCTCTGACAGTTTCTGTCCATCTGGAAGAATGGATATGCTTTGAGCCCCCTCTATTAAACAGTGCCGCCTATTGGAGCCTCGGAGACTTGCCTTCTTTGGCACAGCACCTGCCTCTGGAAACAGCATTCCCCCCATTTGGTTCCCACTTTGATGATGTCCTGAACAGTGTTGAAAACCTGGCTATGCTCCCAGGTCTTGAGTCAGGGCAGTGGGTGAACCCTTGTAAGATTTTTTTAAGTTCCATATAGCTTTTCTGGACACATATCTGTTTCTCTGTCTTATATTTCTGGCTTTTTATTATGTAAAGCACCCAGTTTCAGTTGGAGTGGTTTTTTTTTTTTAATCTATGTAACAAATACAACCGTGGCTAGCTTCTGAGACAAAGCTGCAGCTCTTTACTAAGAGATTGAATGATAAAGAACTGTATATATGAATGGGCTAATATGTGGGGCACAGTATGCATATATGTGGGGTATGAATGGGACTCATTTGTTTCTTCAGTTCAATGGCTATGGGTCTTATAAACATACTGATTTCAGTACTGGTAACAGTAACAGTGAGCAGTACCATATTTCAAATTGGTAGGATTAGTGAACTATTTTCCCTGAAAAAACAACATTGTAGTCCTATCCACAGTTAAGCTGCTTAAAATCCCCAAAATTAATTTTAGCTTCTCATCAAAATTCTTTTGAAAGTTCAGCCTACCCTATTGACACATGAGCTAATAAAAGGTTTTGTGGGCAGGTAAGCTTTTGAGAGTTTGATTAATGAATATTCATTTCCCTCTACTATAGAGAAATAGATTTTTAAAAGTATCCAATCTTCGCAAAATGACATTGCAGACTATTATATGTGTAAACAGTGATCAGTTTTAATTAAATACAGTTTAATTAAACACAATCAGTTGCAGATTGTATGTAATTTTATAGGTTCCTTAGCATCAGAAAAATAATAGTTTAGCATTATCTTTTTTTCTTTAACTTTGAGTCTAATTAAATAGAATGTTTTTGTCTTCTGCATAAGCTCTTATAAATAAGTTACTACTTCTTTAGAAAGCCATGTATGTTTAATGATTTGTCCTTTATTTCCTTCCCTCATTAAATGGCAATGGGTAAGGCCAGGCTGGGTTGCACAACACTTCAGATCACCTTTTGTACATACCTGCCTTCCTTTTCCTCCTTGCTGTGGTCACCACCAGCACCATGGGAGTCTCATTCAGATATCAGTAGGGGGATATTCATATAATATGCAGGTGTGAAGTCTGAAATAAGATGGGTTGACCTCTGCTGTAGATTTCATATGATTTATCAAGCTACCCATGTATACGTATGGTTATTAACTTCTGCTCTTTTGTATTCTGAATTAGGTCTGCTATACTAGTAGATCAGCTTTACCCAACCTGCCTGATACCCTCCAGAGATATTGGAGCCTTTGGCTCCTAGAATGAACAGCTAGCATCACTGAAGCAATGAGCATGAAACTGAGCAAACTCAGGGAGGCAGTGAAGGACAGGAAGGCCTGGCGCAATATGGTTCATGGGGTCACGAAGAGTCGGACACGACTTAACGACTAAACAACAACAACATGTGTATACTGGGGTGGGAACTCATTTCTTTCTCTAGTTCATTTGTTAAAGGTCTTGCAAGATAGCTGGCTGGGAATTTGGGAACCGAGTCACCATATTTGGGAGAGCGGTACTTGATTTTATCAGTGGAGAAAGATTTGTTTCCTATAAAAATGTTGTGATGCTTGGATTGATGCGTATGCTCACTGCTCTATGGCTTTAACATTTGGTAGCATTTTACCAGCATTTGGGGGTTGCTGTGTGGTACAATTTAGAAGCATCTGAACAAACATAGTAATCTATCCAAGTATAGAGTATGTTACTTTTCTTAAGCATAAACTTTATTAAGGGTAAACTAAGAATGTGTGGTGGTGTAAGACTGGTCAGAAGACAGAATAAAATAGAAATAGTGTTGGGACAGTCTGATGTTGACCAAGTGGAGTCGAAGTTTGAAGATTTTGCACTGGTTCTCTTTCTGTGGAAAAGAACCAGTGGCCAGCAAGAACTGGTCACTTGAGGAACTCATGTAAGAAATTACTTTTGAGGGGACCCAATCTCTCCTTCCCCCAAATTGGTAATAAGTCATTTAGAGCAGTCATAAATTTTTATGATGCTGATTAATGAATATGGTTGGAATATTATTCAAGATCACTAGACAGTTGAACAAAGAATGTCCATTCATTGTGAAACATGAATCAGAGGAGTGACTAGTCAGTCCGAGAAGGATATGAAATAAAAGGCTGTGACATTTCACACAATCCATGAAGGATGCTTCTGAAACCTGGAGACTCCATGAAATCTTGCTTGACCAACTCTGGTCTAGAGCAGTCTTCCCTGACCTGATATCATCTGGTTTTCCTGGATTAAAGTCCCATTATTTCCCGGGCTCCATGGGAGTTGTAGTCCACCAAAGCTTGAGAGCTCCAAGCTGAGAAAGGTTGGTCTAGAAAGATAGTTATTAAAACAATGGGAGTCCCTTCCCTGGCTATAGTCCAGAACAATTATAAAGCACATCTACTAGCTTCTTAAAAGGAAGAGGTATATCTCTTGAATCTGCCCTTGGACTGAAAAATGGCTGTTTTCCATATTGCAAACTCATGACAAAGCAATCAATAAATAGCTTGAGGTGGATTCAGATGTCTGGTTTTTCCTAACATTGAATAAACTCAGGAACCTTATCAGGTCTAGGATCTAGAGAGAAACCAATTTATACATTTCACTTTCTCATCTTTCAGTCCTTTTAATTAAATTCATTGCATTTTCTCCTATTGAATGACAAAAATCCACACATCGTTTAAATTTTTCTCTACACTCTTCTGATCTGCACATTTTATACACAGTGCTGCCCAATATAAGGCTATTCCTTTTTTCAAGCAGAGCTCATCTTATGAAGTGTTTTTGTATGTTTTCTCCTAATATTTTTGTCCATTTTTTTTAAAATTAGAGAACTGTACTGCAATATTTGTAAAATACCCCAGAAAACCAGTCGCCAAGGAGAAACAGCAGATGAGACAAGTATTTGTCACCTGGGGATTTGAGAGGCATTTGTTTTGCCATTATGGAAACAAATGCTAAATTTTGTTCACGTTTGCTATGTCATAAAATACAGGGAATTAGGACAAAACAAATAAGTTATAATAATCTAATTTTTAAATCAGCAACAGTATAGGAGTGAACTCTGCCTTTATTAATACTTTTTTTGCCTGTCCTGTTTTTACACTTTTCTATAAAGTTTAACCAGAATAAAACATTTCAAGAGCAGTTAAATATTAACATATGACTACTTTTTATTTTTCTGTCTTAAGAGCCAAAATCCTGGCTGACAGTTCTCTCCCAACATGCCATTATTTGCAATTAGAGCTGTTGAACTGAATTTCCTTCCTGTCTGTTAAGAAGGCTGTATGATGTTCCTGGAATTAGTTCTTATTGCTTCAGGCTTTTGTGAAACATATTGCTTATTCTTTTCCTGGCTGCTCAACTTTCATGTTTTTCTAAGGGGTGATTAAAATGGCATTAATTGCATTGCTAGCAATTAATATAATTGCTATCTATAATTAATAGCAGGGTATTGATGTTAGGCTTATGTAGCTTTGGTTAAAATTGCAAAACCCTGGAAAAATGCATTAAAAAAGAAAAGGGAATACATGTATTAAGTATTTGCATATGGTTTCCAATATTCCACGGTTTTTTTTCCCCTTTGGGAAAAAAGAACAGAGAAAAGAAGTTTTCCTTTCCCAACTTTTCCAGTTTCATTTTCCAGGACTCTGCATATCAAGCTATGATAGCTACCTAGTGACTCAACATCAATTAATATTAGGAACTGAGGTTAATGACCAGTAGGTTTTGTAGTTGTACACTGACTTGGAGCTAGATTGCACATAGTCAGAAACGTGGCTCTTTGGGTTTAAAAGGAAGCAAATGGAATTATTTTACATCAATGGACTGAGTCACAGACTGGAAGGATTCACATTGGGTGCCTTGTTTAAGCCATGTTTTTTTCCTAAGCCATAGTGGCTTGGCTGACCTGGAACACTTAAGTCATAAAGCTTAGTTGACTACCCATCCAATGCTTGGATTCATACATTGTGCTAGGTCAGTTAGACAGAGTACTTTTTGGTTTAGCACAATGTGTATCCCTGGTTGCTCATAAATAAATCATCCTGAACACTGTATCTTGGTCACAGTAGCAATAACAGAACATGAAGATTAAGAAAGGTGCAGACTAAATGAGGGGGTGAGGGGATTTGTAAAATATTTGAGAGGGAGGAGGGACAATAAGATAATTATCTGTTGAAAAGAAGGTCAGAAGTCATTTATATATTTCTTAACTTTAGTTTTGTTTTTCTTTTCTTGCACTTTTTTCTTTCTTTTCTTTTTTTTCTTTTGATTCATCTTTTATTATATGAAGATTCTTAAATATACATTTTAAAAAATAAATTCTGTATTTCCCCCCGGTGTTTTCCACAATCTGAAAAAATGCTTACCAATTTTTTCATCATATAGTGTAACTAATGGGATATCCCCCCTACTTCACAAGGGCAGTCATCTGTGTGGAGGATTTTCAGCAAGGGGTGTTCTTTTCCTTAAATGTTTTTTTTTTCTCTCCTCTTCTTGTTTCAGCTTTGTGTTCCCTGTAGCTGGTGGTCTCGGCCCTCAAGGTAAGTAAAAACCGGAAAGGCTCTTGGACTTGAAAGAAGAAGGGTGGGGTATCTTAAGTTAGGTGTCCTGTAACTCAAAACTGTCAATATTGGAGTGGTACTTGAGCTTTTAGAGTTTCACTGTTTTCTACTGTGGGCAAAGTGAGGCTGTAGCTGAAAGATGAGGATGCTGGGAATTGAGTGACTCATCCCCCCCCCCCCGTGCCTCTCTGCTTAAAGACTAGAGTTCCTGCAGTTTTGGGGAGAGAAGCCAAAGGACTTGGCGGCATGAGACTGATTCACCATCAGACTTAACGTTCAAAGACCTTCTCCTTTGATTTTGCAGCTTTAAATCTGCATGGCAATTTAACCAAGGATAATACCAACTAGCTGCTTTCAAACTCTTGATAAAATCCTTGGAAACATCCTGAGAGGTCATGTAGTCCAACCCACTGCTCAGTGCAGGATCTGTTAAAGTGGACACGAGGCTAGCTATCCAGCCAGATTATTGTTGGGAATGAAATAATATAGGAACTTGGCACTGCTTGGAGCACTCCTGCAAGGTAAAGCTGTTGTCTGAGGAGGAAGACCAAGATAGATTGCTTCATTGAAACCCACTCTCAAAACAAGCACCAGTTTTTGAGAAGCAGGAAGATCTGTTTGGATCCCCAGCCCCTTCATTACAGCTGATAGGTTGGCCCAGTTGTATCTTTTCTTGCCCTGAGCATTGTATATTTAGTTGTGGAGTTGATTCAACGTGAACCCTAACCAGTGTTTAATGTCTTGGTGTAGGGATGATTCCCGTGCAACAGCAAAGCTTCCCAATGGTGTCTGTCATGCAGCCCAACATGCACGGCGTGATGGGAATGAATTACGGCTCTCAGGTGCCTCCTGGAACTATGACCGTGCAGGTTTGTGTTGGGTCGATTTGGAGCTGTCTGGCTTTAATCTGTATCCAGACGGTTAACAGTAATGTGCAACCCTTTTGAATTGTTTCCACTTCCATTTTTGATTTCGATTCAGATCAAATCAGCAGACAGTTGCTAACGTATCTTGAGCTTAGAAACATAGCTGCGATGAGAAACGCTGCGTTTCAGGCTCACAAGACTTCCAGAATGCTCAGCGCAGCCTGATTTTACATGCCAAGCCAGGCTGGGTCAGACTGAGAATTGTTCAGATCAAAACCTAGTCATTAGCTAGATTAGGTTAGTGTCAAGTTTAGAGGGAAAGAAACATAGGTGAGGCACGTGGCAGGCTTCACACTCTAGGATAATTGTGGCATGTTAAATATTTTTATTCATATCCTGTTCTTTCTCCAAGGCATGAGGAAACAATCCCCTGAAGCAGAACATCCAAATTTTTTTGGGCCAAGAGCTGCCAAACTACGCCCTCAAAGGTGGCAGGGCCAGTCCAGAAATCTGTCTATTCATCCATTAGATTTGTATGTTGCGGTATCTCCCAAGATTCCTAGCAGTTAACAACAATGAAACCATCGATTGATTGATAATGTGTTGTCAAGTTGTTGTCAACTCTTAGCAATCGCATACGTGGATCCTCTTCGTGACAATCTGTCCCTAACCTGGTCTTTCAGGTCTTCAGTGAAACCACACAATTAAAATAATTAATGTCTCCACTAAAAGTATAAATCTATAAAAGAACATGGAGCAACAATTGTTAGCAATTGACTCCATTTGAAAATGAAATAGAAGAGGTTACAAACCAAATCAAATAGAAAAGTATCAGGCACAGATTAAATACTAAATGAATTGTTTAAAGCTGCAGGAGAAGAGACACTTAAAGTGCTAATAGCCCTTTGTCAGCAACTTTGGAACAGTATGTGATCTAGAGTTCGGAAAAGACTGGTACATAATGAAAAAAAGAATTGAAAGAGACTAAAGCAATGTTTTGCAAACTTGGTAACCTTTAGATGTGTGGACTTCAACTCCCAGAACTCCCCAGCCAGCATGCTTAGCATTCTTCTGCGAGTTGAAATCCACATATCTTAAAGTTGCCAACACTGGACTAACCATTGCATTAATTTGTCAGGCAAGCCAAATGAACAGTCTGGTTTCAGAAAAGTTAGGGGAAGATCACATAGCTAATCTAACAACTAACTAATTAATCTCCCCAGTATTGGGGTAGAAATTTATTTCTTTATTACGTTTATATCCTGCCACAATCCTGAAGGAGTCTCAGCAGTTTACAGCCCAGACAGTAATACCAAAATCAGTTCAAAATTAAAACATACAAGGGTTGAGTTTTCATTAAATGTCTTTGCAATAGACTAGTGAGACTCTGTGCTCTTGAAATTTAAGGATAGCAGCTGAATTAAATTTTTTTCTATAGGAAAAGCCTGCTGTGAGACAAGCAATTGCTGTAGCTTTTCTCTAGCCAATTGTTTAACAAAACTATGCTTGTGTGGGGAATAAGAATTAAGAGCTGTTAATTCTGAACTGATGGATTTCTTATGTTTTGTAAAAACACTGTTATATCTCATAGAGTAGTGTACTATGTTTGTAACATTTTTAGTTTTTATAATTCATATAATTTATAAACATCAAATAACTTGGGCAAATAATGGGCATTTATTTGCAGATGGTGAGACTTCATTACAGGTAGTCCTCACTTAACGACTGTTCATTTAGCTACCGTTTGAAGTTACAAGAGCACTAAAAACAGTGACTTATAACTGTTGCCCGAAGTTACAACCATTGCATCACCCCTGCCATCATGTAATTGCGATTTAGGCACTTGGCAACCAGCTTGCACTTAAAACAGTTGCAACATCCCGGGATCACATGATCACCATTTGCAACCAAAATCAGTGGGGAACCCTGTGATTCACTTAATGATCATGGTGATTTGCTTAATGGCCACCACAAAAAAATCGTAAACTCAGGTTTGGTCACATGATGATTCTCTTAATGACTGCATCATTTAGCAATCTAATCCCAGTCCCCGTTGTGGTCATTAAGCGAGGACTACCTGTTTAAGAAAGTTCACATACATTTTGAATCTCCTGAGACCCACTTTGCTGGATCATTTACCAAGTATTTCTCTCCCTGTCTCTTTTTTGTCATTTAATATTGAATTGCTAATTTTGCTCACAGGGTGGCATGCCCCTAGGTCCAATGCCAACAGCGGGAATGCCATATATGGGACAAAGTCCCTTCCTTGGAATGCGTCCATCAGCTCCTCAGTATACCCCTGATATGCGGAAGCAGTTTGTTGAAGAACAGCAGTAAGTGAGCCATTCTGTTGCAGTTGGTCTTATTTATTATTTTTTTATTAATTAATCCATTTATATAGCTGCCATACCCAACACACGACTCAGGGCAACTTCATCTGATCATGTCTCAAGGACTTGATCCTCTCTCAGGAGACCTTATGCTTACAGCTACCAGATTTGCGCTGCAGAAATCTGGACCACCACTAAGCAGGAGCAGAGAAATATATATATAATATTATTACTCTTTGCTGCCATCTAGTAATTGTCCAGAATCTTGCAACCCAGAACTGATAGGCCTACTTAATCATGAATTAGGATCAGGAGGCAGGACTCATACCTTCTAATCCCTTGTTTGTACATTACCATCCTAGTATTGCCTGTACCTCTGGTACTTGGTAGCCTTGAAATTTGCACCCAGACCTTGTAGGTGTGAAGGAATGTAGGCCTGGCCTTGGGAATTCCAGAAATGCTATTTTATTATAGTCAAGTAGAATAGCAGAATCTTGAAAGCTCTCCAAGTTTTTCTCTGCCCCATCTTATACTAAACAAAATCAAGGTGGAGTTAGTTTGAATGTCTTTCTCACACTTTCCTCCTCCTGAGGACTGTGTCATCTTTTCTCAAAGGTGACTTAGATTGTTCCTGTTAGATTAACAGATTGCCCAAGGCCAAGTCTACGTCCCTTCACAGTAAGGTAGAGTACCAAAGTGACAGAAACAGCAACTAACCATAATGCCTAAATCATGTCTGTAATCAGCACTGATTATATTTTGTAGGAAACGATTTGAACACCAGCAGAAGGTTTTGGAAGAAGAAAGAAAAAGGCGTCAGTTTGAAGAACAGAAGCAAAAGCTAAGGCTTTTAAGCAGCGTGAAGCCAAAGGTAGGCTGTGGCAAATATACTCAGCGGCAAGCCAGTTGGACTGAAATTAATTTCTGTTGAGGAGAGAAATTAAAACAATGAATACAACTTTTAAAAACTGACAGGTATCAGTATTTCAACAAAACAGTATATACCAAGATATTAAATGATAAGCTATTTTTAGATAAAAAGGTTTTTGCTGATCTGGTTTTCCTTGAGGAGTTCCATCGTGAGGAACCAGTTTGCTTTGTTTTGGGCGAGTGATAAATGGTTTTCTAAGATAGCTGAAAATTCTGTTAGACCTGTTTCATAATAGGACATATCAATATGTTTTCAGATGGGCGAGAAAAGCAGAGATGATGCCCTGGAAGCCATTAAAGGGAACCTAGATGGGTTTTCCAGAGATGCTAAACTCCATCCCACACCAACTGCTCATCCCAAAAATGCAGGTATTCAACTTTGAGAAGAGATCTTGGAATAAAAATGCATGCAGCTTTAGGATAAACAGAAACTTTTGGGGAAACCAGCCAAAGAGAAGCATTTATAAATTCTGTTGGTTTCCGTGAAAAAATATAATCCCCTCTTCAGTCATGAACAGCAGGGCTTAAATGTGCTTAATTTTAGTTGGATCAGGACTACAGCCGTATTAGGTTACAGCCAAATTATGCTCAATCAGCTGAGCATGTGTGCATTTTGAAGGTTAGCAGCATTTTCAAAAACCTTCAAAATTTTCAAAAGCTCTGTCAGTATAAGTTGCAGTTGCAGATCCTCATCTTTCAAGAGCATTGAATTTCTTTTTTGTGGTCATTAAAATAAAAACCGATGTCCTCATGAAAATAAAGTGCATACGAAAAGAAGGCAGGCATCGGAAAATAAAGATCTATATTGCCTGTGTGTCAGTGAAAGCTGACTTAGAATATAGCAGCTGGGGTCCTTCTGGGTAAATTCTCAACTTTCTAAAGGAGTTGGTCCCTCTTCTCTCTCTAGCAGGAAGCCCAGTTGTGAATGTGCCGTCTAATTGATAGAAGTCCTCTGTGCTCTCAACATTTGAAACAATGAGAGCCATTTTAACTAAGGCCTTTCTGGGTGATTTTAATGTGTGTGAGAAGCTGGAGTGGGGACCATAGAGAGGAAAGTGCTCCTGCGCCTTCTCCTTTTCACCACTTGCTGAAGAAGCAAGTTATTTTTCCTTTTCAATGGGAAATTCAGAAGCTGCTTGTCTCTTCAGCAGCGCAAGCGAGGAATAACATAAAAATACGGGATTGTGCATCGCTAGGTGCACGGTTCCCTCTCAATACCACCTTGTAGGTCCTAGAAATGGGCACTTTTTTTTTTTTTTTTTAGCAACAAGGCTCGTTTTCCTCCAGGGGTTTCCATCTTGTGTGAATGTACATGTCTGTGTTCATTCCATTTCACAGATCATCCCACACCATCTCATTCTACTGTGTCTGTCTCCCAAACTACTGCTTTTCTTGACGACGAGGAGTTTAGTGACTTTATTCAGGGACCTGTCGAAACCCCACCATTCATGCCTCCAACCTCTTCCCAGGCTTTTCAGTCTTGTCATCCTGCTTCTAAGGCTGGGCAACGGCTTTCAGAGAAGGCTGTGGCCCTCGCTCTCCCTCCAGTCCAGTTTCCTGTAACCTCCATCCTCCAGGGTACTGTGGGACCAGTACCCTATTTCTGTCCTTCTCCGGCTTCACAAAACACTCAGAAAACAGGTAACACACCATGTCTTTCGGGGAATAAAATATACTGGTGCTGAGCCTGAGAACCAACTTTGTGTTTTGCTTTCATTTCTTCAGCTAGGTAGAATTCAAGCGTAGAAGGACAGATGATTTACAGATGGGATACTATCTTACACACATTTAATTTGGAGTAAGTCCATTGACCACAGCGGAACTGCTGAATATGTGTTTGTAGGGAAACTTGTGGTCAGTTTGTTTAGGTTATTATTTTTAATACAAGTATCATCCCACCTTTTATGTGGAAGACACTCAAGACAACTAAATTCAAGGCATTTGCTTATTTTAGTATACCTAGTTTTCTTTCTCTCCTATATAGGTGGAAGTGCCTCTTTTGAAGTGGCCCCTATTGCAGGAACAATGAAGATATTCTCTCCCTCTCTCTAATCCTAAATTCCAGCAGAAAAACAGTACCTCTAATAAATTAGAACCAAAGTTTTGCAGAAAGAACAGCAATCGTAGCCAAGTTGTTCCACGAGAAACAAAATCCAAAATTCACAGTAGGGTTATAAGGATCAACTAAAATGGCATGAAAGAGCATGCTTGCTTTTGAGTTTCAAGAGCTCTTTGTCAGGGAAACCCCCCCCCAAAAACGGGGGGAGAGGAGAAGAGAGGGGAATTTTAGAGCTATATCTGTACTAGGTCATACTGTTGAGTAAATTGTTAACCTTCATGCCCTGAATCTGAGTTTTAACAAATGCAGAGTAGTATTAGGTTGGAATCAGACCTTCCCCAAACTTGCTGGGAAGCAAGTGGAAAGCGAACGGCAGCCCCCCCCGCCCCCCCCAAAAAACACTCTGAGAAGACAAAGGGTCTTTGATTTCCTATATTTTTCAAAGCATTTGCAAAACAGACTTCTGACCTGATAGAGAGTAAAGAAAGAAACATTAACATTTTAAAGTGTTCTAATAGATAGAAATCGATCACGCCAAATTTGCATACTTGGAGGGGTTAGATTATTCTCAGTTACAGTCCTGTACTTTCAGAATGTAAAAAATCCTCTTCACTTTTTTTTAAAGGGCAATACATCTCTCCTCCTCCCTTTTCTTCTCCTGCTGAGTTCTGGGTATGCTCAGTAGTTGCAGAATATTGTGAGTCAGACAGAAAGAAAATATTAAAAGAGGGCCTGAGTTTGGCCCTGAGTTTGCATCAGTGTTGCTTATTTGTAGGGCTGTTGGTACCTTTGTGTTTTCTTTTTGCCTGTGGGATTCAGGAATGGGACAAAGCTCCAAACTGAAGTGATTCAGCAAGTACATCTAATTCCTCCTTTTATTTATCCAGGACATTTCTTAGAAGACAAGCCTTTGCCATGTTGGGCCTTGAGTGAATTTGAGCAAGCTCAAATCAAACTTAAGGTGCCTGAGGTTGAGTTCAGCGCTGCAGCTTCAGCTGTAAATAGCACTGATCCCAAGTTAGCAGCCAGTGGCAGGAAGTCCCTAGGGGCCCTCCCCAAGGGAACCCCCTTTCCAGAGGCAAACAAGGCTTCAGAACAAAACCTGCCAGTTGAAGAGTGTGGTGAGCAAATCTGTTGTTTTCAGCAAGGTGTACGCTGCTTCATTGTTCTAACCGTTTAATGTGAATGCTGGGTAATTTTGCTCTGAATCCCTGCTTGAATAATAACAAGGAAGCATCTTTTATCCTGACTTACATGTAATACTTGCAAGATCTGTCAGTAATGTAAAAACTCAGACTTAACCAGCTTTTTGCATAAGTTTTGAGCCTGTCATCTTTTCCAAGCAAAATGTCATTCCAGTCATGCATGCTGCTGCCACCGCCGCCGCCTCCTCCTCCTTTTTCAATTCTTGCTGTCATTTACCTTGCCCAAGGAGAATTGGCCCTCGTTTGATCCGAACAACTTTCTCCAACATGGCATTCTCCAGATGTGCTAGGACTACCACTCCCAGAATTCCAACCCTCTGGCTTTTTGCAAGCCCAACTTATCTGGAGGGTGCTAGGTTGGTGGAGTTGGCCTAGCAATGATGCAGGGTGAAGGATGTATGCGTTATAGTTGATAATTTATGAACAGAAGTCACATGTCACCCGTGTTGGAAAGGTCACCCATTGCCACTGACTGGCACTAGGCTCGCCAGTGGTGCGTAAGAAACTTTCTTTTGACCCTTATCTTTAACACATCTAAAGTTGCCACCTTCCCACCTGTCTTGTGTTTAAAGGGCTGCTCAGTTTTAAAGATTAAAAAAGCTAAGGAGAGGCAGGAACTTGAAGTTTCCTATTAGCATTAGCAGCAGTCGGCCGGGAGGCTTAACAACCAGCAGAGCAATCACCTGATCACATATTGCAGGTTATTCGTTGTATATCTGTTTTGGTGGTCTTTTCACTTGCACCAATACAGTATGTCAGCATTAGCGCATGCAAAGTTTATGCCATTCTGTGCCCTCTTGTTCTCTTTGATCAGTGTTTCTCAACCTTGGCAGCTTGAAGATGGGTGGACTTCAACTCCCAGAATTCCCCATCCAGCAAGGCTGGCTGGGGAATTCTGGGAGTTGAAGTCCACCCATCTTCAAGCTGCCAAGGTTGAGAAACACTGTCTTTGATCATGCATAAGTTGCGAACCTAAATATATCTCAATTTCAAATCCTTTTTAAGCACACTTACAAAAGATGATGGTTTGGCAATGGTATTTCTGCCTGCTTTAGTTATCTGGCAGCACTTGGACTGCTGAATGGATTGTTGTTGTTGTTGTTGTTTGATAACAATGGCAATAGGCTTGAAAGGGTTGCTGGAATTCAGTGAACCAGCTATTTAATGAGTACATAAACTAACAAAGTCACTTCAGTTATTTCTAAAAGTAGACTTGGAATGGACTTCATAAAATAGGAATGGTTTTTCCAGTTTGGAATGTAAGATTGTATCAAAATAACAGTGAAGTGCCATACAGGTAGTCTTCGACTTATGACCACAATCGGGACTGGAATTTCCATGGCTAAGTGATACGGTTGTAAAGCAAGACATCACATGACTGCATTGCTTAGTGACCGCAATTCCGACAATCCTGGTTGCCATCATTAACTGGGAATCACGGGTTGTTAGCCGAGGACCCACCCCAATCCAAGCCATACTGGGCTTGGTTCCTCCCAGCCCTGAACCTCAGTAAGGTAAGGGACTGCCTCCGACTCCCCCCACCCGCCTATCTCCCCCACTATCTCTGCCCTTTTGGTCACCCTGCACCCTGTCTTGTGGTGCCTCACAGCTCTGGGGCTGCAAGAAGCCTCTGAGCCTCAGCACAGCAGGAAGCTGCAACCACCATGCAAAGGGGAGCCACGTGTAGGAAAAATTTGCCAAAGAAGCTGGGTCTGTGGGGGCTGGGCAAAAAAGGCAAAAGGTCGTTGTGGGGAACTGGGAGAGAAGGCAGCTGGGCAAACAAATGCTTCCTAGGGTGGCTTTGAGCAGTTGGGCTGGGGTGGCTGCAGTTTCATGCTGTGCTGCAGCTTGGGCTTCTTGCAGCCCCAGAGCCACACGGTTCTGGGGCTGCTTGCTGCCCACAAAACAGGGCAGCCAAAAGGGCATAGATGGGGGAAGAGAGGCAGGTGGGGGGAGTTGATGTGACCCTGCAGTCAAGTGCAGGCGGACTGCCAAGTGCCCAAATTTTGATCACGTGACCGTGGGGGTGCTGCAACGGCTGTAACTTCAGGCACAGGTCGTAAATCCCTTCGTTCAGTGCCATCATAACTCCGAATGGTCGCTGAACAAATGGTTGTAAATTGAGGACTACCTGTAATATTATCTTTGTGATAGACTTTGTAGCCATTGGCCTGTGCATGTGTTCATTTCTTTTCCACCTTCCAACTCAAAAAATGGTAGTTGCCAGTTTTGGATGTGAAACCACTTTAGTACCATTTGTTTCCAATGCAAGACAAAAAATTACTCTTGATCATGACAAATATGGTTATTTGAACCTTAATCTTTTATTGTTAGCTCCTCCAACAGAAATGTCTGTGAGACTCACAGATGATGCTATAAACAATTAGTTAAACAGATGATTATCAGACATTCAGTAAATAAATCCAACTCTGAGGAGTCTTTCATCTCCCTGAGAGTGTTTTGCAGAAAGTTACAGCTGTTGCTATTTGCTCCAGAGCTCTGATCTGAATGCAGAAAGTGCATTTCCTTCTTTACTTGTTTTTCTTGAACCACCCGCTTTTAACTTATTTAACTGCCTTTGGAGAGCTGATTCTTTCTTTGAAGTATTTTGATAAAAGTGTCCCAGATGAGTCATTTGCTTTAGCTATTTTCTAAATATATGTCTCTTTTTGTGTGTGTCTTTAGGTGTTGGAGTTTTTCCTTCACAGGATGCAATCCAGCAAATGATGCCTCCGTGGATTTACAATGATAATTTAGTTCCAGGTAATAATTAGTAAAATGATGACGATGAAGATTCAGGCAGGAAATTTCATTTTAGTGTTATTATCGGCTCATTTCCCTTTTGTTTTTTGCCGAAGTACTGTGCTACATTT
Organism: Python bivittatus; assembly: GCF_059951505.1. Classification (NCBI taxonomy): domain Eukaryota; kingdom Metazoa; phylum Chordata; class Lepidosauria; order Squamata; family Pythonidae; genus Python; species Python bivittatus. Next base: position 18,360,962 of record NW_028277096.1, read on the forward strand.
TGATCAGGCAACACTGAATTTTAAGCTGGATCCTGTTGCCAAGGATGTCATTTTACAAGGATTAAAAAAAAAATAAAAAGCCAGTTTGGTGTAGTGGTTAAGGCACCAGACTAGAAACCATGAAACCGTGAGTTCTAGACCTGCGTTAGGCCCAAAGCCAGCTGGGGGACCTTGGGCCAGTCTCTCTCTCTCTCAGCCCTAGGAAGGAGGCAAGGGCAAACCACTTCCAAAAAATCCTGCCAAGAAAACTGTAGGCAGTCGCTAGGAAAAACTGACTCAAATGTGCATGTGCGCACGCACACACACAAATAGCAGCTATCCTTTCAGAAGCAGGTACTGAAATTTACTAAAAGGCAAATTCCAACCACATTTAATGAAAGTGCCCTCTTTGGACCAGTTGACTTTTGATATCTGAATTCATTATCTTTGCCAACAACTCAGATTAATGTTTGTTGGCAGAAAAGGCATAGAGCTTGAATATGGAGTATTCAGTCTCTTGGACCAACTGTTTCCTTCACAGATCTTTATAAGAAGATTTT